>NC_132927.1:32754128-33069128 GCF_047675955.1 Chlorocebus sabaeus
GGCTTTTGCTGTTGAGCTTATTTAGTTCTCACAACAATCCTATAAGACATGTATTAGCATTATTCCAGTTAAATGGATGTGGAAGCCAGGCCCAGAGAGGTTGGTCATTGACTCAAGACCACAGAGCTCCTCAGTGGTGAAATCAGGATTTGCTCTCATCTGCCATTTCTCCTGTGTTTCTCTGTCTGTGGAAAGCCCTGTTCTACCCAGACAACCAGGCACGTAACAGGCTCTTGCTCAGATCAAGAGCTGAGTGCCATCGAGTCTAATTTCTTCCTCTCTACTCCCTGTGCCTCTGTCTCTTGCCACTGAGACTGTCTTTGTTGAGGTGTACTCATCCTCTCTACCCGGAGAGAGCACCAGGTGCCTCCTTCACCACTCATCTTCTATCCCTCCAATCCACCCTCCAAAGTTCTAGAAGTGACCTTTTTGAAAGGCAAACCAGTTCTTGTGTAGTTACCTAAACCCCCCACCAACTCCCTCTGGGCATGGACGCCAGCCTCCCTCTCCCTCCCGCCTGGGTCTCTCACCCCACCCACCCAGTGCCCTGAACTGCGTCCATCCTTGTTCAGCCTGGCTGCACAGCCTCATCGAACTCCCTGTTGCTCCCTCGGTGCATATGCCATTTGGCCTCCCTCTCCCTGCTGTGCCTTCCTGCTATCCTCCCTACTGAGGCCTGACATCTTTCTCAAATCTCTGTTAAAGAAAAACCTTTTAGAAACCATTTCTGACCATCTGTCATCATCAGAGTAATAGTAGCAGGTATTTACATAGTGTTTACTGCGTACCAGACAGTGTTCTCTAAGAACTCTTTGCATTTACTTATCTAACGCAACCACCTTTTTTAAAGTTTACACAAGGGGAAACTGAGGCACGGGGAGCTTAAGTAATCTGCCCAGTGTCATACAGCTAATAAGTGGGAGAGCCAGCGTTCAAACCCAGAGTCCACACTCCTGGCTGCTATAGATTTGTGGCCTTGCACAGTGCTTTACTGGCCTTCATGTACTCTGAGCTCTGGGCATGTCTGCCTTCCACTACTGAAGAGCAGGATGGCGAAGAGGTTTTATTGGCCTTTGGTAGCCCCAAGGCTTAGCATGTGTCTGGCATGTGGAGGCAGTGGTCAGATTCCTGCTGACCATGCCTAGCTGCTGCTTGTCAGCTGTTAATCAGTCTTGTAAGCACTTAGTGCATAGTACAGGCCTCCTTCTAAAAATGAAGGCTCATGTTGAACTGTTCAGCTTCAAACCTTACAAATGAACAATGAAAGATAGATTCAAGGTGGAGGAAGCTAAGGGTCACCAGGAGTGCTTTGGACCCTGCTGTAATGACTGCAGGCCCCCAGCAAGGTCTTCTGGATTGGCTGTGGTCAAGATGAGGATGAGTCTCCACTGGATGAGTTGGTAGGACATCTCTCGTCCTATGGGATCAGTGAGTCGTTGTGTTACTGACTTAAGGAGTTAAAAAGAAAATCTTAGGAGATTTGTGAAGTTCATTAAAATAACCACTATAGTAATTGAACATGTTAAAACTAGGTATACGTACTGTGCTCAGAGCTTTGTATATAAGGCATATATGTATTATATCCAGTGATCAGATGAGGAAACTGAGGTTTGGGGAGGATAGGTTACTCCCCCAGTTCTGTTTTTGTGGGATAAATTGCCTCCCTGTGTTACCTTCAAAGATTTTTTTTTCTTGTTTTGAGAGGAAAGAATCTTGGAGTGATTTGCTTGGTTTTGCTTTTAAAAGGCATGTGTCTCAAACTTGTTGTAGGTGGAAAGTGAGACCAACGTCCTGCAGGACGGCTCCCTCATTGACCTGTGTGGGGCCACTCTCCTCTGGAGAACAGCAGATGGGCTTTTTCATACTCCAACTCAGAAGCACATAGAAGCCCTCCGGCAGGAGATTAACGCTGCCCGGCCGCAGTGTCCCGTGGGGCTCAACACCCTGGCCTTCCCCAGCATCAACAGGAAAGAGGTGGTAGAAGAGAAGCAGCCCTGGGCATATCTCAGTTGTGGCCATGTGCATGGGTACCACAACTGGGGCCATCGGAGTGACACGGAGGCCAACGAGAGGGAGTGTCCCATGTGCAGAACTGTGGGCCCCTATGTGCCTCTCTGGCTTGGCTGTGAGGCAGGATTTTATGTAGACGCAGGACCACCAACTCATGCTTTCACTCCCTGTGGACACGTGTGCTCGGAGAAGTCTGCAAAATATTGGTCTCAGATCCCATTGCCTCATGGAACTCATGCATTTCACGCTGCTTGCCCTTTCTGTGCTACGCAGCTGGTTGGGGAGCAAAACTGCATCAAATTAATTTTCCAAGGTCCAATTGACTGACACCCTTGACAGCCATCTACGACTTTATTAACAGGTTACTGTGAAGATTTTGCCACTAACTCTAGATTTTACCTTTTTGTAATGCTGTTTATTAGGGGAGGGTGACGGGGCTGGAAATAAAGAGAGGGGACACACAGTGATGAAACATGGCAGGAGTGTAACAGATACCAGTGGTGTGTTGCATGCCCAGAACAGCAGCATCGTCATTGAAGTCTGCTTGATTAAACCATAATATCTTTGTAATAATTGGATTTAAAATGCCATGCTTCTATTTTTAACCTTGGGTTTTTAACCAAGTTTTGTTTTTGTTTTTGTTTTGTAATCTTGGACAAGACTTTAAATCATATTTTAAAGATGTAGAAGAAATGTATTCAAAAGTGTGGGCTCATGCAGTTCCCTTCAGTGCAGTGAGGTGTAGGTGTGACGCGAAGGGCACGCAGTGTCTAGAAATACCTGATCGTGGCTCCAACCTGACCAGACAGCAGAGGGGCGGCTCTGTACAGTGTGACTGGTGGACAGATGGCCTTAGTCACAGGTGGTTTTGAAATCTGGGGCTTCTTTCTGATTTATTTTTCTGACTTGTTGGGGGAGAGAATATTCATATCTTGTGGGCTTTTTTTTTTAACTACAGTGGAATTTACTTTAGATACTCATTCATCAAATACATGGCACTTCACAGACAATTTTCCGTAACTTTTTAGCCTGTCTTTTGTTATTTCTGCCTAATATGATTTGCCCCTGATACTCATCTTGCACGGCCAGAACTGTTTGGTTGATTGAAATACATCAGCTCTTAAAAACTCATTAACTGAGGATAATTACAGTAGTAGACATGGTCTGGGTACTATACTACTATGTTTGTTTGCTGACTGAATTAAGATTTAAGAATGATTAACAATAAGCTTTTACTTTTTAAAACCACTTGGGGTTTCATAAAGCTTGTGGGGGTTTTTTGTGTTTTTTTTTTTCCCTTTGTTAAGAAAGCCAAATTCTGTGAGTCTGAAAGCAAACCAATCACAATGATACAGGCATTTTTGCGCACTCCCTTTTTGCCATCTGTCACCTTCCCTTGCAGCTTAAGGAGCCCAATAAGTTTTGGAAATGTTTGCAAATCAAACTAAATTTAAGTGGGATCATTAGATATACACAACACCAAGTGGTATGTCTGCAGAGATAATTCCAAATTCCTGATTTTGAAAGAACAAATGAGTGTTTGCTGAGGATTAATTAAATCAGAATTTCATATGAGCTCCACCATTCCTGTTACTTTCATTTCATTTTGGTTAATAATTCTTGGATGCTTGGCACCAGTCGTATCACTGCTCCCAGAAGGCAAAGATCCTTTAGGACATGAGACTAGTAGAAACTGGCTGAGATAAAATAAAACCCTGCCACATGGAGTAAGTATTTATTTAAACTAATGTTCTCTTAATTTGACCATTGCAGATTGGGGTGACTTTTTTTAACCTTTGTACATATACGTAATTTATATGATTCTAATGTACTATATCCATACTTGAATTGGTTTTTTCGTATTTTGCCTACTGGCAAATATTTTGCCTATTTTCAGCCATTCTAACCTATTTGAGTACCCTTTTCCTTAAAGTGATATGATATATTACTCTTGATTGCTGCTGCTTAATTTGACATAATATGTTTAAAGTTCAGCCTCTCCGTTTTAATATAGCTTTATTTTTCAATGGAGATCATTGTTTAGGATGAGACGTTTTTGGTTTTGGTTTTTTTGGATAAATTTTAAATGATGTGAACATCTGACAACAGTCCTCTTATGGATAGCTTGCTCTACTCTGTATAGCTTACTCTACCTGCAGACGAAAATGAAAGAAAAAGATGGACTTGCCTAGAATAATATATTTAATGCCTTTTGATTTAGCCAGAGCCTCTGATGATTAGCTTTCGCTGATAGAGTTTGTCTTTTCAGCCTGTAATTCTTTGGGCCCCAATAAAGGAGGCACTCTTTCTCTTTTCTTGCTGTACGCCTAGAAAGTGGTTGAAGGATTCTTGATGCCCTAAAACCATCTTGTAAGCTAAATGGTCTTGCATCCAGAAAGGCCAGATTTTACCTACCAAGAAAAAAGATATTTTTCCAGAGAGTTAGGTATATCATAATTTTCCATTTCAAGTCCTGTTTATGAATCTAGTCATTCTGCAACGTGACATATCCCCCAAGTTGGACACATCCCATAGTTGGGCATATGTCTAACTAAAAGTTTCTGACTTTTAGTAAATTCAGCTTAAATGTAAGTTGAAATTTGAGTAATAATTTCCAAGCTCTTGGAAGGGGTAACAGTGAACCGCCCTCCATGGGCTCCACATCTTTTCCTTTGGCTTCCAAAGTGAGGTCCCGCCCACCCTGCCTAAGAAACTGCAGAGAGGTGGCAAGTCAACAAAAAGGACACCAGGCTGTTCTTGGCCACTTGTAGGAAGATCCCTTTATAATTTTGACTAAGGATCTATTCTTTTTTCACAGTTGAGTTAGTTTGTGAGAATAAAGAACTCTGTAGCTCACCAAGGTAGAGAAATACAGTTCAGAAAAGTAATTTCTCCAAGGTCACTTCTTTTTTTATGTCTTGCTTGCCATCACTTTAAAGGACTAGCCCCTCTCCCTCGTGTGCATACACAAGGAAATTGCAGACCAATTAGTTGTCTTGGCCTGACTCTAATGCCTTTTGCAAGTAGCTTTCCAGAAGTAAAAGCCCCAGTGATGTATTCCCATAGAAATATTTTTCAGTTGTTAATGTCGTTTACTACAAAAAAAAAAAAAAAAATGATTCAGAGTGGATGGAGTACAACTCTGAGTATTTTTCTAGTCTGGAATTTTTTATTAATAATCGGTGCTGCCGGGTCATGCATGCTGCAACTCTCAACATTTCCCTTATTTGGTTCAGCTTTTAGCAAAAAGGGCTACAGTTTACCCTGCAGAGTAAGTATTAGGGTTTCTGGATTTTTTTCCCCAAATGTGGCCCGAAAGAATTAAAATCTGTTCATATAAATAGAGAGCATATTTATCATTCCTCGATAGTTAATTATAGACTTTGGTACCTTTGTGCCTCAGGGAAGCCACGTGATATAACTGGTTATAGAATTTCAGGGTTAGGGTTTAAAGAAAGGAGAAAGCCATTGGAAAAATGATGGGCTCCATTAAGGAGACTAATAAATCTGGATGCAGAAATATGCCAGAAACTGGCATAAACATGATTGTAGTAGAATTTATTTTCCAGTACCAATAGGGAAATTATTTTAAGTTATTACATATACTGTATTGGGAAAGTTGAGGAGAACTGTTTTCTTCATAAAGCTTCAATGTCTTTTTTTCTTTTTCGTGGAAAAACTCAAACCTCTGTTATTTGGGAGCTCCGTATTGTGTGGGCACTTATGAGAGTTTTCTGCTTAATTGAAGTGTAACGTAGGTTATGGAATCGTTACCCGCAGTTCTATGGTTTTGTTCCACTTCTTTTCTTTTTTAAAGTCATTCTGTTCTTTGGATGTGCTTGAAAGGGTGTGTGATTACACCATTGTTAATGCTGGGTAAAAACTATCTTCTTGCAGCCTTGCCTCATAACAGTAGAATTTCTGATAGACAAACCACAGGACTTTGATTTTAAGCCAAATCCAGCTCCATCCCTTTACTGTTCATCTTTGCAGCTTAGGGTATGATGCTCCTCCTTCTGTGCGGCCAATGAGACAACTTCAGCACCTTTTTAAAAGAATCTAAGCATCACTGAAGCAGTAATGCAAAAAAAGATTCAGTATTTTCTTTTTAGTAAAACTTACATCCTTTCAAATAAGTTTTTGCCCTCATGAAGAATCCTTAGAGGAAGATAAGGAAAATAAGTATTTTCCAGCTTTACTTGACAGTTTCTAAACATGTTTCTAAACAAATAAAAATAAACTCAATGAAAGGAAAGATGTTTGTTTTTAGCTGAGATGACAAATTGCTTCTCTGTATTAAATAGTCTAGAAGTTAAGGGGATGGTCACATTTACCATGTATTGTGTTATGAGCAGTTAAATTTTATGAATATATTTGTAAAATTGTTGTTTTATATTTCATGTCAAATTGAAAAGCTTATTTCTTCACTATTGTACCTGTGGAAATACAAGCCATTTTACAGGAAAAAAATCTTCAAAAACTATTAAATGGATATCAGTCTGTTTGTGAGCCATTGTCTTCAGATTCTGTGGTTGTCACTGAGTTCATCAGGACATTTAGTAGAAAGTTGATACAAGTAGAATTGATTTTTTTCACTTCTCTGACTTCCAAGGTAATCTCAAACTGTTGAGTTTTAATTGTTTTATATTCTGCACAATACATATTTAAACCTGGATTCTGAAAATCTCTTACATATTTTAATTAAAGAAGTTTCCTTGGTGCCTATATTACTATTTCTTGTGACATTACATCACTGTCAAATTTAACTTCCAGGGGAATTTAACCTGACTTGTAGAATTAAAAGTTCCAGCTTCTCCAGAGGCTGAGGCAGGAGAATCACTTGAACCCGGGAGGCGGATGTTGGCAGTGAGCCAGGATTGTGCCACTGTACTCCAGCCTGGTGACAGAGCGAGATTCATCTCAAAAAAAAAAAAACTGGCCGAGTGTGGTGACGGGCACCTGTAGTCCCAGCTACTCAGGGGGCCGAGGCAGGAGAATTGCTTGAACCTGGGAGGTGGAGGTTGCAGTGAGTTGAGATCGTGCCATTGCACTCCAGCCTGGGCAACAAGAGGCTTCGTCTCAAAAAAAAAAAAAAAAAAAACCCTGCACACAGTATAAAAGATTAAAAATGGCACACCTGTATAGGACATTTACCAAGAATGGAGGTTGCAGGATTAGAATTTTGCTCTGGCGGAGTGAGTGAGTGAGTGAGTGAAGACCGAATGTGAAGACCTAGGACGTTACACTACACACTAGAAACACTGTGCACTTAGGCTACACTAAATTTATAGAAAAAAAACATAAGCCAAGTAACCTTAGCATACTGTAACTATTTCATCTTCTAAACCTTAATTTTTAACTTTCGACTCCTGTAATAACACTTTCCTTAAAACACAAACACATTGTACAGCTTACACAAATATATTTTCTTTCTCTATATTCTTATTCTCTCAACTTTTTAATATTTAAAATTTTGTCTTTAAACTTTTTTATTAAAATCTGAGATGCAAATACATACATTAGCCTAGGCCTACACAGGGTCAGGATCATCAATATCACTGTCTTCCACCTCCACATCTTGTCCCACTGAAAGGTCTTCAGGGGCAGTAATGTGCATGGAGCTGTCATCTCCTACGATAACAATGCCTTCTTCTGGAATCCCTCCTGAAGGACCTGCCTCAGGGTGTTTTACAGCTAACCTCTTACACAGTAGGAGTATATTCTAAAATAACTATGAAAAGTACAATAACATAGTTGCTTATTATCAAATATGTACTGTACTAATTGCATGTGCTATACTTTTATATCACAGTGCAGTGGGCTTGTGTACACTAGCATCACCACAAATACATGAGTAATGCACCATGCTAAGACGTTACAATGGCTACCACATCACTGGGCAATAGGAGTTCTTCAGCTCCATCAGGATCTTATGGGCCCACCGTCATAGATGCAGTCCATTATTGACTGAGGCATTGTTATGTGGTGCATGACTGTCTATCTTTCTAAACTTAAAGGTAAGAATTTTAAATCGGATGTCGGTAGCAGGAACGTGTCTGAGGCTTGCAAAATGAGGCCATGCTTCTTATGGCTGCAGAGCTGTAAGCCTGAACAAACTGTTTTCAAGCTGTTGTGCCACCCAGAACACCTACTGCTAATTATGGGACATGCATTGGAGTGCCCAAATGGACCGTTCTTAAGCATCACTTCCTTCTTTTGACTTCTAAACAGGTTCTAGTTGAAGAATACCAAGGTTATTCTTGTGAGTTAAAAGAAGTATAATGAATTCTTTCTTGCCTTATTTCAGGTTTGAACTGGAGCTTACGTCAGAATTTCCTGAGGTTTGCTTAAAATGCAGATTCCTTAGCTGTGTCTACAGAGGCTGATGTAGTTTTCTAGGTTTCTCTCCATGAATTTTCACTTTGGACAGACAACCTAGATGATGTTACAGGCGATCCACGTTCTATACTTTGATAAATTCTTCTTCAGCTACATGATTGTATTGACTATATGCCTCTGCTGTGCAAGTTACTAAATTCCCATTGTGCTCATTGGTTTTGGCACAGCCAATGGGCATGTGCCATTGGGAACTTGAGGCATGTGGCCCCACATGGAGATGGGAATGGATGGCCTAGCCAGACAAGGCCCCTTCCTGCCCCGTGAGTCTAGCTGCTGTTTTCTCTTCGGTGAATGGATCTGACTCTCTTAACTTGAATTCCCCATCCTTTGCTGTTGGTTTTTAGTTCATGCCTTTAACCATTTCCACTCTACAGGAAAACAACCTCCAGAAGTGTTCAAACTGGTTTGAAAGAGTTCAATGTTAAGGATGAGATTTTTTTGTACATAGTGTGGGAAGCTTGCTGAATTCTCAAAATTGTCATTAACCTGACAGAAACTTGCTGTGGGTAAGCAAACTGGGTGTCATCAGAGCATATTTCATAGGCTTTGGGTTCCTATCTTCTGGTGATGTATTTATAATAAAACTGGGAAAGGGACTTTTTTTAATTTCAGAGTTTGATTTCTGTATACGTTCTGGAAATGTTCTGCTGTTTGGATTCATTGAGTTCAAGTATTTCCTTATCTGTAAAATAGAGGTGATGATAGTGTTTCTACCCTTTACAGATGTGGTCAGATCAACATAATACAGGCACTATGGTATATAGTAAGTGCTCGCTAAATGATAATTGCCTATATTATTCCCTTGCAGTAACATTACCCTAAGTGTTTTCTTTAAAATTTTGAGTCCCAGAAATTATCTGCAAAAAAGGTCATATAGTGTTATAACTGAGAAATAATCTACTATATCTCAAATTCATTTAACCACAGACTTTCTTTTTTCTCCCCATATAAGGTATTTTGAATTCTTGATGAATGCTAAAATTGATAGAATTTAGCTATTGTGGAACTATTGCCATACATGCTCAAAATTTATTTTAAATGAAAACAGATAAGCATGAACCCAATGTTAGTTATTGCTATTCATGAGGTTCTAAACCCTTATCTTTAAAGAAAAATACTGTTACTGCTTATGCAAAACTGTATCACAGCCTCTATGACTTAAAACAGTTTAATATGGTATTACTGATGACCATGGAATAACTTTATTTTAGGAGAAGAAAGACATAGCAAATATACTTGTGACTACGTATTTGAAAACGCAGTATAAGACTATTGACAATTAATGCACCACCCTTTCAGTTGGTAGATGTTTCTCAATTTTAAATATATTTATTTTCATAATATCGAAGCCCTATTCTGTTATTAGAATTAGTTCATTCATTTGGAATGATTCACCTATTGGATTGGATGGATGCCAAACTGGATTATTATCCCAGGCTGCTGATGGAAAGCATCCAAAAGTTTTACCAGTTCTTTTGTTAGTTTCTTGTATAGGGTAAGAATAAAAACTAATTTCAATTGCCATAATTTATGTTATGAAACCCAATAAACTAGCCAAATTTTAAGTTCCTGCCTTCCATCAACATTTCCATTAGAGGAAAACTTCTCATTTATCTGAACCAATTGAAGGTAGTTAGATCTTTTAATGGATTTGATTCTCTACTTAACATTCATGAGTCTTTAGGATGAAAACTGCTTCAGAAAATGAAGATTTCAACGACTAGGTTAGTCTGAATCAACATGGCTGAAATTAGAAAACACAAAGCCAGTGTGATCAATGGGAAGATCATTGACATAAGTGTCAGTTTCTGTTAATTGTGTGGCCTTTAATTAATTGTGTGATCTTTTGCAAGTTACTTAATCCCTGTCTGTTATTTACTCTGGGGGATGATAAAATTGGACCAAATCAATGGTTTGCATATCGTTATATATGTGCACAACACTTTTGAAAAAAATCAAATAAAATCTCTTGGATTCCTAACACACAAGTAGAGAAAAGCAATATTGCAGCAATATTTAAGCTTTGTAAGCTGAAATTGGCAAAATTGTGTTATGAGAAAAAAATGTCTAGTGTTAGAGGAAATAATTATAATCTTATATCAGTCTCATCTGTTTTTGTTTGTGTGTATGTTTGTTGGAGAAAATGATTTGTAGCTCACTTGCAATCTTAATACTCTTTAGTCCAAGCAAGAAGCTTGAAAGAGAATAAAAAATGTTTTCAAAGTTGAATTATTTGCAATACCTAACAAATATATCCATTCTCATTAATATTCATGTCAGGCAAAAAATACCTAATAGAGGAAGTGCAAAAATATCTGTAAGATGATATCTTGGCACAGCATATAAGTGTAGGTGGATAGACCTGAGCTGCATTCTTATTACAGGTCTGAATTTTTAGAAAGAAAAGAAAAAACAAGATTTAGGGAGAACTCATGTTGGTAGAGTCTTGTGTACAGCATATTCGTTGAGTGCTAGGTCTATTCTTCAGGAGCCTGCTGTCTAAAAGTGGCCTGCTGTACCATCTATTACACATGCAATTTATAATCCATTAATTTGGAGCTTCTGATAATTCAAACAGGATTAGCTATCTATCAAACATGCTTTTTCATCCTAAATTGATAGCAGATAGCAAAGGAAAACTTAAAATATTTCAAAAAGACTGTTTTGAATATGATATAAATATAATTTATGTTAAATATATTAATTTAAAAGGAATTAAATATTTGACTATATATGTTACTATATTTGCGCATGTAATGGTGATGTATGTATTATGTTATCCATTCTTTGCTATAAAATGTTAATATGTTAAGGCAGTTTAACTTAATTAATAGTTAAACTATCATATAGTTAAATACTCTGGAATACTTACTCTTTGCTAATGGAAGCTGCTCCTTGTCCTGAATAACACTTTCTCTATAAGCTCTCTTATATGACCTCTACTTTGCCTTCTTACGGGATTGACCACTCCTCTATGAAACATACTAATGAATGCCCATGGCATGCCCATGCTCCCACCTAGTAATTTGCTACCCTCTCCTAACCCACATACTTCTGCACCGCAAGTTGAGTTGTATGCTTACCGGGATTCAGTTATAGTTGTTCCCAAACTTATTATATCAGTCATACTGTTAATATTAGGTACTTAAATGTTACATAATCTCATAAATATGAGTATCAAAGAATTGTTTTGCATTTGAAAATTAAGCTGAATACTTTGAGAGGACTTTAAGCAAGTTGCTTTAAAAAAAAAAGAAGGTTTCAAGTATGGGTAAGAAAACTGGAAAATATTGGGTTGTGTATGGGCTTTGTGAAGTTTTTGCTCAGATTGTCCCTAGTGCCTTTTGGTTCTCACTCCACTTTTAAAAAGCTTAAATCGGAAATGATTCATTGTGAATGTGTTTCATTCAAGAAAGATCATTAAGAAGGATCAGTAGGCTCTTTTGTAAACAGACCTATACTCAAAAGGCTTTGGCACGCTGTCAAGATATTAGTATACAAATGTGCATTTGTGTTTAGGTTAAAATGAGGTGTGAAGGGTAAAGTGCAAACGAAGTATGTATTTTTTTGTAAGTTCCCAGCTATAAATTACCTTCAATGAACTGAATAACTACCTTTCTTTCCTTTTTTTAAAATTTTTTTTGGTTTTGTTTTCTGAGACATGGTCTCCCTCTGTTACCCAGCCTACAGTACAGTGGCATGATCATAGCTCACTGCAGCCTCAAACTCCTGAGCTTACATGATCCTCCCAGCTCAGCCTCCTGAGTACTTAGGTCTATGAGTGTACACCACCATACCCAGCTGACTTTTTTTTTTTTTTAGAGATGGGGTCTCACTATGTTGCCCAGGCTGGTCTTGAACTGCTGGTCCCAAGGGATCCTCACCTCAGCCTCCCAAACTGCTGGGATGACAGGTGTGAGCCACTGTTCCTGGCCTGAATAACTAGCTTTCTAACTACATCAGATAAGAGACTTTCTGCTATAGTTCACATTGGGCTTTTGTGCACCCAACTGCCATTCACAACTGTATTGTGACTGTTTTCCCAAAGTAAGTTTGACATTCGGTTTGCTTTTATTTATTTCCTTCATTAATTCTATTAAAAAAATTCATTAAGCCCCCATTGTGCTCCAGGCACTGCACCAGCCACTAGAGGAGACTTGTGTGACTAAGGTAGATATAGTTCACGGCCCTAGATTAAGTTTGCAGCTTGGGAAAATACAGATAAGTAAAATGAAACACCATGCTACAAGAGTACACAGAAGAAATACTGACTTGTATTTGGAGGATGAGAGAAGGCTTCTTTGTTCTTTTTTGTTGTTCTTTTTGTTTTTGTGGGGTTTTCACAGTTAAAGAAAAAATCTTCCTCACTCCTTGGTATGAAACTGAATGAGAATTATCTTTGACAGATGACAGGCTTGCCGCTTATCCCTGTGAATTGTGGCCATGTTGATTTAATGAGCAGCTCCTGCATGAAAGCCGGTGTCATACATACAGACACAGACTCACACACCTTGGCACTGTTTCCCAGACTGCCTATGGTAACCATGCTTCCAGGAAGCCCAAGTTCTGTGAATTAGATATGCACTTAATGTCAAATTAAATACTAGAAAACTGTCATCACAGCCATTACCAGGCATGCTGCTGGGGGACCCCCAAAAGTTTCGATTGAATGCTGCACGTTATCCATTAAAAGGAAAAGTGTGGAGGCTCCAGGTGTTAATTCTTCACCAAAGGGGAGTCACACCTTCGTTTGCTAGGCAAGCTGAGAAGGGGATAACCAACTTTCACTGAGCTGAGTGAAGTCTAGGCTCCTAAGGCCTCAGCCAAGACCCTGGTTTATTCCCCAGGGCCCTTCCCCTTGTGGGTCCTGAACCATGATTCTTGTTCCCTAGGCATGGCGACCCTGCCAAAAACTTCACTCTCTTCTCAGCCTTTCCACTTAGCCTTTTGCTCTGTTAATCTTGTAGCCTTTTGCTCTCTTAACCTCTTGAAGAGAAAACCAGGGTCAGTTTTCTGCCTCTCACCAGGATCTTGGCCTCTTAAACTTTCAGCTTTGTCTTTTGAACCCTCCAAGGCTGTCTAGAGCTCTGACGATTTCCCTGCTCCAGTAGCGGATTCTTACTCTACATCTAGACTCTGCAAATGTCCTGGAATAAAAGAAGTTGCATATCAACAGCTCACCCCTCTGTGATTCTGTCCTCTTCAAACTGTGGCCTTGATAGTCACCTATGCATCAGCAGTTCTCTTATGTCTTTTAACGGAGTTTTAAATTTTATTTTATTTTATGTGGCCTTTCTAGTTATTTTTGGTGAGAGCATCAGTCTGCTGCCTGACATCCTATTCAGAGGCAGATGTCCTAAGCCTGTATTTGAAACCACAGGGCAGGAGCTGTGTTCAAGCATGTAGCTTTTCATAAGTCTAAAGGACTTTATCCAGTTTCCATTTGGGGGCCCTAAAAAGGTCTTCTCAGAAAGTTAATGTTCCTCAAGATTTGATAAATGCGTGTCAAAATTCATTTTGTTCCTCCTTTTAATTTCAGATGGTGAGATTTTCTTACAAACACATTAAAGCATAGCATTTAGTGATTCCAAGTGTTAAGCCATTATTTGTTAAATCAGCTTTATTTTAGTAAGGCTTATAGACTCACTTGGAGTTGACTGGGATTGATTTTGGCAGGGAGGTACATCCTCTCCCTGCTTTCTGAAGACGCCATTGTGTGTGGAAACAGAGAGATGGTCTGGGCTTTGGCAGTGCAGGTACCCAGAAAGATGCTCAGTTTCACTCTGAGAAGCTTCGGTCAGTGCTGGTCACGTATGCATAAAGAGCCAGTGGACTCAACTGTGGAGAATATCAAGGTCCCAAATATCTGACTCTCCAGAAGCATCTTACTGTCCTTAGTGAACATGCAGGAATCAGCCTTTCTCTGAGGCCATGGCAGGGCACAGATCAATCATGAAGAATAGTTGATCCCAGACCAAAGCCCACATAGAACTGAGGATGTGTAAAGGGGATATGACTGGCTCACTCCTTGGTTTAAAGCCACTTTAATCTAGGACGTTGCGGAAACCAGAGTGCATGTCGATTCCATTAAGGAAAGAAGAGAAATGCTTATGGAAACAGTACCACCTCCATATCCATTGGCCTCCCCTTCCCGACCTCCACCCTGCTGTTAACCATCAGTCATCTGAAAGGAAGATCCCACAGAGTTGACAGAGCCCTTTACAGAGAAGATCATCATATGCTCTCCGTAGGTTACCTGTCTATTTAAGAAGCAAACCTCTCGTCACCTGCTGCGGAGCGTCTCGATGTTAGAAACCACACCACTATTTTTAGTGTGTCCTTGTGCTTCTGCACGATGAGTCAGGGTTCTCTTTTTAAAAATACTTGGCATTCCTCAGAAGAAAGATAAACACATTTAATGTTCTCAGTTGCTACTATTCTAATCGCAAAGTCAAGAGTTGCTGCTTTTCTTAGCTGCCTTCAGTGCCACAGAACTATCTGGGCCTCTTCCTCTACCCCTCCTTGTGTGATCACTCCTTTCAAAAGCAACAGCCAAAGCAGATGCGAGGGAGATGCACTGGTGCTCATAAATTCAAGGAGCTAAAATGGCAACAGCTGTGGCAATTTCAGGATTTCAGCAGGTAATCAAGTAACTAAGTGCAAAAGCGGGATTTGACAATTCTACAGGGGACTGGGACAGAGGGCAGCGAGAACTTGAGCTTCAAGGAGAATCTTCAGTAGCTATCAATGAGAAATGTAAATGCTGTGACTTTATCCAGTTAAGCACAGCAGATTTTCCTGCTTTCAACTCTAATCCCTGAGCAGCAGGAATGCCCTTTCTCATCTCACAACATTTGACTTTCTCAGATTTATTTATTGTTATATACTGCAGTTCACCTATATATTTTGGGGTTAGTTTATCACTGGTTGAAAAACATCATTCAATAGACTTATGAAAAGAGGAGCATTTTCAGGGAGGAGTATTGTGCCAATGTAGGTGAGGCTTATGGACAGTGTTTCTTCCAAAATGTTCCCAAGTCTGAAGGACCATGATTCTCAAATTCTCTATAAAGTATAACTAGGCCTCTTTCTCACCTTGGAAGAACAGCAGCTAGAGGCCAGCATTCAAAGCATGGAAAGAAGAAGGGATACGGTGCCTTGTTCTCTTTTGTTAATAGATGTAATTATGAAATCTAAAATTAGGACAAAAGCAAGTTGTAAGTATCAGCATAGTGGCTAAGGGCACAGACTCAAGCCAGTCTGCCTAGGTTCAAATCCCAGCTCTGCCACTTGCTGGCTTTGTGACCTTGGACAAAATTCTTTACTGTTTTACTGCCCCAGCTTCTGCATCTGTATAACAGTGCTAGTAATACCCACTGCAAATGATTTTATGAGAATTAATTTATTCACTGTTTGGAAAGTACTTAGAATAATGCCTAGCAGTAGTAAGCACTCAGTAAATGTTATCTTTTATATAGAGCATGTATCTCTTCAATAACAAGCACCTGTGCAACAGTCAGAACACCACAAAATAGCACTATAAAGACAGTAAAAAAAAAAATCCCTTTTTATCTTTAGCATGTCTTTGTATTAATTAGAACTCTGCCTGCTGAAAATTCAGAAATCCAATTTCTGAACTAACCTAATGGGACAGACACAAAAGGAACTTATTGCCTCTTGGGTCTGGGAAGTTTAGTGTGCCTTTGATTTCAGGAACAGCTGAATCCAAGGGTTCAGGCTCTGTCCCCATCACTGTCGCTGTCTATCTCCCTGTGTCTCTTGACTGTGCTCACGTAATTATACCCGCAATCTTTCACATGACAGGAAAGGTGGCTACCACCAGCCCCTTGCTTATACCCAATTAATATACCTGTGTATTAGTTGGTCTTACACTGCACCTGAGACTGGGTAATTTTTAAAGAAAAGAGGTTTAATTAGCTCACGGTTCTGCAGGCTGTACAGGCTTCTGCTTATGGGGAGGCCTCAGGAAACTTACAATCATGGCAGAAGGGGAAGAGAAAGCAGGCATGGTCTTCACATGGCCAGAGCAGGAGGAAGGTGGAGGGGGAGTTGCTACCCACTTTCAAACAACCAGATCTCAGGAGAACTCTGTCACAGGACAGCACTAGGGGAATGGTGCTAAACCATCAGAAACCACCCCCATGATCCAATCACCTCCCACCAGGCCCCACCTCCAACATTAGAGATTACAATTCAACATGAGATTTGAGTGGGGACACAGAGCCAAACCATGTTACCCTCCTAGCCTAGCATCTCCTGCAGAAATGGTCTCCCCTGATGCTCCAGCAGAGGAGTTCCAGGACAAGCTGTGACTGGCTCAGCCTACAAGCAGTCACTATGGATGAAGGGATATTGTTATGTAGCTGGACCAGGTGCCTACCCCTGTACAGCTTGGGGTTGGGGGGAGGGTGGGGACGTTGGAGGGAGGCAAGGTTGGCAATAGCAGTTCCAATCAAACCACACCACAGCTATGGAATTTTGTCCCCATGAGAATGAGTGGTCCTGGTATCAGAGGAAAGTGGCACTAGGGGATGATGTTGCACAGTCCAAAGCAATAGATGCTCATCTGAAGCTAACTGGGAAAAGGCCTGAGTTCATCAGCAGGAGTGTACATTTCATGAGACATTTCATATTTGGATGTCTCATTTCATATTTGTCCCATTTCATGAGACAGATATCCATTATAAACATATAAACATCAAATTATGTCTGATTTTCTTTAGTCAGTGAACAATAACTGATTATCTTTTGATCAGCAACACTCTAAAAAGTAGTTGTAATTATGTATAGAGATAGAATCTTCATTCTTCTGTATGGAGATGGTGTATTAGTTCATTCTCAGGCTGCTAAGACATACCTGAGACAGTAATTTATAAAGAAAAAAGAGGTTTAATAGACTCACAGTTCCACATTTCAGGGAAAGCCTCACAATCGTGGTGGAAGGCAAAGGAGGAGCAAGGGCACGTCTTACATTGCAGCAGACAGGAGAGCAGGTGCAGGGGAACTCCCCTTTACAAAACCATCAGCTCTCGTGAGACTTATTCACTATCACGAGAACAGCATGGGAAAGATCCGTCCATGTGTTTCAATTACCTCCCACCAGGTCCCTCCCATGACATGTGAGAATTATGGGAGCTACAATTCAAGATGAGATTTGGGTGGGGAGACAGCAAAACCACATCAGATGGCAAATAAATGTGTTTCATCTATTATGCCAACCTATGAAAATTGGGTGTGAATTTCCTAGAACACTCTGTTGAGCGTTTCTGAGGTTGCTCAGACAAAATGATACCTGTCATCGATATGGTTTGGGATGTGGTGGTACATATGCCAGGTAGTAACTGCCTGCATAGTGCCAGTTTAAGAACCCTTACCCACAAACTGAGGATATATATGGAGGGATTTTCAGTTAGAGTCACTGTCAGAGCTGAGCTGCCAAACAATGCCAGAACTCATTCAAATTGGCCAATTAGCTGCCCAATGTGGCAGGTTATGCTCCTAACTGAGCAGCCTCACAACACCACGTGAGTGCTGGGAGGCTGACTCAGCTCTGTCTAGAAAGAAGAAAATGCTGATTTACCTCTTTCCAGCCCCCTGAATCTGCTTCTTGCAAACAACAAATAAATAAGGGCAAGAGGTAATTTAAGCTTTTCTTTTTCATTTAGCTTTCCTTTGTAGTTTAATACTTCAGTTGAGGTCATATATGTAGTGTTTCATCAATTGCTAGGTGTAGTAAGTATTCATCAATGGTAGCAATTTTCATGATTCTTTTCACAATTTTCTTCCTTATAAAGCATATGTTTTATCACTAAATAAAAAGAGAATGATATAGCGAAACTTATTTTAAAGATTTGCTTGGAAGTTTCAGAGAAGATCCCCCTGTATTAATCATGTTCCTTTTTTTTTCATATTTTATGATGCTTTGACACTGTGGGAGCTGTGTGGACCTGGGGAGGGACTGCCCCTCCAGTGGTTAGCTAATTCATAGAAATAGCAGACAACTTGCCTGTGAGCACACCTTTTGTATACAACCCACCAATCCAAAGCCCATATCCCCAACCACCACCTTTATCTCACTCTAACACACCAAGCCAGTATTTCCACTGCCTAAATCACCCCAAGGCCAGGCATCAGACAACTAGAGCCACCCCTATGGCCAGAGCCTGCCCACATTATTCAAACTATCCAATTCTAAGCTTGCTCAAACTTGCCTTCCCTGCCTCACCCTTTCTCTCGCATGGAAACCACAGTGAGGCTCTGAACCAGGCTTTTCCCTCATTGGTTCTGCCTCCTGACTGACCTGGGTACTTCCCCTGAGGCCTGACATAATATGGCATGCCCCTCCTCTTGGAACCTGTAAGTAATAAACTCTTCTTTCAAAGAGAGTTGTCTCTGTGTGTGTCAAACTGTCTGCAAAATTATGGCCGTGAGAGAAATCTAACATAACTGACTTCATCTTGCTTCTAACTTCACAAGCTAACTGCCTTTGCTCATTCTAAGCTAACTATGGGAGGGATTTTGTTTATAGTTTAAGACAAAGATGATAGCAGTTCCTTCCTGAAACTAAGCCCCACCTTACTTGGGGACCAAAATCACTTTTTTAAAACTAATGAAAGTCCACAAGGTTACAATCATGATAGGAGCCTGAATTCTGCAAAGATGTAGGTATAAACCCTAACCAGTCATTTTTTTATAACTTGCTTTTTAAAAACCACTTACTACTCAACAGTCATGTAGCCACAAAATTTATAACTTCACCAATTGCCCCTATGGAGAACATTGCTATTGTAAAACCAAAGACTGGTGTTTGAGATATGTTTGAGATCTTGAATTCTGTATGAACCAACTGGCACCACCTGGACCAGTAACCCACACCCAGGAACTAACTCAGCACAAGACAGTGTCGACCCCCTATGATTTCATCTCCCACCCAGCCAACCAATATTCCTCATTCCCTAGTCCCCTGCTTGCTAAACTAGCTTTGAAAAACCCTAGTTCCCAAATTCTCAGGGAGGCAGATTTGAGAATTATCTCCCATCATGCCATTTGGCTGGCCTGCAATAATTAAATCTTTCCTTGCTGTGAACACTCTTGCTGTGCTCAGTGCATTGGCTTTTCTGGGCAGTGGGCAAGAAGAACTTGTCTGGGCAATTACAACCACACCTGATTAAGACAAATCCAAGGGCTGGGTGCAGTGGCTTACACCTATAATACCAGAACTTTGGGAGGCCAAGGAGGAAGGATTGCTTGAGCCCAGGAGGTTGAGGCTGCAAGTGAACCATGTTTATGCCACTGCACTCCAGCCTGGGCAACAGAGTGAGACCCCATCTCTCAATCAATCAGTCAAATCCCAGGTACATTTTAAGATAACCCCATAACCACAAACAGTAGGGTTGAAGAATAATATGCAAATAAAAAAATAATCTCAAAACTGAAGTGAAAGTAAAAATGTGGAAAGAAGAAACCCTTTGAATACAATATGTTGGTATAATTTATTATTTTCTCTCTCTAATCGTGTTTGGAAAAGAAGTTATCCAAATCCCAGGCAAATAAATATTGGAACTCTGGAATTTCTATATAAATAAATACCCACTTGCTATAGAGTTCTTTAATAAAGAAGCTACTTTTAACAAAATTATGGACAAGATTAACATTACCAGAAATAATTTCCAATACAATCTTTAGCAATTTAGCAGTAAATTTCATCTCATCAAAACGTGTTCAGACTTGGACCTTCTATTTTAAATTGTCTTATTTTATTTTCCAGAAAATTCTGAAGTGATTTCTTTTGTTTTTAGTGCCTAATTTTAAAACATCATGCTCTTGGGTGAGACATAACATGTCCATGTATGAAACTAAGCATGTAAAGAAGAGTTAAATTATAATAGCTTTTTGGAGTAAAGAATGAAGAGGGCAAACGTGATGAGGAAAAGGAGACTGTCAGTAATTGCGATGCACACACAAGGGAGAGCATCCACGGTGAACATTTCAGGGACAAGATGGAAAGTGTGCTCTGCACAGAGACTCTATGCTGTGAAAGGAGGGAGAATCGATTTATGGGCCAAGAAAGACCTGGACAAAATTATCCATTTTGAAGGAAATCATTTGTGCTGAAGCAATGAAAACTTTCTGGAGAGCTATTTGAGAAGGCACATGTTTAGGTAATATACTGCTGCTTTGCATTTCTATAACACCTTCCATGTAAGAGCTGCAGAGTGTAACACAAACATTAACTAATAAATTAAGCCTCGTGGCACCTCTGCATGATCGATAGACATAACAGCCATTTTTATAGTGTAGGAAAGGCAGCACCCTGCTCAAAAGTGCTGAAGTCATTTACCCAAGGTCATGAAGTGGGGGAAACTGGCAAAGTGTTCCAAAATGAAGCGTTGAGTCTCACCACACTCACACAACCTGCCTCCTTCGATGGGGTCATAGAGGGAATGAAGGGGGTGCCATGTATGCCCTGGTTTCCAATGATTCACTTCAGGAGATATCTCTGTAATTTAACTTGAAGATAGTTTGGAAATAGTAAGTCTTAGATCAAAGCCTTAACTCCTTTCTCTCTGGTTTACTCAGGAATTAATTTGTTTGCTAATGCTGGTCTCTCCTGGGATCACACTGGCCTTTAGCTATGGAGTTTTGTGTTCATGTTACTTAATCTGATTATGCAAAGGACTTAAAATATTTCAAGAATATCAAACCACACAAACAGGTCTATGTAGGCACTAATGTAATTATTTTAATTGTTGTTTTAGTTTCTAAAAAACTCATAAAATCACAATTGAAAAAGTGTGCCGTCTCTCCAAAAGATAGTGCCAAGTCCATAACAGAATCTGTTTAGTTTTTTACTTTGGTAAGACATCACTATATATCTTCCTAAATGTTATTTCTCTCCATTGTCATAACCTTGGCTTAGTAATAGCCTGTTCCATAGTAACATTGTCTTTTGTTCCTCTTTCTCTCTGATAACCACGTATTTTCTCCACTAGAAGGATCGGCAGAGAGAAAACAAAGCAAGGAAATCAAATATAAATCCCCAGTGCTCCTAATACCTCTTGGAAAGAAAATGGACACCTCTGTTAACAAAGTTATGATGATTTCTACTTTGGTACACGCTTTCGAACTTCTCAGAGAGGAACCAGCTCACCTCTAAGTCACTCATGTGACTTTTGTGTTTTCTATAGAAATTTACACTTGTTTTTTTTCTATAGAAAGAAAAAGACTGTTTTTCTTTCTATAGAAAGAAAAAGACTGTTTTTTTAAAATTGAAGCAAAGCATAATGCACTTGTCACTGTTTAACATTCAGCCCCGTTTCTTTTCCAGAGCGGTCCTTTGAGAGCATTAACACTCACACCCCATACAACTAGAATTCATGACACTGGCAAATGATGTTTCTAGACTGTTTGCATTGGCCGACATGTCCTCACCCTGTTTTCTCCCCAATCCTTACAATTCTCTAACTGCAGGTGCAAACTGGGGTGCTGTCAAGCAACCTGGTGCTGAGGGGGCAGAGCCAGGATGGACCCGGATTCTGGATTCCACCATGTGCCTGGTGGATACCGTGCGGATGTGGAGCAGGCAATGCTGGGTGCAAATCCCCGCCAGGAACTGTTCATCCTGAAAAAAACCTGCTGCACATTGCCCTGGTCACCTCAACGAAAAGTGAGTGCTTATCCTAATAGGGGTGTGTGCACATCTGAGGACAAGGGTGGTGAATGTTCATCATTTAGGAGAAAATAAACCCACCCCAAATGATTCCAATACAGGCTTCTGGGATTCCGATTTCAACCTTTTGGTTGAAATCCTCAGAGATAATGTAGCTTTTTAAAAAGCATAGTTTGTCTTAGGATGTAAATAAGCTTTGGTGCACAGCTCATTTCTGACACCTGTGGGCAAATCATCAGGGAGAAAGGAGAGGAGGTGAAGAAGAAGTCAACAGAAACACCCCATTGGTCAACCCACAGTCAGAGATGCTGCTGCTACACAGACATTTTGGGTTTGGGCGCTTCTGGGCTTGTGTTAGTCCATTTTCATGTTGCTGATAAAGACATATCCGAGACTGGGAAGAAAAATAGGTTTAAGGGACTTACAGTTCCACATGGCTGGGGAAGCCTCACAATCATGGCAGAAGGCAAGGAGGAGCAGGTCACGTCTTACGTGGATGGCAGCAGGCAAAGAGACAGAGAGCTTGTGCAGGGAAAGCCCATCTTATAAAGCCATCAGATCTCTTGAGACTTATTCACTGTCACGAGAACAGCGCAGGAAAGACCTACCCCCATAATTCAGTTACCTCCCACCAGGTCCCTCCCACATGTGGGAATTCAAGATGAGATTTGGGTGGGGACACAATCAAACCATACCAGGGCTCCACAATTTCTTCAGAACTGTCTTGAGTATCAAGGTTGATAAACTCAAAGAAAGAGATGAAGACTTTATGCTAGGAGAGAAACCATCCCCTCACCTGCCCTCCCAAGTGGGAATGAGGTTGCTTCTCAGCATGGGGCTCTGTGGTTTGGAGCCTGGATCCTAGTCAGCCCTTTTTTGTCTCACTCTGGAGACAAAATAGATAATGTCCAGTAGATAATGTCCCTGCTACTGGCATCTCATTAGTAATGCTGTTAGGGGAAAGACAGCCTCTTCTTTGGGATTTCCTACTGCAACTTTGAAGAAGCTGTAACAAAAAGAGAGAGAGCATGAAATCAGTCCTTCTGATCTTCCAGGGAATCTGGATTTTGTGATAGAATAGAAAACTATTTCCTAATTACTCAAGCCCTTGTTTGACTGAAAATGGGTAAGATCAAATGGTTTTGCCACAGCAGAGGAAGATTTGTGGCTACCAATTCAGTTAAGATTCTCGTTCTGTTAAAAAAAAAAAAAAAAAAAAAGTTGAAATTTTGTTTTCAACTTGATTTCATGTATAATTTGACAATATGGGAGTAATTATTTGTTTTCTGTTTGTATTAATATTGCAAACCACAGAAACTAACATAGAGTAACTTAGGCTGAAAAAAAGTTACCAGAAGGATTTTATTGCAGAATTAACACGAGGGCTGGAAATAAAAACAGGAAAATGGGCAAGAACCAGAGGAAATGACACAACAGAGCCATCCACAGCTGGCTTACCTGCATCTTAGTCCCTCCCTCAAGATGTAGCATCCTAGGCATATGAATTCTCTTAGATCTGCCTGAGTCAGTTTATTCCCCAAATGCCACACTCAGCTTCATCTTGAGATTCCACCAGAGTAGAAAGGGTGTTCAGATGCTAGGCAGCCAAGCACCACAAATGTCTACTGCAACTCCTCACATTTTTGTCTACCTAAAAATCTTCCATACTCTTAAACTCATTCTCATCAGTTAATCTCTTTTTTCCTCTCTCCCTCACTTACTCACTCCCCCTGTCTCTCTCCCTTCCTCTCTCTTTCCCTCCTATGCTACCTTTCAGTGCTCTTACCCTTCTCTCCCACTTCCCCTCCCTAGCACCCTGATATAGTTTGGGTGTGTGTCCTTGCCCAAATCTCATGTTGAATTGTAATCCCCAGTATTGGAGGTGGGGCCTGGTGGGAGGTGATTGGATCATGGTGGTGGGTTTCTTATGAATGGTTTAGAACCATCCCCTTGGTGCTGTCCTTGCAGTAGTAAGTGAGTCCTCATGAGATGTGATGGTTGAAAAGTGTGTGGCACCTCCCCCCTCCCTCTCTTGCTCCTTCCCTGACCATGTGACATGCCTGCTCCCCCTTCACCTTCTGCCATGATTGTAAGTATCCTGAGGCTTCCCCAGAAGCCAAGCAGATGCCAGCATCATGCTTCCTGTGGAGCCTGCAGAACTGGGAGCCAATTAAACCTGTTTTCTTTATAAATTACCCAGTCTCAGGTATTTCTTTATAGCAATGCGAGAACAGCCTAACACCCACTATCATATCACTCTTACGAAAAACCTTGATAATAGCATTTTTATTATGATAAGATACACATAACATGCAGTTTATGATTACTGCCTTTTTTAAGTGTAGAATTCAGTGCCAATAAGTACATTCACAATGTTGTGTAGCCATTAACACTTTCTATAGCAAGCTTATTTCAGTGAAGGCTTTCCTCTGATTAATGTGGTCTGAGGGGACTAGAGGTAATTTTGTAGAAACTAAGATGGAAAGTGATCCATTATCAGGGAAGGTGCCTGGCATGAAAAGGCACATTTTCATGCCTTGTCATAGAAGGCAACATATGCCATTTATAGAATAGAACCACTTTTCTTACCGCTGTGGCTTATCAGCATGTAGCTGCTGGTTTGTGTTGAAAAGTAGACTGCTCCCAGGTAGAACCCTTTGGTTCAAGCATGGCCAGTTAATTTAGCATTGATGTCTCTATCCAGGTCTCATTAGTTGCTTCATAAATAATTCTCCAGTGCAGAGTTAGGAAGTTAAGTAAACTCCCCATAAATGAAATAGAATCCAGTGTAACTCCAATAAACACTGGAATTGTCTAGATAACTAAAACATTAATTATTTACTTAATTATTTACTTTGTTTGCGAATGTGTTATCTGTATCTACATTCTAAACATATTTATCACACTTATACATTATCTAAAAAGAGAACACTTCTCTGACCCTCACTTTATCACAACTCTGCCATCACTGACTTTACATAAGACCCCCAACCACCAATGTTCCTGGGCAGGGGAAAAGTCTCCTCCACTGAAACATAACTCAGCACCATTGACAACACCCATGCAATTGATTCTGTTATTCCTCATCTTTTGGAATTTTAAAAGCTAAGTGACATAAATCTCTGCCATTAATAATGTCCTCACGATTATTACAGTTGCTCGCATTTCCTGACCACATTAGGCAACTTACCTGCTTAGGAAGTAGATTTTATAATCTACCAGTTTTCATACAAATATTTTATAATCTATCAGTTTTCATACAAATATTTTAAACAGAGAAACCGGGACAGGTGTGAGAGTGGGGAAAACAGTCTTAGAGAACCTGGATTCAATGCCTTCTAAATAAGGTGAGAGAGAAAGCAAAAAGTTACAAAAAAGCCTAAAAAGTTGTCATCAATTGTGGTGTTGTTGACAAATGGGTCAAAATCAAAGTTGATGGTCAGCCATATGATCTCCAGCAGCCCTGGAAGGGTGTGAGTTATCGGCATCCCATACAGGACCTCTGAATGTACAGAAGTGCTGAGGAGGGAGCATATGCCAGTGCATGAGTATGGCTCATGTCGCCCCTCGGTTGGAGGGTGGTAATTGACCTGTGACACTGAGTTGAAGCTGGGCTCTAACCTAAGGATTAAACAGCATCCTTCCGCCGGGGGAAGCACCTGCCTCCTACCATTGAGAAGTAACAATTATGCTTCTCCTTGGAGCTCACTGTTTGATGACAGTGTCATCTCCCAGCAATCTAGTCCCATTTCCTCCTGTGCTGAGAATCATCTATAGAGTGGAATTGGCAATTTTAGGGAGCCTTGAAATGTGAGTCTTTTTTGTCTTTTTACTATTTTTTATCCACATGATGAATAGCTGGTAAACAAAATCACAGAGAGCTTAAGTCACAGATAAACTCAATTTCTGGTGCTGGTATCTCCCCAAATTGCTTGTCTTCTCCTTTCTAGGTTTTCACTCGGAAAGGTACAGAATTACAAGTTGATGAGTTACCATGGCAACCCCTATACATTGTCTTTTAAATGTCCCAGACATTCAGAGTCTAATTTGATTGTAGGGATTTTAATTCATGACTTCTATGTTTTGTATAATATCATGTTTTTAAAGTTAATGAATTGTAAACAGAAAAATGTAGTTAAATTGGTTTTGATTGAAAGATAGCTTATTTAGCAATGCTGCTTCCATTTATGTTGCTCAAACAACAGAAGATTATTTCAACCTATTTCAAATCTATACCACTGAGAGACTGCTAGTCACTTCTGCAATAGGCTGTGATCCTGGGAACCTGGGATGGGAGCCTCATTATTAGTAGAATCTAGTAGATTTGGTCTTGCTACGTTGGTGTCTGAGGCTGGCTCTTTCTGGTTGTCTCATGATGCCATCAGAGATTAGTAAATAATAAATTATGCCAAGGAAGAAGCTCATTTGATTATTTAGTATGACTTGCGAGGGAAATTAGGGACAATAAATAGACCTATTCTCTTTGCACTTGATTTGCAAAATTATTTGTTTATTAAATGAGTTATTACATGGACAGCAGTTAGAACAGTGCCTGGCACTTTGTAACCACTCAGTGAGTTTCATCATCATTGCTTGCATTTTTACAATGATTCCCAATACAAAAGCCTTCAGCATCTTGGGCTCCTCAACATGCTGGGCTTGCATGATCCGCATCACACTGTTTATCTTACTCTTGACTACTTCTGCTGTGAGCCCTGGATTCAAGTGTTCCACATGCCCTCTCACCGTTATGTTTGGACAATTTTAAAGAGATTTCGGTTTCAAAGAAATGTAGGAAGAAGAACTTCGCAGCCTCTTTGGTTGCAATCTTATTTGGTGATTAAGGTGAATATAACTTAGATTGCGCATATCATTATCAGAGGAATCTTCACTAACCTACAGAAGCAATAAAGAAGTTGTATCACACGGTCTTGAGCTTCTCAAGTTTATTTCTGGTGCTCTCCAGAGCCACTGGCATCTGTTTCAATGCCCTTCACCCGAAAATGGTTGGGAATGGACACGCACATTATGGACAGTGTAGATGGCATGGTGGGAAGGAAGGGCTTTTCAATGAAAGATCAGGCGATTCTGAGAGGGACATTAGAGTCTGGGAGAAATAAAAGCTGAAACAACCAGCAATAGCATTTCCCTTAGCTGTCCTCCTGCAGCATAAATAGGAAGAACCACCTAAACACAGTTACCTATGACACCTGTTTTCCTAGGGTATGTCCCACCATCCCTCTCTGCTCACTGGCTCCTAGCACCTCCTCCACCCCTGATGCCTCACAAACAGCCTAGCCCCTTCCCTCAGAAAGCTCTACACCTCCCCAAAAGAAGAGAAGAGTAACCTCAACATTTTCTTCCACCTTGCAATTTGAGTAATGCCTCAGCGCTTCAACCAGTCTGCAAATATTTTCCTCGTCTTGAGTATCATAATGTCTGGAGGAAGATAATGACAGGTCCAGAGAATTAGATAAATTGGGGCGTCCCGATCTCAGACCATTCTCTACTCCTAAGAGAGCTTGCAGCTGAGGTAAACCTTAATATTTTTTTAAGAGTCACTAACCCAGTTTCATCTCAAAGAAAGAATATCTATTCCATTGTCATGACTTTGGTCTTTTTCTTCTGATAAAACACGTCCCACCA
The DNA here is from genome assembly GCF_047675955.1 of Chlorocebus sabaeus. Taxonomy (NCBI): domain Eukaryota; kingdom Metazoa; phylum Chordata; class Mammalia; order Primates; family Cercopithecidae; genus Chlorocebus; species Chlorocebus sabaeus. The sequence goes on from NC_132927.1 coordinate 32,781,874, forward strand.
CCTGACCGTTTTCTGCCCCTGAGCCCTGCTGCCTCTTTAGAGAAACACTTAGTTGTCAATGTTTGTTCTCCTTGTTTTCTGTGTGGGATGAGGCTTGCAGTTATGTGCCACTTTTTTCAAGGATTGTGTCACGTAGTGGGACATGGTGTTGGAGAAGGGTGGTGGAAGGATTCAAGAAGGGGATTGCCAATTCCATCACAGGGCTAGAAAGAACAGTAATTCTCCTGGTCTCTAGTTGAGAGCAAGGGGAGGTTTGTGGACTCTGTGAGGGAGACAATGGGGCACTCTGCGCATAAAGGACTGTGTGCACCGCATGACAGGTGCTCAACGAATCTTTCCTCTTGAAATTTAACTACCTTCTTGATATTTCACTGCTCCTTAGTTCCTCCAGAAAAGAGAGTAAGAAAAGACAAAAGGGAGGATAATATGATTTTTCACTGACTTTTTAAAGCAATGGGATGTTTATTTTATTAAAGACTTTTGATACATACTAATGGCTTTAAGCATGGTAATGAATATAATGCATTTTACATCTTCCCTACTTTTATGCCCGCCTTCATCTTGGACAGAATGATTTTTACCATAATTAGGGAACATGAGCTGATAGAGAAAGCTACAGAGTGTCACTTGCTCATATGTAAAGGCTGGATGCATGAGAAGCCCCCCATTTTTTATAAAACATATTCAGTCTGTGGTCTAATCTATGTCTCAGCAGTTAGCAGAAAGTGACTTTGATTTGGGCCCTAAGAAAGACACCAAATAAAAACCCTAACTCCACTCTTCTAAGGTCTTGCAACCAAAGCTGACTATTGGTGGCTACGCTGTGTACTACATGGGATTAGTGCTACATGCAAATTATGTGGAAAAATAAAGCAAGATGACTCCACAGATTTTTACCCACAACCACAGCTGCATCTGCGTGGGGGAAGGCAATCCTGCCATGCCACCCACCCCCATCTCAGGCCTAAGAGTGCTGGAGATGTGTTCAAATGAGAGTCTGTGACTCAGCCTGCCAGACCTTCCTCTCCAAGTTCTACTCAACGTGGAAACCAACTGAGTCCAGAGACTCAGGTGTCGGCTCCCTAGCTCAGTATCAACTTAGAACCAAGCAGCAAAAAAGGGTTGGTAGCTCAGTGGAGAGATGGAGTAGCAGATGGAGCCATTTTATGCTTAATTAACATAACAGCTGTAAACAATCTCTCCCCACCCCCATAATCTTACCGACAACACTGAGGGGTTTTACCTGTGTTTATTGGCTGTTTCTGCCGTGTGTTTTCAAATAATTGATAACATATGTGATTTTGTTAGTCCATACTGAGCCTGCTTAATCTGCATATTCGTTAAAAAAGAATTTTTTAAATCTTTGTCAGATGTTCTACATCTGAATCATCTTCTAGTATTAAACCACAGCCAAGAACTTTTACGTCTTTTATCACATTAATATAAAGATTCGTGGAAATTTGGGACTTGGTGGTTGAGAATTTTTCTAGTTTCTCCAATTTGTTTACTTTTTAAAGGCAAGCTGTAAATATTGGTGGTAATGATGTGCTGAATGGAATTATATTTCTATATCCACTTCAGAAAGATTAGACTAATCCAGGGATCAGAAATCAGTGCAATTACAAACTATCCAATTCTTGGTTGGAGTTTTGAAGGAAAGTTTTTTAAGAGTAGTTTGTGGTTTAAATTGCATATTCCCTCTGTAGTTTACTTTGAGCTATTTGAAATGCAGAAGTACATATGTGTAAGATCATCCGTTATATCATGCATAATATATAAAATGCAGATAACTGTGTAAGGCAGCTCACCAAATGGTACCTGGCATGTAACAGGCATTAAATGAATATGAATGAATAAACTAAAGAAAACGTGCTGTCCCTAATAGGATCCATATCTGATTCCTGTGGCCAAGGAAGTGCAGGAGTCTGTAGGAGGTAATACCAAACGTCCCCAAATATGGCCTGGGGAAACACATCACCACGATGGACAGTGCTCTATGATATGGTGAAAATGGTGAAAATATGCTTTATTTACTTGAAAAATTCTTATAAATCAGCCACAGAAGTATTTCTTGTGTGGATTTTAGCTTTTTCTCTACAAACTCTAAGTTATAGAACTGAGCCCCTCCAGTCTCTGTTGGAGATAGTCAGAGAGGCTGACTAGCTGGTGTTGAATTTGGTCTCAAGAGCCTCTTCACCATCCTCCTTCAGCTTGAATATCAGTAAGGCAAAAATGAGCTACATGTAATGTGGGCATCAGGAAGGTGAAAGAGTGGTTTACAATTGCAGACAGCAGTCTCCAGACATTAAAAGATGAGGGAAGGGTGTAGGGATGGTGGACTCCCAAATAAAATTTTAAAAATCTCCCCCTGCAAGGAACCATGTAAGGCAATCAAAAGATATAATAATAAGCAACATCCATGCAACTCCTGCCAGGTGCCAAACGCTGGATGACCTCACTATGCTCATGGAAAAGGAGGTGGTAAGTACTGCTCATATCTTTTTCATTTTCCTTTTGAGGGAACCAAGAAACAGAACAATAAAGTAACTTGCTTAGGTTACACCATTAGTGAGAGGCAGAGCTCGGTTTCAAACCCAAACTGAGCTATTAATATTTCAGTAAAGCACCTTTGTATAAATAAGGAGGTAGTTCCTAAGATCTTATCCTGGTTGTGCGGCTGCAGACCTCTTCACCACTCCAAGCACTTTCTTTTTTTTTTTTTTTTTGTGAGACAGGGTCTTGCTCTGTCGCCCAGGCTGGAGTGTGGTGGTGCTATCTCAGCTCACTGCAAACTCCGCCTCCAGGGTTCACACCATTCTCCTGCCTCAGCCTCCTGAGTAGCTGGGACTACAGGCGCCCGCCACCACACCCAGCTAATTTTTTTGTATTTTTAGTAGAGACGGGGTTTCACTGAGTTAGCCAGGATGGTCTCGATCTCCTGACCTCATGATCTGCCCGCCTCAGCCTCCCAAAGTGCTGGGATTACAGGCGTGAGCCACCACGCCCGGCCCATTCCAAGTACCTCTAAACATAGCATGGTGTTCCCCTACAACTAATCATGCTGGTGACCTTGAGAAAATCCCAGACCCTTGAAAATCCAGGGCAGCCACTCCATGGTCCCTGCTCTCCCTGCATGAACCATTTGCATCTCCAAACCATATTCCTCTCTGACCCCTAATGTTTGTCAGCCTCTCACCCCTGCACACACCAGGGTGCCCCTTCCTTCCTGCACTGCCTTCTTCCTTATTCTTCAGCTGTCAGATTGACTCCTCCTTTAAGACTCATAAAGTTTTTCGTGGCCAGTCCAATGCCAGGGATTATAATGCTATACTCATTCATCCACTCAGTCAACAAACATTTATCAATATGCTTTCAGCATCCAGTTACAGAAAATCCATCTTAAACTGGATTTAGCAGCAATGAAATAGTTGGTTCGCATTCCTGGAAGTCACGGCAGGAGACCAGTGTTTAGGTTGCCTGGTCTGGAAGCTTTAGTTCTATTTTTCCACAAATTCTTTTAATAAGTTTTTGTGTGTGTGTGTGTGTCAATGAATTTGTGACTCTACCCTCCTCTGCATGTTGGCTTCATCCTCACTTTGTAGAAAGATGGAATAAAGTAGAGTCGGTTCTGGAAGCAGAAGACAGACCTTTCTCAGGAGTCCCTAGCAAGCTTCTCATTGGTCTAATTGAGTGGCATGCCTGTCCTGGACTAATCACCAGCAAGTGGGATGAAATGACCCCAGTGCTATCATTCCCACACTTGGAGCCAGGGTTGTGGTTGGCATATATAAGGGAACTTAATTCCTATGCGAATCTGTGAAATAAAATAATTCATAGTTTGTAGCTCATACATGCACAAGTATTTCATTCTTACCAAGCAGGGAAATATTGCACAAAACTAATTCAACTATTTTTGTTTCATTTCTTGATATGTGCACATTCTGCTAACACTCTCTACATTGCTACTCATTGTAAGGAAGGACCTAAAGAAATAAAAGAACCATGGATTGCCTTATCTTTCCCTTCCATCATTTTCAGCATAAGTATTTGACTAACACAAAGATGTAACATGAGTAAGAAAGGCTATGAAAAACTTCCTTGATCATTTGTGTTTCTTAGAATGCCACTGCCTTCTTTCTATGTCTAAGCAAGTTATGATTGGAATGGAAAGTATAGGCACCCAGGGCTGTCAGTACTGCTGCCTATTCAACCTCAGACATGTTGATACAGAACATAATCATCGAATTCTAGTGAAGCCACAGTGATGGCCATCCAGCAAGAGTGAAAGCAAGCAGAAGGTAAGTATGTTACGGAGGTAGCAAATGGGATGGCTAAGATAGCGGATGTGCATATTATGTTTATCTTCTCGGCTCCCTGTGTGCTGTGTTGTCCCATCAGACTTTACTTGCAAACCAGAATTTCTAAGATAAAATTATTAAGCATTTCAAGATGGAGATAGCAGAGCATTTCCCCAAGCACAGGGCCCTTCTGAGCATGAGGCCCTGTCACATGTCCATGAAGCCAGCCCTGGATGAGTAGTTACCTAAACAAAATTAGGGTTCTGCTAGAAAGGAGGGGATGGAGGTTGGATTCCCAGTCAACCTTGTCCTGCATTGGCATTGACTTCATTTTTTAAGTGAGGGATCAGGGACTCAAAACTGTCTGTCTAGTTGTTGTAAAGCTGATATTCGAACCTAGATCAGTCTATGAAACAAGTACATGTCTTCCCATTCTTATATTGATAACCTATAAAATGGTATATTAGTCTGTTCTTCTGTTCTGCATTGCTATGAAGAAATACCTGAGACTGGGTAATTTATTTTAAAAAGGGGTTGAATTGGCTCACGGTTCAGCAGGCTTTACAGGAAACATGATGCCTGTATCTGCTCAGCTTCTGGGGAGGCCTAAGGAAACTTAAAATCATGGTGAAGGTGAAGGGGGAGGCAGCATGTCACATAGCTGGAGCAGCAAGAGAGAGAAGTGGGGAGGTGCCACACACTTTTAAACTACCAGATCTCACAAGAATTCACTCACTGTCGCAAGGACAAGACCAAGGGGCATGGTGCTAAACCATTCATGAGAACCCACCCCCAAGATCCAGTTACCTTCCACCAGGTCCCACCTCCAACACTGGGGATTACAATTCAACATGAGATTTGGGCGGGGACACAGATCCAATCTATATCACATGGGAATCAGTTTTACGTCTGGATTTGTGTGTTCCAGTGGATTGTCACTAAGTAGAAATCTATGCTGCTGGATCCCTCACAGAAATCAATTGGAATTCTGTAAACAAGAACACTTCCTAATGAATTCTAGGGAGAATCATTTATGTGGGTTTTTATATTCAATTTGTTATCGCTGCTCCTATTGCTAGGAGGTGTGCATAAAAGGAAGAAGGATTCCAGTATTACATTAAGGGAATCCAGTAAAAGTCCCTTAAAAGGAAGCCAGATACCAACTGTTTGAATTGCTTAGTCTCATTTTTGGAACAGCCTCGCTTTTTAAATGTCTGGGCCTCGAAGCTGGAGATTCCGCTTCCCCTTCTCTGGGCTGGTGTTTCACAGGGCACAGCTGTAGGGATGTATTTCAGAGAATGACACTCAGATATTGGGAAGAAAATGATGAATGAGCAGACATTATTTGGGCAATGCAGTTTTCAGACAGGGACTGCAATAGAATATATTTTCAGTGCTTCTGTTGGTATTTAACTCGCGGACTGTGTATACAGTAAATCAGAAAGGCCAATAATACAGTACATAGGGGGATGTTTTATGTAGGGTTGTGACAATGTACAACAGCTGCCCTAGCAGAAGGGGTGTGGATTTATGGTCACATGCTTGCAGGTCGTGACAGCCAATATGTAGCATGGTTCTCTATCTATCCTGGAAGTATTTATTTTTTTGGTTCATCCCGAGGTAAAGGAAAAATGTAAGGCAACTATGGACCTTTTGACACAGATATGCAACCTGTGTAGCAATTGCTGAGCTTTTAAAGGATGGAGAAAGAGCTTAATATAACATACTCACTCAAAGTTCTTTTTAAGACTCAGTTTCTTGGTGGCAGTACCACCCAGCAAAGGTCTTTTTTTTTTTTTTTTTTTTTTGCTTGCATCCCTGATGGTTCTCTCATTTTATCTGTGGGGCGGGGCCAACTTATCCCGTAGGTACAATAGGTGCAGCTGCTGAACCCACACCAGTTTCGGGGTACACAAAAACTGTTTCAATTTTAGTTTCTTTTAAAATCAGAAGAAAAATGACTATAATAATAACAAATATGTAGTCATTGATCCAGCATAGATTATACTTGTCTTGACACCAACAAAGTCATAAACTATTTTTTTAAATGCAAGAAGAAGCTCAGAAAAACCAAAGTGCCTGAGGTCCATGAAAGCTGTAATGACTCCCTACCATGAAGGTGACGCTAGTTAAAATCTCACTTTTTCCCATGTCCCCAGGCAGGCACAAGAGACTGCCCGTGGCCTTGGGCATTTGATGAGGGTGAGCTGTTTCTGGTCTCGAACTCTCTCTGAAGAACCCCAGCTAGGGTTTGGGGCCTGTCCATGAACCAGGCTCCCTCAGCCCGTCCAGAAGGCACTCCCACAACCTTCACTCGATTTTCTCCCTACCTCACCCCAGAGCTGAGACACTTTCATGACTCCTTTGAGCGTCTCTCCAGCTTAGCAGTTTCCTAGGGCTGCTGTAACAAATACCACCAACTGGGTGGCTCACACAACTGAAAGCTATTCTCTCCCAGTTCTGGAGGCTAGAAGTTCAACTCGAGGCGTCAACAGAGTTGGCTCCTTCTGAGCACCGTGAGGAGGCATCTGTCCTGTGCCCTCCCCTAGCTTCTGGTGGCTTGCTGGCAGTCAGATATCCCTCAGCTTGTAGACGCATCATCCAGATCTTTCATCTTCACATGAAGGCATTCTGTGAGCATGTCTGTGTCCATTTGCAGTGTTTTGTTTTGTTTTGTTTTTATTTTTTGAGATGGAGTCTCGCTCTGTCACCCAGGCTGGAGTGCAGTGTCGCGATCTCAGCTAACTGCAAGCTCCGCCTCCCGGGTTCATGCCATTCTCCTGCCTCAGCCTCCCAAGTAGCTCGGACTACAGGCGCCCGCCACCTCGCCCGGCTAATTTTTTGTATTTTTAGTATAGACAGGGTTTCACTGTGTTAGCCAGGATGGTCTCAATCTCCTGACCTCATGATCTGCCGGCCTCAGCCTCCCAAAGTGCTGGGATTACAGGCGTGAGCCACCACGCCCGTCCCATTTGCCCTTTTTTATAAGGACACAAGTCATATTGAATTAAAGGCCACTCCACTACGACCTCGTCTTAACCAATTACCTCTGTCCTGTTCCCAAATAAGGTCACATTCTGCTGTATGAGGAGATAGGGTTGCAACATCTGAACCTTTGGGGGCCAGGGAGGTGTGGGGCAATTGAACTCCTAACATCAGTTCATGATGACGCTTGGATCTCAGTGTGGGCTTGGAGCGTGAGCCCGTCTGCCTGATGTTCCAAAAAGCAGCTCAGCGTGAGTGAGGCCTCTGCACCTCTCTCAGTTCACTCTTCTCCATCCCGAGGGAGGTGTGCGCCCCCTCACTTCCAGGAGTGTAATCAGGGATTCTCATGCCCAGTGCCGGGTAGGGGGGAAGGGAAAAGAGACGGGGTTCTCCATCATCTCCTGTATAACCTCAACGCCTACTCAGCAGGAAGCGGGTAAAGAGTGGATGGAGGAGTTGAGGTGAAACAGAAGGTCGCCAGACGTGGGAACAGAGGAGGAGGTGGCCAACAGGTAGGACCAGAACCAGCCAGCTTTATCTGATTGTCTCGATGTCAAATTCACACTACTCTTTTCATGAGCGGGGTGGAGGATCCAATCCAGGCCAGGGTCAGGAGCATAGATGCTGAGTCTGAAGAGCGAGTGTGGGTGTCGGGAGGCAGGGGGGTTTGTAGGGCTGGCATGGAGCCCAGGACACGTGTGGGAAGCACTGAACTGTTCAGCACAGCAGCTGTAGGCATTAGCCAGTTTACTTAATCAGCAGTGCAAGCCCCCAAGGCTCAAGTCCTCTTTGTACAAAGATCACAGTAAACAGGAGTGGGCGCAGTGGGAAAAGAATAGACTTGAGAGTTAACCAGATCTGAATTTAAATTCTAATTCTGAGTCCACTTGGCCTTAGGCAAATCACTTTATCTTTCTGGCCGCAAGTTCCCACATCTATTAAATATAAAATGGGAATAATAATAACAACAATACCTACCTTATAAGGTTGTTGTGAGGGCTAGGTGTACTTATATGAAAGAGAGAGTCCTGGCAGGTGGTAGGTGATGAATGAATTGTAGCCAGTAATGGTGGTGAGAGAATTTTGTACTAACTAAATAGTATCACTCACACTATGTGCTTGAAGTCGGAACCAAGGCTTAAACTTCCAGGAGTGGTTCTTTAGTTGTGGGCTTAAAATGTACACACAGGGTCTCAAGTATTGTCCCTGGGTTAAAATTCTTGTAAAACACGTGTCATTTTTCTCCCTATGGGATACAGATAGAAGTGGTCAGGATGGCACACGGAAGTTTATTCTTTCCTGTTATCAAAGGGGTGGTAATGCCCAGTTATTGTCCTGGCAGTTGGACCTCTGCTCTGTTGTCCTTAAAAGTGAGTGGAGGCCAAGTGCAGTGGCTCACGCCTATAATCCCAGCGCTTTGGGAGGGTGAGGCGAGTGGATCACTTGAGGTCAGGAGTTCGAGACCAGCCTGGCCAACATGGTGAAACCCCATCTCTACTAAAAATACAAAAATTAGCTGGTCGTGGTGGCGCATGCCTGTAGTCCAAGCTACTTGAGAGACTGAGGCAGGAGAATTGTTTGAACCCAGGAGGTGGAGGTTGCAGTGAGCTAATATCACGCCATTACACTCAAGCCTGGGTGACAGGGCGAGACTCCGTCTCAAAAAAAAAAAGAAATGAGTGGCAAGATAATATAATAAGCACTGACGTGGTGCTTACCATGTGCTAAATCCTGTTCTTTACGTTTATGGATATTACCTTATTCAATCCCCACCATAACCCTATGGAGTAAGCATTATCCTCACTCCATAGGGTGAGGATATTATTATCCTCTTTTTTAAACCACTTTTTATGTGCAATATCTACCTTTAAAAAGATCTATTAGTAAACAGAGCTGAATTACAAAAAATCAATTTCACAGCAAACCTCAAGTGCCCAAAGCCGACAACAAATGACTCAGTGAGTAAAATAAAGGTAGAACAAAGCAACAAGGACAAGTAAGACTTTAAGTGATTATTATCACCTCATTTTTACAAATGCTAAAGGCTAAGGTGCAAGAACGTGAGTATCAAGGTCTGGTTCCAGACTACACGCTCGTGACCACTACACTCTGCTGCTGCCTCATATTCTATATGCCTTGTACACTGTAACTCCACTGAAGTGCTGGTGGTGGTGTGTGTGTATGAGAGAGAGAGAGAGAACTGGGGCATCGGGAGGCCCCCAGCCCTCACACCTACCAGCCCAGCCACTGTGCAGAACGCAGGGGTGAGTTGCTTCACTTCAGGTGTTCACTCTGCTTTTTGCAGAACGTGTTGTCCTTTGAAGGATATTAATACAGGAAATGAATAAAGAATGGCTTCAAAACAAATTTGAGACCAGGACAGCTTCCATCTTATGCATTTCAGATAAATAAGCCCTCACAGTAATCAGCTCTTCGGGGCCAGACCTCTCTCCTGGAATGTGAAGTGCCGCAGCACACCATAAACAACAGCGACGTGACTCATTTCCTGAACTGTGTCGTGGCCATCTGCTTAAATATCTCCCTTCCTTTTCCTGTATTCTAACGATACAGCAACTCTATGGACAATTATGTAGCCATTAAAAATGGCAATTTGAATTATCAGAGTTAAAATGCATAACAATGTGGGCAAAATGCCTCCAATACAATGTTGAGTGAAGCGATTGCACACGAGAGGTGCATGTATGGAAAATGTGTATGCACGAGGCCAAGGCCTAGAAGGACATGGAAAAGGAAACTTGTTTTCAAAAACTGGAGACTTCTTTTTTAAAGTTTCCCATTTACTTTTAAAAATAGAAATAAAGCAAGATGCTTCGTTGTGCAGTTTCACTGCTGTCAACTACGAACATAATGTTTACATACAGACCCAGTTTATTTGGAGCTGAGAGGATCTCTAAGATTGACAAAAAATAGTTATTAAAATGGCAGATTTTTCTGGATATGGGAAAATTTATCATAAGAGAAGTAACATCCTTTCCTTATCCTGTTTGAAATTTTTTAACGGTTGGAGAACTTGTGAGGAAGGAGATGAAGAATGAAACGGTGATCTTTTCTTTATCTCATGTTAAATGTTATCTCACACCAGATACAGAAAATAAATAAGCAGCTTCCAATCCTTTTTAGGAAGGAGGCAGGACATAAATAAACAAAATATGGACTAAATGAAATATAACTTAAGCAATCTCCCTAGATACATTTTTCAATAAACCTGAAGTCTATTCGGCATTTTTGTAGTTCTTCATTTCCTTCACTCACTTAAAGTCTTACTTGCCCTTGTTGCCTTGTTCTACCTTTATTTTACTCACTGAGTCATCTGTTGTCAGCTTCGGGCACTTGAGGTTTGCTGGAGTGAAAAGAATTTTTATAATTCAGCTCTGTTTACTAATATATCTTTTTCAAGGTAGATATTGCACGTAAAAAGTGTTTTAAAAAATAATAATAATAAGCCAATGCCCTTGTGAAGCTATGCTTCATATGCTCTATTGGTCCAGGTCAGCTAAGTTTCTAACACATCTTCAGTATTGATACATCAAAGGACTTAGTGAAATTAATCAACTACATTTTAGGATGAAGCCTTCATTCCACAGGATGTGTGGGCCATTAACAGAAGTGAATTTTTCCCAACTCAAAATGGTATAGAAAGGAAAATGTAAATGAAATGACTTGGAGTAAGTTCAGTATAAGGCTAATTTTCCTTAAGGGTAAGCTCGTGGTTTAGGTTAGAACTCATCAAGTTAATTGTCTTCTGATCCTTGAAAGTCAAATCCAGACATCTTCTTGATGATTCCCGTTACCAAAGTCTCTGGAACAAGTGATGTTTCCTGAGCCTCCTTAAAGACTCTGATACTAAGGAGGTCCTGTGGGAACCCAGTGCTAATAATGTGTGATACTGGAATGAAAAAGCAAGGGAGTAAATGAACTTGCTGAGAAGGACCCGAATGAACCATTGTTCCTGAATGTAAAAACTGATTCCTGAAGATTATGGCCAAGAAGTAGGTCCCAGTGGAAAAGAAGGAGAATCAGAGTTTGGAAATGTGATGAAGTTTCCATTGGCATAGCAGAGGGTAGATCTTGTCACTAGTTGACATGTGCTACTGCCAAGGTGTGGCCCTTGGGAGAATATAGCTAATGGCCTCAGCGTCACCTGGAGGTCTGTTACAAATGCAGATAGACCATTAAAGGATTTTTGTCTCTTTGTTCACTTCCATCACCCTAGTGCCTTTAACAATGTCTGCACATAGTTGCTGGATTTCTTGAGCCCAATTCAAAATCATTGAACTAAGATCTCTGCGGGCAGGTCCCAGGAATCTGTATTTTAACAGGATCCCCAGTTGGTCCTCAGGTATAGTTTAGTGTGAGAACCATTGCCCTACTGTACATGGATACTGGCCAGTGTACTACAGTGTTGATTCCCCTGAATGCACCACAAACTCTAGAAACCTAAAAATGAAGGAACAGCCACACCTTGGTTTCTACTATGATGATGATGATGATTCTCTGGTATTGCATAAAACATTTATACCCAATATATCCAGGGGTTAGGTAAGGCAGTTACACTTATTCCCATTTCACAGTAGAAAAACTTGGACATATGCAAGGTCAGATAATTAACAAAAAAGGAATCAAAACCTCCCCCGCTAAACAAAGTTTAGGAGATGATGTGCTAAGCCTGAATTGGACAACGTGACATAATTAGCAAAGAGTGAAGGACAGCACTCCACTTGGGTGTTATGACCAAGGTCATTTTAAAGTGTCAGGGCCACTCTCCAGGTGAGTTATAGGAAGAGGCCACAAAGAACCCAGAGAGATGACGTCTTTCAACCACCTCTGCTACTCTACCAGTGATCTGAGAACAAAAGGCCCTCTTGGGCTAAAAGGAACAAGTTATGAAGTCAGAAGGGGGTACTAGGGAAGGGAAAGTGAGCCAATCCCTGGGGCTCACCAGGAGCAATTGACTTGTTTAGTACTAACTAACCCATGAGTTTACCTTGAAAGAAAGCTTTATATTGAATTTACTCTGAGTCGTTTCATTTACATTTTCCTTTCTATATCATTTTGAATTGGAAAAAATAGGTTTTGTTAATTTTAGCTCCTTGGGCAAAAGGCACCGCATGCATTCCCAGCATTATCATGCCCAACGCTTCGCATAGTATTAGATCACTTTCCTATAATCACTTCATTCTCTTTTATGAGACTTGAGGTTTAATTGGAGGTTCCAATAAGGGACTTTATGTGTTTAATGGATTTTGGTATAATAATCAGAGTCTGAAATGCTAGTCAGAAAGCCGGTTGACTTCTAATGAGGCTGCACTTGGGAGAAAAGTGTTTTAAAGATACTACAAATCTATGCTATAGAAGTAGACATGCAAATATTTAGGGAAAGATGTAAAGAGTCTGGTTACTTCTAAATCACAAGCATGTATACTCCAACACCTATTGTTAGACTGGGTTAACTGGTGAAAAACATTCAAATTGATGAGTGGGCAGTTCAGTTTTTGAGAGGGACTCAGTGAGAACAGTAACAGGACGCTTGGGCACGTTCTCCTGTTGGACACTTCTGGAGGCCTCAGGGATTGGGCTCACCCTCCTTTCCCTGGTAACCCCTCCTGACCCCTCGGCCTGGGCTTCTCTTCCTCCTGCACGCTCCCCTGCAGAATGGAACACAGACTTTCCAGCCTTCCTAACTGCACCCCTTCCTCACCGTCTCCAAAACATGCACCTGCTCACTTCTTTTTAATTATTACTTAAGGAATTTTTCAACTGGACACTCTAAGGAAAATGGGATTAACAAAAAAGAACAAGAAATGAGGAAATTAAATATTATGGGAAATCTTATAGCTATATCAAAGCAATTTCCCTAAGAAATTTTATGGTATATTGCTGGCAAGGCATTTTCTCACTTTCCCGTCACTCTTGGGAATATTTTAAATACAAGACAAGCACTCTTACCATGGTGCTATATTATACTTAATATATTTAAATACTACATAGTGCATATCTTAAGTATTATGTGCTTTGCCTACACATGGAAACTAATTTTTAAGTGGCCTCACCCACAACCAAGGACCCTCTGCCCTTCCCAAGGTGGAAATGTGAGAGATGGATCTTCCTTGCTTCTCCCTCCAGGTGACAAGCCTTTTTTTTTTTTTTTTTTTTTTTTTGCTGTTGCCCAGGCTGGAGTGCAGTGGCACAATCTTGGCTCACTGCAACCTCCGCCTCCTGGGTTCAAGTGATTCTCCTGCCTCGATCTCCTGAGTAGCTGGGATTACAAGCACACACCACCACACCCAGCTAATTTTTGTATTTTTAGTAGAGACAGGGTTTCACCATGTTGGTCAGGCTGGTCTCGAGCTCCTGACCTCATGATCCGCCTGCCTCGGCCTCCCAAAGTGCTGGGATTACAGCCGTGAGCCACTGCACCTGGCCCATAAGCTTTTGACCCTGGAACTGCATGGACAGTCCTTGCCTTTCACCAAAGTGTAAGTGATGCTAACGACACTCGGTGATCAATGATTCTGAAATTGGAACGTGTATGACAGACAGCTAAGGCACACAGTAGGAATTTAGATGCTTGGTCACCGATCCTGCAAATGGATTCAGCAGGCCTGAGAGGGACTCAGGAAACTGAATCTGCATTTGTGCCAACTCCTAACTCCTGGCTGATTCTAAGGACTTCTCTTGAACTCTAGATCCTGCCTGGAGAAGCAGGGTGCCCTGCCCTATCTGCACTGAACACTTGGGACCACAGCCCCTGCCCTGTGAGGTATGAATTAGGCTCTGGGTCGCTCCCTGGGGCCCCATTTATTCCATAACTACTTGAATTCTCTGGGGTCAAGCTTTGAGCTTAAAGTTGAAGAATTCTTCCCTGGGTATAATCTCCAAAGCTTCCTCTCCATGGGCTGCAGGACACCCTGTATTAATTGGAAACATTAATTAAGCTCCTTTACTTATCCTGGAAGGTCTCTATTGTTTCAATAAGTGGTTTAATTTGTCAGCCACACTGGCTCATAATTTCAGGCTATGGACTCGGTTTCTTCTTAATCTGTTGCTCTAGTGGTTCCCAAACTTAGACGGGAACAAGAATTACTGCAGAGCTTATTAAACAAAGGGTGCCAAGCTCACCCCAGGCTTATACAGTCAAAATCTCTGGTGTCTGTACCAGAGATTTTGGGACTCTGTGTTTGACAAGCCCTATTGAGGGTTCAGATACCAAACATTGAGAATTGTTGCATAATCCAGTTATTCTCAAATGTCAGGATGTATCAGGATCACCAAGGGGACTTGTTTAACAACGTCACTGGGCCCTACCTCTCAAGTGTCTGGTTTGGCACATTTGGTTGGCATCTGAGAGTTGACATTTCTATCAAGTTCCCAAGTGACATCGTTGTTTATAGACCAGGGCCCACACGTACAGAACCACTGACTAAGCTAGTATCTGGGCCTGGGTTGCACTTACAGCCATGTGTCACCATCAAATCAAACATATGGTGACTCTAAAATAGCTTCTTATCAAAACAAACACTTCCACTGAGCCGCACTCAATTCCTGCTTTTAGGCTGGGAGGGCCTTTTGTTCTCAGATCACTAGCAGAGTAGCAGAGGTGGATGAAAGATGCTATCTCTCCAGGTTCTTTGTGGTCTCTCCCCATAACTCGCCTGGAGAGTGGCCCTGACACTCTAAAATGACCTTGGCCATAACAATAGTAGACCCAAGTGGGGAGCTGTCCCTCACTCTTCACTAATCGTATCACATTGACCAGTGCAGGCTTAGCACACTGGGCAGTTCTTGCTCCTGCCTTTTGATCATGCACAAACACTTCCCCAAGACTGAACCCCTCCTCAAATTTCATTTCCCCCTACCTCAATAGAACTTCTAAAGCACTATTTGGTAATGTTGGTTTTCCAGGCTGTTTCTGGAAGGATGGAGAAGAAAATATATCAAACACTGCACTACCCAACACTTCATCAACATCTCCACTTTGGTTGTCTCCTTCTCTCCTGTCCTTCCTGCCTCCCACCAGTTTTTCTCTTGATCTCTTTCCTCCTCTGATTATGTAGAATAATTTCGGTGTCCTCCCCCTTCTCATTTGCATCCACCCACCTGAATCAATTGAACACCCCCATCTTCCTTCAGCAACTAGGGGATCTTCTTTGGGATTCTTCCTCCTTAGAAATTAGGAGAGGATTATAAAAATATATCGTTTCCCATCCCCACTCCACCTTGACACCAACTCCAACAGTGGGAGCAAAGAGGTTCTCTTTAGGGGAGAACATTTGCCTTTAGGGAGCATGTGATCCACCTCTCTCTGATCCCCTTCTTTCTGCATGCAAAGTGAGGGAGGCACAGCTGGGACATGGAAAGCTCCCTTCTTTGTGGGGCTTATGAGGTTGACATGCATCTAGAGCCTTTCCTGTGGGAGAATCTATCTGACCATGCAGTATGGATACTTGGAGCCTTTGGGTCAGGGCAGGGGAGTGAGAGAGAGAGAGGTGGGGATGGGGAGGGTTCACTTAGAGTGGAGTCTTCAAATGCTTTGAGAGGCTTACAGCTACCCAAAGCTCTGTTTCCCTCATCACCCTCGGGTTCGCACTACCCCTGTAAATAGACCCTCTCCTCAGCCACACTCGCTGGGGTTCATGGCATGGCAGTCTGCCCCCCATGTTGAGTTATCCCGACAGCCACAAAGAGTTTAGAGCTTCTTTTGAGTCTGCTGCGGCAGCACGGAGTTTCATGACACAGCATGGGATGACTCAGCAAAGTCAAATGAGGGCAGAGAAGACAATCAGAGGGAATTACAACACTTTGAGTAGAATGATGAGAAAAGGCCCTTATTAAAGAGCACCCACAAACTTCAGATTGCCAAACACTGCAGTGCCATCTGCCGGCTGAGGGCCCGCTTGCATAGGCCCCCATTCTGGAAGCTATTCTCCAGGCCCCAAGCCATGGCCAGGATCTCTCAGATCACTGGTGATACTTTTGCTGTCTGTGTGACCTAGACTTCAAAAGAGGTCATTCTTTGAGTCTCTCATGCTCTAATGGAACCTCTCTCTGTCCTTGAGGAACTTGGATGATCTAAAACTCAGAGGGATCTAAAACTGTTGAAAGGTATTGAAGGCGTTGAAAGGAAAGAAAGAAAATATACTAAACCTAACAGCTAAAATATGTCCTTTGGGTGTTTTATATGTGCCTAAAATTCTTCAAGATACCATAAAATGGTCTCCAACTACACTATTAATGTCACTGTATAAATGATCATTGTACTTCTCATGCCCCTAATTGTTAAAGACCACTAGCTGCAATCCAGCTCCTTGGTGGACAGGCATAACTGTGGACTTTGGATTACATCCCCTCTATTTCTTCTGCCTTACATTTATGGACATAAGTGATCCTTAAATTTGCTAATGAAGGTGGATCCTAGTTTCAGTGAGATCAGCATTGCTGGCTGATTATTTATCAATGTATTTTAACCAGGAATTGCTTCCAGAATCATAAAGGCAGCAGAAATCCAGGCATGTATTTGGAATTTGTCTTTAAATTCTAATACCTTTGTCTAAAGACTTTACTGCTACATCCGTTTCTCTACTGGATGAGCAAAATACTTTTCCCTGGACACTAAGGTTAACTTCTTCTTTTTCATCTCCTAGAAGCGTTAGCCATTTGGACCTTTATTTAACAGCTTCTGTGAAGCGTTGCACTCTGACAACTTGCCTGATGGATGGAGCTGTCAGTGCATCCCCAATCCAGAGATGAGGAGGACATTGCCTCACCTACCCACTCTATAAATCAGATGAATAAAAATTAGTACCAAGCTAAGCCCAGGGATCCTTTCTCATTTCAGTACTCTTTGTAGATTATAATCTTCAGAATGTGCTTTAGGAAAAAAAGAAAAAGAAAAAGAAAAAGACTTTAATGTTGCTTTGCTCTAAAGAATTAGCAGTGATTTACTCTAGAAAATAACTCCTTGTGGCTAAGACATTTGAAAAAATTAGTACTATATGCACAAACCTGTCCTCTGTGACCTGGAATAATAACTTCAGGGGTTGGAGTTCTGATCTGAAGTGCAGAGAGGGAGATATTAGTCGAAATGTCAATACCCAAGGGGGATTGGGCAGAGTGGGCAGGGCAGAGATGAGATGCCAAAGTGAGGCAACCAGAAGCACTCGGGAGAGGTATCAAGGAGAAAAGACAGCCTTTCCTCACCCATCAGAGACAATTACTTCTGTGGTTCCCGGGACATTTCTTTACAGGTCTACCTAGATTTTTACATGTCGGTGTTCCCTGGTAGCCTCTGAACCCCTTGACGTTAGGAACTGAGACTCATTCATCTATGTGTCCCCAGGTTCCCAGCCCGAGGTCCCATGGCAGGCATTCAGTGTAAGATCTATGAGTGAATGAATGGGATCAGGTACTTTAGCAAAATAACTAGGGTAACTCTGGATGAGAAGAGAACTACACAGTCTGGCAGAGGTTTGTAGAAAAAAAATACCCAGAGTATAAATATGTAAAAAGAAATTGTGGGAAGTAAACGGCACCAATAAGCATGCGATCTCATACTTCATTCTTAGCTGAGAAAACAGAATCCTTACACTGCAAGCACATGATGCTGTGTTATATTCTCAAGTTCTTCACTGGGGAAGAAACCAGCATTTAGACTCTATGATTTCCTAGGTCACCACTTTGCCCTGCTCCAAGTTCACACAGAACTGGTATTTGTTCCCATTTCCCTGATGACCATTGTGTCTCCCTTGGGACTTGGGGTAGTTTTAAATTAACCATGGAGTGGTTTCCAGTTCTGGCCCCACTGTGTTCATGTTGCTGAAGTTTCAGGGTTTCAGCTTTCACCATCTGTAAAATGTAAATGACAACACTATGCCTTGGCTGCTAAGCAGGACTAGAATAAAAAGTAAGATGTTGTCAGGAAAGCCTGTGAGGCGTTTGCATGGCACAGGGGTAAAAATAGCCAAAAGGCAGATAAATGCAGTCAAATATTTTGTCATTTGCTTTGCCTTAAGATTTCCACTACTCTTCATGAAAATGAAAAGATGTCCTTTTGCAGGGTGACAGCTGCTGTTGGTTGCAGGAAGCTGCTGTCTGCTACTGATAAACAAATGACAACTTCCCCTGAATGGGTCCATATATTGCCAGAAGCAAATTTATGATTAAATTTTTGCTGGTTTTTTTTTTTTTTTTTTTTTTTTTTTTTGACCCCAGAAAAAGATTTGGCTGGAGTCAGTATATTTCCCTCTTGACCAAATCCTTTGGTGTTTTGAAAACTTTCCAAGTGAGAAATTGAACCCTTTTACCCAGCTTGAGTCAGATGCTCAAAACACAAGATAAAAATAGCTGCTTGGGAAGCTGTCACACTGCTTTGCTCCGCCCCCAGGATGGTTAACCCATCACAGGGTTTTCAGCGCACTGAGAGAGCTGCCCCGGCTTTTGTTAGAGATGGTCCTTCTCACTTTTCATTTAGGATGTCCTTGTTACAACCCATGTGAAGTCGCCTGTGATTATGAACAGGAAACTTGAGGGTGAGCCAAATGTCAAAGAGCTCTTTCCGAACCATCTGCACTGAGGTGCTTTCCTCATGGAAGGGATCAGTTTTGGGGCTTAACTCTTCCTATTTCTAATAGCAGTTTATGGTTTTACTTATCTTTCCTAGACAATTTAATAAATCTGATTAATCGATATGTCAATTTTAATAAGAAAAATGGCATGGTTGATATTAAAAGCTAACAGTCAATGAATATATTTCAGGCACCTTATATGCATATCTAAACATCATTCCATTTAGTCCTCATACATGATTCATGAAACAGATGCTATCGGCAGTCTCTCCATTTTACAGATGGGGGAAGTGAGGTTCAGGGAGACTGTGTGACTTGCCCAAAAACTCATAGCTCAAAAACGGCAGGCAAGAAACGAAACTCAGAGCTGTCTGTCCAGAGTCGGAGCACTTAGCCAGTGTGTCCTGCCAAGCGAGTGATGCTGGGCATGGCATCCTCTGGCCCATCAGTACTGCAATTCCAGATCTCAGCCTCCCCGAGCAGAACCCTTCAGGGTTTTTTGTTTGTTTGCTTTTTTGAGACAAGGTCTCACTCTGTCACCTAGGCTGGAGTGCAGTGGCACAATCTCAGCTCACTGCAACCTCTGCCTCCTGGGTTCAAGTAATTCTCCCACCTCAGCCCCCCAAGTAACTGAGACTATAGGCACATGCCACCACGCCCAGCTCATTTTTGTATTTTTAGTCGAAATGGGGTTTTGTTATGTTGGCCAGGCTGGTCTCAAACCCCTGACCTCAAGGGATCCACCTGCCTCAGCCTCCCAAAGTGCTGGGATTACAGGTGTAAGCCTCCGTGCCTGGCCCAGGTCTGGATTTCAGACAGATGATTCAGGCCTGGGGCTTGAATGAATGCCGAAGTCTTAACTGCAGGTTGCAACAGGTATGAGGTTCAGGTGGCCAACAGTCTAGGACCCAGCGGCAAGACGCATTATTGCCTTGAGGAAGAACAGTCACTAAGACAAATGTAGGCCTGGGAGTCAGCATTGCTGGGTTGGCATTAATCTTGTTTGTTTGGAAATTTGTAATGCATTTTGGATACCCATACATCTCTGGAGCTTAATTTGTTCTTTCTGAAGTTGAGAATTGGGGTAGATGAGGATTAATTGTGTAACTTAGTGGTCAGGAAGTTTACAATGCGGTAAAGGAATTAAAGTGCCTGAATCTTGTTATGGACCACAGCGTCATAATGAACTGGGATGCAGGGTAATTTTTCTCAGATACCTCCCAGTCTTATCTCTGAAGTACTTGTTTAAAGTTTTTGAAAAGCAGAGTACAGTGAAACTAAAAGGACACGTCTACTTCTGGGGGTGTTCAGAAAGGCGAGGAGCCTTTTACACATCAGGCCATCCAAGATTGAAGGCATGAGCTGTTTCACTTGGATGCAGGTGAATGGGTGTATGTGTTTGAGAAGCAAGAGGTCAAATGAACAGAAACTGGTGGTTGGGGCTTCCACTGGGAAAGCGGCGAAAGTGTTGTTATCAGCCCTTGGCCAGTCATTGTTTCAGCCCTTCAGGGTCCTAGGAATAAAAGCTCACATCATTGGGTTCATCTTAACTGACTTATTTAAATTTTAAAGTAAAAATTTAAAAACATGTGTTTATCTGGTTATTATAGAAGTCATAGCATTACAAAATAAATTCACAAGGGACTGAAGTTTACAATATGAAAAACAAGGCTTCCTCCACCTTGTTCTATCCCTAGGCCTGCTAGTGCTGCTGCCCAGGGCAGTTACTTAAAGACTCGATCTTTACCCCACCTCTGCCCAGCCCTGAGCTCCCTCTTTAATATAAGAACCAGGTTCTGGTTCTTCAAGTGGTTTCCTCCATGTCTGCAAATATTAAGTGTATTCTGCTGGTATGTTTTCGCTGTGTGTCCCCACCCAAATCTCATCTGGAATTGTAATACCCATATGTTGAGGAAGGGACCTGCAATTCCCATGTGTCAAGGGAGATAGGTGATTGGATCATGGCGGCAGCTTCCCCCATGCTGTTCTTTTGATAGTGCGTTCTCACGAGATCTGATGGTTTTATAAGCGTCTGGCATTTCCCCTGCTTGCAGTTCTCTCTCCTGATACTAGGCGAAGAAGATCCTTACTTCCTCTTCACCTTCCACCGTGATTGTGAGTTTCCTGAGGCCTTCCCAGCCATGCAGAACTGTGAGTCAATTAAACCTCTTTCCTTTATAAATTACGCAGTCTTGGGTATTTCTTTACAGCAGTGTGAAAATGGACTAATACAGCTGCTGACTCTTCCTCCTATGACAGATGAGTTCTTAGTTCACTTACATTATTCCCTTTCTTTCTCACAACACAGTTACATTGCTCTTGTAAAGTCCTCTCTATGTTACTTTTTTCACTACAAATATGACTAAATTTCTTATTTTTAATCCTATTAGTGATAGGTAAATTATCTTGACTCCTCGCTTTATAATACGAAGATAGAGTGCAGTTGCAATATGTGTGCACTTAGCTCATAGGTATTAACTAACTTCATCTGGCCAGAAAAGAAGAGGAAAGTGGGTATGAGGAAGAAGTGAGAGAGAAAATGGGGGCAGGAGGAAGACAGGCCGAGGTGGTGGGGGAGGCAGAACTCTTAAACAGTGTGAATGATTATTTCAGCTGCACCTGCATTTTGCCCAGTAAGTGAGCTGGGATGGGAGGTATGATCAATGCTCATTTGGTCTCATTCACTACCACTGCCCTGCCTCATATTTGTATCTCCCTGAAATTAGTACAGGTTGAGCATCCCTAATCTGAAAATCCAAAGTCCAAATGCTTCAAAAATCCAAAACTTTTTGAAAATGCTTATTAGTAGCATGTAAATTCAGAGTCAGAGATGATGGTGATACTAAATACCAGATTTTCCACATGGGTGGCTGAGATAGTGACACCTTTGCTTTCTGATGGTTCAATGTACACAAACATTGTTTCATGCAAAAAATTATTTAAAATATTATATAAAATTAAATGTAAGCTATGTGTATAAGCTGTGTGTGTGTGCATGTGTGTGTTGTGTATGTGTGTTTAGACTTGGGTCCCATCCCCAAGATATCTTCATTATGTATAGTATATGCAAATATTCCAAATCCCCCCCAAAAAATCAAAAATCTGAAACGCAAGTGTTCCCAAGCTTTTTGGATAAGGGACACTCAACCTGTATCACCTGAAAACTTAAGCAAATTCTTGGGCCCCACCCCAGACCCACTGAACCAGAAACTCTGGGGTGAGACCAGCAATCTGTGATTTAACAAGCCCTCCAGGTGATTATGATGCAAGCTTAAGTCTGAGAACAACTGTTCTGAATTGAGTGTAATTCTAATATTTAAAGAAATGTTATTTTTCATACACTATAACCCTGAAACCCAAGCTGATTATGTCCACTGATTACTGATTTCATTTGGTAGGGAGGAAACAGTAATCTTGGTAACACTGATATTTTGTTCTGAAGCCACAGTTGTCTTTCACACTTTCTCCATAGGTTCATTCTTAAAAAATGAAAACGAGTTAAAAGTATTTACAGTTTATGTTATATAAATTTTTCCGTTAGAGCCGAGAAGAAATGATTACATTTTTTTCTCTCTGACTCCGATGTCATGACTTAAAAGGAAAGTGATAAAATTGATTTTTCTTTCTTACAGTTCATCAGTTGGTCACCATCCATCATGTCATAGTAACCTTTGCTTCGTAATTGAACCACACCTTTCTTATAGGTGGCTGTTGTCTTGTTCGGGAGTTTCCAATTGCTGTCTTTTTTAGTTGCTGGAAAAAGAATCATATTCACTCGTCATTGTATTTCTATTTTCCAGCTTCTTCTTCTTTGGGCTCTCTGTTGCTTGTAATCAATTTTATTTTTTCTGAAGCCCACTGACTTCCAGGTTACTTTGATTTGGGCCATAATTCGAATCACCTTTAATGTATCCTAAAATCTTTAAATGCTTGCTTTCTTTTTTTTTTTTTTTTTTTTTTTTTTTTTTTTTTTTTTTTTTTTGGTCCTTATCATCCCTATTCTTCCCTTCTGTGCCCTTTTCATAGTCTAAGGAACTTCCAATTTCTTTGTAATCATATATAGTTCATAGAATCCCTTCCTCCCCCCAACCCTAGTTCTCTCCCTCTAGAACCTCATCTGTTCTGGCTGCTCTCCGAAGCCACCTGCCCAGCTCTTATCCTGGAACTTCTCTGAGCTACTTTCCTGAATTGAAGCCTCTGTTTTCTGGATCCTATATCTACCTCTTTCTTGCTTTATATCCTTGTGTACTGGAGCATATCCTTAAGTAACTCCCTAAAAAAATGATACAAGAGAGGTATAGGAGGGTAAGTTTTCTGTATCTTTACATGTCCAAAAATATCTTTGTTCTGTCCTCATGGCGAATTAAGAGTTTGACTATGTATAGCATTATAGATTAAAAGCAAAATAAATTTATCTCAGACTTCTGAAGGAATTGCTCCATTGTCTATTAGTATTTAATGTTGCTGAAACTTACCTTTTCCATATTCTTTCCCGCTACCCTTTAAGTTTAGGGTCTAGGCCAGTCATGGTGGTTCACCTCTGTAATCCCAGAACTTTGAGAGGCCAAGGTAGGTGGATCACTTGAGGTCAGGAGTTTAAGACCAGTCTGGCCAACGTGGTGAAACCCCATCTCTACTAAAAATACAAAAAAATTAGCTAGGCGTGGTGGCACATGCTTGTAGTCCCAGCTACTCAGGAGGCTGAGGTGGGAGCTTGAACCTGGAGGTGGAGGTTGCCATGAGCCAAGATAGTGCCATCGTACTCCAGCCTGGGTGACAGAGTGAGACTGTCTAAAAGACTTTTTTTTTTTTTTTCAAAAAGTTTAGGGTCTAGTCACTTTCCTTAATGTTTTAAAATGTTGCAATTATGTATTTAGGTGATCTCCCTCCTTCTCCCAGCTTTGACTGACCTCGACTTATCTGGCCTGATATTGAATAGGTTATTTTTGAAGATTTTGGTCTCTTTATTAGTTTCCTATTGCTGCCATAACAACCCCAAATTTAATGGCTTAAGATAACACACATTTATTATCCTGCAGCTGTGGAAGTCAAAAGTCCGAAATGAGTCAACAGGGCTCCATGTCTTCTTAAGGCTTTTTGGAAGAATCCATTTCCTTGCTGTTTCTGGCTTCTAGAGGCTGCTTGCATTTCTTAGCTTGTGGCCCTTTCCTATACTTTCAAAGCCAGCAGCATAGCCTCTTCAAGTCTCTCTCTTACTGACTCTGTTATCACATTGCCTTTTCTCTCTCACCTTCCTACTTTCTTCTTATAGAGACCCTTGTGATTAGATTACCTGGATAATCCAGGGTAATATCCCCATCTCAAGATCCTTGCTTAATCTTCTAAATCCCTTCACCATGTAAGGTAAATTCCAAGGGTAAGGATGTGAACTTTTTTGGGCAGCCATTGTTCTGTCTAGCACAGTCTGTCCTTGGCCTCCTAAATTCATATCCAACCCACATGAAAAATACATACACCCCATCCTAATATCTTCAAAAGTCTCAACCCATTACAGCATCAACTCAAAGTCTGAAATCAAGTCTCATCAGCCTAAAAGCCCCTCAATTTCATCTAAGTCATCTAAATCAGGTATGAATGAAACTGAGCATGACCCTTCTTGTGGCAAAGTTCATCTCCATCTGTGAACCTATAAAACTCAAGAAACAAGTTATCTCTTCCCAAAATTCAGTAGTGGGACAAGTATAGAATAACAGTTATAGACATTCTCATTTAAAAAGGGAGAAAGGGGAAGGAAGAAATTACTGGTCCAAGCAATTTCAAAATCCAACAGGGCAAACTCCATTAGGTTTCAAGGCCTGCACATAATCCTATGGGGTTCCAGGTTCCACTTTCTGGACCCTCAGCTCCACCATCTGAGTCATTCTTCCTTTTTCATAAAAGGGTAGTAGAGTTTGCAACTGAGTAGTAATCAGCCTGTTCCCTGCCTGTAGAATGCTGAGAAACTGACAACCTTCTTGTGTTTCATCCTCTCTCTTCCCCCTTTCAGTGTAATCTGGCAGTGTTTCAGCTAGTATAAAATCCTCAAAAACCTACAACTTGGGGAAACATTTTTGCCTTAGTTTTTAAAATAATTATTACTCCTAATTTTTTCTGTAACATTGTTCTTAAACTCTCATTGATAGTGTTGAAGTTCCTAGATTAACATCGTGTTTTCATGTTTTCCCTCATATTTTACATTTCTTTGTATATTTACTGTGTTCTGGGTGATATCCTTCTAAACTTTCTAATACACTATTTTATTTTGGTAAGATATTCTTAATTTCTAAGAATATTTCTTATTCTGTCATCGCTTCTTTTTCATAGCAGCATGTTCCTGTTCTATGGAGGCAGAATTCTCTCAACAGTAAGAAGCATACTAACTTGAATTTGCAGACGTTTTTTCTGTATCTGATAGTATCTCTGTTTTCTTCAGAATAAATGTTCTGCCTTTTACAAATCTTAATATTTCCTGTTAATCCATGCTCTTGGTTTTCCTCAAATGTCTAATAATCTTTGTCAACTGTTCACATTTATGTGTGAAGGGCCATGTTAGGATCTGGGAACCTCTGTTTATCTGTTCTCTGTCTTTTCACGCAAGTCACTGGGCTGACTCTGGCTTCCATGAAAGTGAAATGATTGTGTCAGTGTATGGCCTCCTTTTAGGGGGCATAAGTAGGGAACACCTCTACAATTGCCAAGATAAAACGTATTTACTCTTGTGTTAGTGGTGTGGGAAGTTCTTTGCTGTACTTCCCTCTAGGTAGAGCTTCCTTTCCTTTTCTTTCTCTGGAGTTCCCTCGAGATCTGCTCTGCTCCTTGCCATGATCCCTTTCCAAGCAGAACTCTCATTCTATTTACTATTCCTTCCTGTAGGTCTTTATTTTGGCCAGGTAGGGAGGAGGAGGAGGAGGAGGAGGAAGAGGACCGATGCCAAGAAGTAGAAAGAACATTCCCTGACTTGGCTCTCCTAGCTCAGAGACTGCAAGGAGAACAACTTCCTTCCCTGCCAAGGCTTCTTTCTGTAAATATTCCAAATTTCTTTTCAGCAGCTCCAGTTTATCCACCCGATTCCTATTTTCTTTCTCCTCAGGAAATTCATCAAAAATGTCTGAGCTGCTAATGGCATGTGTCTTAGTTTGTTCAGGCTACTATAACAGAATACCACGGACTAGGTCATTTATAAACAGAAATTTATTTCTCACAGTTTTGGATCCCGAGAAGGCCAAAATCAAGGCACAAGCAGATTCAATGTGTGGTGAATAGATGTTCATCAAAGATGCTGCCTTCTGTGTCTTCCCATGGTGGAAGGAGGCAGAAAGCGTGAACAGCTCCCTCATGCCTGTTTTATAAGGTCACCAATCACATTCATGAGGGGTCTGCCCTCATGACTTAATCACCTCCCAAAGGCCCCAACTCTTAATACTATCACATTGGGGATTAAATTTCAACATACGATTTTTGGGGAGACACATTCAGACCATGGCAGCACTCAGACTGTTTTCATTACTACCGCAGCTTTTCTTTTCTGTTAAATTTTGCTACCTATTTGATAGAATTTTGTGAAAGAAAGCAGTAAATCTATATACTTAATTTTCCATCTTGAATTGGGAGATGTTACCTAAACTCTTAATGATCTTGGGGCTTTTAACATCTTAAGTTGGGGGAACATAGTTACACTTCTGACTTCAGAATCTTAGAAAATCCTACTTGAGGCCTGACTATAGATAACTACTTACCAGGATGGGACTTTTCAGCCTGCTTCAACTGGAATAAGTATTTTTTTTCCCTTTTATTTCTTTCTTCTTTATTTTTTGAGATAGGGTCTCACTCCATCGCCTAGGCTGGAGTGCAGTGCTGTGATCATCATGACTCACTGCTGCAGCCTCGACTCCTGGGCTCAGGTGATTCTCCCATTTCAGCCTCCCAAGTAGCTGGGACTACAAGCATGCGTTATCACACCGAGCTAATTTTTTATTTTGTGTAAAGATGGTGTTTCACCATATTGCCCAGGTCTTGAACTCTTGCACAAGCAATCCACCTACCTTGGCCACCCAAAGTGCTAGGATTACAGGTATGAGCTGCCATGCCCAGCCTTCTCCCTTTTCTTTTCTGCTTTAGGTAGATGGAAGGTAAATACTTCCTGTTGCTCTGGGAATGTTTGCAGATTAAGCCCTCTTTGCCCTCGAAGAAAAAAAAAAATATTTTTTGTTTGTTTGTTTGCTTAACTGCTAAGAATTTATAGGAGATACATTTTGCCAGGTAACGGTATGTGGAGAGGTAAAGATGGAATAAAACTTGGAATTGAGAACAGCCTGGGGCAGATTGGGCGCAAAAGGAAAATGAGATGGCCTCAATACAGGGCCTTAGATATTTAGAAATTATGTTGAAAAAGTTATTCAAGGAGGGAGAGATCTGGCTGCCCTGGAAGAACGGTGTAAGTTGCATTTAATGCACAAGGGATGCCATAGTTTCAGCAACGTAACAACTATGTAAATAACCATATAAATATTGAGAGCTTACTGTATTCCAGACATTATGCTAAATGTTTTACCCAAATCTCCTATAATCTTTATAGCAAGTCAATGAGGTAGGTATAATGTGTGATATTATCTATTGCCATGTAGTATTCAGTCACATCTCTTTCCATGCACATTCCTACATTGCTGATGTTGGAAATCTATTATAAAAACTAGATTCCCTTAAAGTTGGTGTTCTGGATGCTACCTGGGAGAGGCAATGGTCCAAGATTTGGAAGATAAAAGTGAGGTCATGGCTACTTCTTACTAGCAAGTAAGGTCAGAGGAGAGTGTTTGCTACAGATAATTCCACAATACAGTGTTATCAGCTTTGTGGGAAGAAGAGGCGACTGTGGATGCAGCAACAGCAGCTTCAGGGCCTATAGAATTCGGTAATGATGATATGCCATTGAAGTATATGACCTATTGGTGGCTCCCCTGACTTGCACTACTCCAGTGTTTCCAACAAGTTTTTAAACACCATTTCCCTGTATTAAATCTCTTTCTGCTTAAAATACCTAGAATGCTTATTTAGCCTTAAACTTATGTGCACTATTACCACCTCCCATTTTACAGATGAAGTAAATAAGGCTCAAAGAGACTAAGTACCCTGCCAAAAATGAACCAACTATTTAGTAGTGGGGCTGGATTTGAATCTAGGTTTATTAGATTTTAAGTCCAGTGCACTTAACCACTATGCTTTATTGTCTCTTGTTCTCCATCTAAAGTTGGCTCATGCTAATGTAGACTGGTTAGCCTTTAATATACAAGGGTACTTGTAAGACTGGTCCACCAGCCTTACCTATGTTTTTAGGATGAGTGGGTCAGGACTATGGCCTATGGGTTTCACTGATGTCGAACTTTTACCTTGAGCTTATTAACCAAGGTACTCTGAATGAGATAACACTCATCCCTCAAACAATTTGACCAGCTCTAATGTTCTGGAAATTTTTACAGCAAATTCAGTTATTTTTTTGTGATATATGTGGAACAGGTAACTGGGAGCCTGCAAATTGTTTTCAAAATGAAAATAATAGGAATATTCCTGATCCTGAAAGCAGAAAACTTTACTATTTCATACTCCTATAACCCATCACCACTGATACTTTATTAAAATGTGAATAAAAGCAGAGTATCCCAGAGGCAAACCAATGATGCAGAAGATATATTTTGAGAATTTTTGTTTTTCCATCTCAGGAACAGTTTGTTGTCCTAAAGATATTTGTCATTTTAAGAGAAAGAACTTCTGAATAGTGACAATTATACATTTGTTTGACTCAAATAATAATAGCAGCTAGATTATTCATCATAATTAAAAGGGATTTTGGTCTCATCAAATCAGCTCAGCTTCCTCTTGCGATTCTCCAGTCTTGTGGAGAGGAGAGAGTGCTGCGAGGATGTGCTAATGGACATTTCATTTTAGATGGAAATGCTTTGTTCCTGCAGTAATGCTCTCATGCTTCTCTATGCATCTGGGCTGCTGAATCCTCAGAAAAGCCTAGGATTACCTAGCTTGTGCTCTTAAGCCACACATCCATTGCTCTATGCACACACTGAAATCACAGACATTTCACTTCCAATTGCAAGGAGCAAGGTAAGCCCATTGTAATTGGGAAAAGCGCTAAACTCTGATATTACAGAAATCACTAGTGGGTATTATGGAGAGGACCTGAAGAGTTCTGGTTGTTATCTCCAAGCACTTACTTTTTATCTAATCTGAATAAGCTGAGGATACTAAGATCTAAATGAAAGAGGTTGGGGCTGGGGACATTATGTGGTGTCATATTAGGGACCTGTGTTGATTCATGCAAAAAGGAAGGGAGTGATTGAAGGGGTGAGGTTCATACAGGTGAGAGGGTTAGAACAATACACTTCGACCAGGCATTTCATAAAAATCACAGGCCTACCCTAACTGTATCCAAGTATTGCTCCAATTGGGCTGAAAAACAAATTCTCTTTAATCAGAAAATCATTTGTGAGGATTAAATGCTCATAGTACTGCCAGGCATTTGTATGTGAAGGAACTGTACATAGAGTCTTTGTAACCTTCCACTTTCCAGGGGTTCGGTACATACAGTAAATTTATTCAAATAGGATCTGAGGGGGATATTAAATTTGTTATTTTTTCTTTAAAAGGGTAATTTGTAATCAGAGTTTGGGGTCTCAGCATAATGATGGTACAGAAGTTCATTCTGAATTTAAGAAAAGCAAGATTTAGTTTTTCATGGCACTAAATTCTATTTTCCCTAAAAGGAGTTAATGGGAACCTCAACTCAAGTACACTGCAAGGATACATTTTTTATCTTGTATTTCTGAACCACCATTTTTTCAGCAGCCTCATTCACTTATGTGAAACATAACTAAGAACCTGAAAGGCAACAGAAAACACCTCTTAGCAGCAAAATACTGTTCACAAAGCCCAGGTACTAAAGGTCATGCACTTTACCCAGAAAAGAATCTTTCGGTGTTCAGCAGAGCCTCTTATTTTGCCCACAAATCAATGAGCTTGATTATCTGGTAATAAAACAGATTGGGAACAGCAATTAGAAGGGATGGCCATGTAGCTACTGCAGAGGCAAGCTGAAACACAGGAATAGAAAGAAAAACTGTAAAATGTAGAAATAAAAATTCATAATTTTTTGTACCCCAATGTATTATAGTCTTTAAATGAATTGATTTAGAGAGTATAAGTGAAATTTTGTTACATGGATATATTACATATATGTTTATTCTGCTTTTGATTTTTCAACTGTTTATAAATATAAAAGCCATTCTGAAGCTCGTGAGCCATGCAAAATCAGGCAGTAGTCGGTTGTGACTTGTAGAGGGACAGGCCATCTTTTGCTAACCCCTAGTCTAAAGCAAAAAATATTAGCAATGAATTGTGTATTTGTAGCATATACAAATTTTTTAAATATTGATACATGAATTGTGCTATATCCATAGGATGAAATACTGCTGGACAATAGAAAAAATAAGCTATTGATTTCATTCAACAACAGCAAAAAAGGATTCAAAGAACACAGTCAGTTGAGGTCATTTCATGGATTGGAAAATAGTCAACACCTTAAATACCCTGAATGAACTCCAAAGGCGTGTATTACACCCTTGTATTATCATGTTCATAATGACAAGCCTCAGATCAAGGAAGTGTCTGGTCTTCTTTTAAGATGCAGAGAAGAGAGAAGCACACTTCAGAAAGCTTACCATCCAGAAAACAAAACCTAAAACTGATCATTGAAAAGGCCAAATTTTGATTTATTTGGGATTCTTCAAGTATTCAGATGAATTTATTTCACATGAGTGTCCAACAGTCAATGTTTTATTTTATAAGATTTTACCTGGGGGAGAGAGAAATTTAAAGGATTGTTATTTATTCGTGGCTACAAGGTATATATGTATACAAATAAATATTAACAAATTTTGTCAATGTATATATGTGCATATAGAAACATTATCATACTGTTTAAAGTAAGTACATGAGTATGTTTAAGTGACCATGCCAAAGCTTTCTGCAATCAGAAGGTTTCTAAAAGGTGTTTGAAGGTTTAAGGATAAGATACTGATGTCTGATTAGACTTTTAGTTTTGCCATTGCTTGATGATTTAGGCTGTTTGTCACAGCTTCCTCCTATTCGTTAGAAAATTGTGTTTTCCTCACATTCTATGTCTACGTTTCTTTAAATGTCCGAGACACAAGGTTTAGAAAATAAAGTGGATAGTTTCTGAAGCTTATCTTAACAATGAATATCCTAGACTTGAGGATCTAGGACTAAGATGTAGAGCAATCGTTATAATAATAACAACTAATGTTTAACAACATCGCCATTTACAAAGCACTTTCACCCACGCGTTTCTTTTGGTTGGTGTGATCTTGATTTTAAAAAATATTTATAACAGGTAACTCTTCCTTTTTAAATGCCATTTTTTATTGAATACTGACTTATTTATCCTGTGGCGGAATCTCATGAGCTCTATTTGTCTGAGTCTGCACAATGTCATTTAACATATTCCTCTATCCCCCATAAGTTTGTAAACTATATTTGCATCTGAAGACTTGATTAGATTCAGATTTAATTTTTTAAAAGGTTACCTCATGGCAGGGCTATGAAATTCCCATTGAATCCCTTTAGAAGGCTCATCATATCTGGCTGTCTTTCCATTAATGCCTTTAAGATGGATTAGTCAAATCAGGTTGTCAAGTTGATCCACCCTTTATAAAATTCCCCATCAAAATTTTACCTAATGCTTTGAGCAGTCACTGATCATTGCCTAGAATAGACCCCTTGTTTCATTGGGTGTTCCAAAGTGCTAATTTTCTAATTCCACTATTCTTTATGCATTTATTAGCTAGAATTCCATAAGAAGAACTTGCCCTTGTCAACTAGACACCCTAAAATACATTCAATATGGGAAAGACAGGATAAATGTCTAGCCCATGCTTTTAACCACCGTGCTATCCTGGAAAGATAATGCTCTCCCACAAGTATGATCTGATAGGGTGGGCCTGGCATCAGAAGTGTCTAGCTAGTGAAGTTTCTCATCCTTAGGTCTCAGGAGACTATGCAGATTGAAGCAGGATTTCTGTTGGGAGATGGAAAGAGTCTGGCAGAGTTTCTGCCCCAGCCCATGAGGCTGCCACAGGTACAGAACTGGAGTGTGATGGGGAAATAGAGGCCCTGGAATATGGAACAGGCACACTGCATAAGGTTAAAAGCGGGAGGGGTAAGAACACCACTGGAAATGAGAGGGTCTGGGGTCTCCACCCAAGCAAGAGGAAGCTGAGCCAAAGTGTAGCTGGGCTCCTTAAAGGGGACAGGGAATGAATACTAGACAATGTGGGACGGAGCCCTGGAGGGAGTGTTCTGAAAAGTGTTCATGAAGGGCTGGGTTTGTATGACTGAAGAATTTTGCTGTACCGCCTGGTGTGGAGGTGCTATGCCTTAGCTGGTTTGGCACCAGCCACCTCCACATGAACCCTAACTGGAAACTCCACTTCCGTGACAGAACAAAAAGGACCAGATTTCCAAAGGGACACAGCTAGAGGAAATGGGAGCCAATACTAACTTTATATGGCCAATGCCTTCATCACTGGTTCAAACTGGTACCCAGTCAGTGAATCTGCCACCCTGATTTTGCCAATGTATGATCTGACTCCCAGTACAATCACATAAATGCCCCCCAAAACATCGAGTTGGAGTATTTCCGGTTCTAGAGCTGTGTTATCTAGGCCAGAACAGCTAAGAGGTGTAAATGCAGACTCTCCAGGGCCTCTGCCCATCCTCTCAGCACCTGACTCCTCTCACTTGGAGCTCCAGAGACCCCTCCCTGCTATTGTATTCAGAAAGTGGCTGTAAAAACCAAACCACTCTGACTGATTAAATTAAAATTTATTGTCTTCCTGCTGCATTACTTACAAGAGAACCAAGAACTATTTTTAGATTTAAAAAATAGCAGTTTGCTGGTGCTTGCCATCCAATTTGTAACAGATTTCCAGAGATTAACACTTGCTAGGTTTTTGGCCACGTTTAATCACAAAAGTAATTCTCAATTCCATCAATACGCTCAGCTCGAGGGATAAAAATAGCACTGCAATCTGGTTGGGTGCCTCTCAGCCATGGGGCTCTGCTTCCCCAGTTGCTGTTTTGATGTTGTTATGGAATTGCTGACCCGCTTTAGGGACGTGTGTGTGCAAGGCAGCACATGAAGGTGGCCTGGTATCTGACGCGCTGTTAGGCTCAGTGACACCCTCCATGTGCTAGAAAAGTGGTCTCTCCACTGAGCTAATGAAGAGAGTAATTGTGTCTAATTATCTGGCTAGGTTTTATAACTGAGAAACTATATAGTGCAATCCTAGCTACTTGGGAGGCTGAGGCAACAGAATCACTTGAACTGGGCAGAGGTCACGGTGAGCCAAGATTGTGCCACTGCACTCCAGCGTGGATGACAGAGCAAGACTCCATCTCAAAAAAAAAAAAAAAAAAAAAAAAAAAAAAAAAAAAAAACTTTAGATAAGAAGTATTAATATTTCTTATTAGGCAAAATATTACTCCATGACAGCCATCCTGGGTGTGGCTCCTCTCTTCCTGTTGGGTGTCCACTAACCAACCTCTAAAGAAGGGAAGAAACTCCAGTAGGAATTGCATGTCAGCTTCTGCCCTGATTTGCTTTTGTTCCTCTGTATAACTCCAGTTGTGTAGATCTGCCAATATGGAGCTGTTGTGGCTTACCGGAAATAAATGTCACTAAATGCCACTACAATCAGTTTACATTGGTCATCCTGTAAGGTTTTGGTTCTGGTCTCTAGAAATTACTAATATTCTTGGATCTCCACATACCTGTGGTGGATTTTTAAGGTGTGAAGAAAGTACCCCCAGCTGTCTCCAGAGAGAAGGTGTGGGGCTTCACCTCTCTGTTTTGAGAGCTTTCAATCCTCTGTGCTGCTTTTGCAGTGTGTTAAACAATGTCTCATTCATTGCTCATCATGTATTATTCTGTGGGTGAAAGTCTTGGTGGCAGAACTTCTGAATCTATCAGATACAGTCTTCCTTTTCCTGATAACTGCCACCCCAAGAAGACATACAGGTCCCCTATGCTCACAAGTAAGGTAAAAAATACACACACACACACACACACGAGCATTCTGGCCACTCCAAATGTAAGTAAATTTGAAGACCCTGGAAGAGTCATTGACTTTCTTCCTGACAGAGTCCTCCATAGCCCTTCCTGCCTCCTTGTCCTTCCAGGCCCTCTTTTCTGCCATATTCTTCATGAAGCTTAATAACTTGGGAAACACCAATCCCTTACTTTTCTCCTTGGCAAATGGATTTTCTTAACTGATCAATTATATAATGTCTTACATTGATGGACATGATTTTTCATAACATCATGTATTTTAGAATTAGGGAGGAAAAAACAAAGAATATCTAGTTCAGCATTTATCCAAAGTATAATCTAAAACACACTGAGCAGAGAGATGTTATAGAAAAAGGGTTCCACAATCATGGAGAACATTAACCGAAATTCCCAAGTCATATTGGCTAAATTTCAAAGGCTTCTCTCAGACCTCCTTGTGGTGACAGACTAGTCTAAATACGTTAAACTCATTGTTTCCAAATTTTGGTTTAGGATAACTTTTCCAGATAATTTTTATTTTTCTTTAGAACATAATTCAGAAATGTCAATCCTATCTATTTTCTCCATTTTACAAATGAGAAAACAGGCTCAGAGATTCAAATGACTAAGATTAGTTTGTCAGTATTTGGAACCTGATAAAGTCTTACAAATGTAGATTTATGACTCCATTAAGCTATGACCCATGTGGTCCAGTCTCAGAGCCATGGCACCCTGGAGTCCTGATAAGTAAGCAGCATCAAAGAAGGGGCCCCAGGTGGGGATTGTCAGCAACTGTTGTTGGCTAACCGCAAACAACCCACCGACACATCGCTCCCGCACATAGCCCCAGCAGACCGACCCTGTAAAATTTCCCTCCAGCCCCTGCCTCTTGGTAGACAGTCCCTTCTCTGCCACGCTGCCTGTTGCTTCCTTGCAACATAGTTTCTCTCTAAATAAACCTACTTTCTTTTTTATTATTATTGTTATACTTTAAGTTCTGGGATACATATGCAGAATGTGCAGCTTTGTTACATGGGCATACATGTGCCATGGCTGTGTGCTGCACCCATAAACTGGTCACCTACATTAGGTATTTCTCCTAATGCTATGGCTCCCCTAGTCCCCCAGCCCCCAACAGGCCCTGGTATGTGATGTTACACTCCCTATGTCCTTGTGTTCTCATTGTTCAGTTCCCACTTTTGAGTGAGAATATGTGGTGTTTGGTTTTCTGTTCCTGTGTTAGTTTGACGAGAATGATGGTTTCCAGCTTCATCCATGTCCCTGCAAAGGACATGAACTAATCCTTTTTTATGCCTGCATAGTATTCCATGGTGTATATGTGCCACATTTTCTTTATCCAGTCTATCACTGATGGGCATTTGGGTTGGCTCCAAGTCTTTGCTATTGTGAATAGTGCTGCAATAAACATACATGTGCATGTGTCTTGGAATAGTTTCAGAAGGAATGGTACCAGCTCCTCTTTGTACCTCTGGTAGAATTTGTCTGTGAATCCGTCTGGTCCTGTGCTTTTTTTTTGGTTGGCAGGCTATTAATTTCTGCCTCAATTTCAGAACTTGTTATTGGTCTATTCAGGGATTCAACTTCATCTTGGTTTAGTCTTGGGAGGGTGTGTGTGTCCAGGAATTTATCCATTTCTTCCGGATTTTCTAGTATATTTTTGTAGAGGTGTTTATAGTATTCTCTGATGGTAGTTTGTATTTCTGTGGGATCAGTGGTGATATCCCCTGTATCATTTTTTATTGTGTCTATTTGATTCTTCTGTCTTTTCTTCTTTATTAGTCTTGCTAGAGGTCTATTTTGTTAATCTTTTCAAAAAACCAGCTCCTGGATTCATTGAATTTTTATAGGATTTTTTCATGTCTCTATCTCCTTAAGTTCTTCTCTGATCTTAGTTATCTCTTGTTTCCTGCTAGCTTTTGAATGTGTTTGCTCTTGCTTCTCTAGTTCTTTTAATTGTGATGTTAGGGTGTTGATTTTAGATCTTTCCCATTTTCTCCTGTGGGCATTTAGTGCTATAAATTTCCCTCTAAAAAATGCTTTAGCTGTGTCCCAGAGATTCTGGTATGTTGTGTCATTGTTCTCATTGGTTTCAAAGAACTTATTTATTTCTGCCTTAATTTTGTTACGTACCCAGTAGTCATTCAAGAGCAGGTTGTTCAGTTTGCATGTAATTGTTTAGTTTTGAGTGAGTTTCTTAATCCTGAGTTCTAATTTGATTGCACTGTGGTCTGAGAGACCGTTTGTTATGATTTTTGTTTTGTTTGTTTTGTTTTGTTTTTTGCATTTGCTGACAAGTGTTTTACTTCCAATTATGTGATCAATTTTAGAATAAGTGTGATGTGGTCTGAGAAGAATGTATATTCTGTTGATTTGGGGTGGAGAGTTCTGCAGATGTCTATTAGGTCCACTTGGTCCAGAGCTAAGTTCAAGTCCTGAATATCCTTGTTAATTTTCTATCTTGTTGATCTGTCTAATATTGACAGTGGGGTGTTAGTCTCCCACTATTATTGTGTTGGAGTCTAAGTCTCTTTGTAGGTTTCTAAGAACTTGCTTTATGAATCTGGGTGCTCATGTATTGGGTGCATATATATTTAGGATAGTTAGCTCTTCTTGTTGTGTTGATCTCTTTACCATTATGTGATGTCTTTTGTTGTCTTTTTCGATCTTTGTTGGTTTAAAGTCTGTTTTATCAGAGACTAGGGTTGCAACCCCTGCTTTTTTTTGCTTTCCATTTGCTTGGTAAATATCTCTGCATCCCTTTATTTTGAGCCAATATGTGTCTTTGCATGTGAGCTGGGTCTCCTGAATACAGCACACTGATGGGTTTCGACTCTTTATCCAATTTTCCAGTGTGTGTCTTTTAACTGGGGCATTTAGTCCATTTACATTTAAGGTTAATATTGTTATGTGTGAATTTGATCCTGTCATTATGATGCTAGCTGGTTATTTTGCCCATTAGTTGATGCAGTTTCTTCATAGTGTCAATGGTCTTTACAATTTGGTATGTTTTTGCAGTGGCTGGTACCGGTTTTCCCTTTCCATATTTAGTGCTTCCTTCAGGAGCTCTTGTAAGGCAGGCTTGGTTGTGACAAAAATCTCTCAGCATTTGCTTTTCTGTAAAGGATTTTATTTCTGCTTCTCTTATGAAGTTTAGTGTGGCTGCATATGAAATTCTGGGTTTAAAATTCTTTAAGAACATTGAATATTGGCCCCCATTCTCTTCTGGATTGTAGTGTTTCTGAAGAGAAATCCACTGTTAGTCTGATGGGATTCCCTTTTTGGGTAATCCGACCTTTCTATCTGGCTGCCCTTAATATTTTTTCCTTCATTTCTGCCTTGTTGAATCTGATGATTATGTGTCTTGGGGTTGCTCTTCTCGAGGAGTATCTTTGTGGTATTCTCTCTATTTCCTGAATTTGAATGTTGGCCTGTCTTGCTAGGTTGGGGAAGTTCTCCTGGACAATATCCTAAAGAGTGTTTTCCACCTTGGTTCCATTCTCCCCGTCACTCAGGTACACCAATCAGACATAGATTTGGTCTTTTCACAGAGTCCCATATTTCGTCAAGGTTTAGCTTGTTTCTTTTCATTTTTTTTCCTCTAATCTTGTCTTCATGCTTTATTTCATTAAGTTGATCTTCAATCTCTGATGTCCTTTCTTTTGCTTGATTGATTCAGCTATTGATACTTGTGCATGCTTCATGATGTTCTTATGCTGTGTTTTTCAGCTCCATCAGGTCAATTATGTTCTTCTCTAAACTGGTTATACTAGTTAGCAATTCCTCTAACCTTTTTTCAAAGTTCTTAGCTTCCTTGCATTGTGTTAGAACATGCTCCTTCAGCTCAGAGGAGTTATTACCCACATTCTGAAGCCCACTTCTGTCAATTCATCAAACTCATTCTCCATCCAGTTTTGTTCCTTTGCTGGCAAGGAGTTGTGATCCTTTGGAGGAGAAGAGGCATCTGGTTTTTGGAATTCAGCCTTTTTTGCGCTGATTTTTTCTCATCTTTATGGGTTTATCTACCTTTGGCCTTTGGTGTTGGTGACCTTCAGATGGGGTTTTTGTGTGAATGTCCTTTTTATTGATGTTGATGCTATTCCTTTCTGTTTGTTAGTTTTCCTTCTAACAGTCAAGCCCCTCTGCTGAAAAGTCTGCTTTCTTTAACTCATTACTATCTTGGTACATTCTTTTGCTGCCCACAATGCTGGCCCCAGTCAGTTGCAGCCTATGACAGGCACATTTAAGGAAGCCCTGCCCAAAAAGAATTTATATTGTTTCCTTGAATCTCTGAAAGGAAATGAAAAAGGATTGAAGCAACAACCTTAAGTACCCTTTCCTCACTTTCCACCTGTCAGTTACCCAAGGCCTCACTGGAAAAACTGAAACTAAAACATTACCTTTATCCCAACCCATGAAGCTTTCACTGTCTCCCCTCTTGTTCAGCTCTTCACTTGTGTGTAGTCCCTACACATCTTTCCAG
Source organism: Chlorocebus sabaeus (assembly GCF_047675955.1). Taxonomy (NCBI): domain Eukaryota; kingdom Metazoa; phylum Chordata; class Mammalia; order Primates; family Cercopithecidae; genus Chlorocebus; species Chlorocebus sabaeus. Next base: position 32,820,370 of record NC_132927.1, read on the forward strand.
AGGCCCTTACAATGCTCCTTCTGTCTCTCTAATCTACTATTCCTGATACAACATCTATTTTTTGTTCCAACATCAAAAGTGCCAGAAGAACTTGTCTGGCAGAGATCAGCTCTCCTCAGGGGAGGGAATGGAGAGAGGAAAATTGAAATGGCAATGGCAGGCATCTTTTGGACAGATCAGAGAAGATGAGAAATCAAGGACCACTCTCATGATAATAAATTGTATCTTATCACACATTTGTTTCTTGGTGAAGCATCCACTATGAGAAGAGAATGAAACAATTCCCCTGATTCCTCATTCCTTGGTTTATTTTTTTGCATTGCATCAATAATTATTTTTCTTTTGAAGATGTATTCATATTCATTTGTATCCACCATTAAATTTATTTCATAATTTAAAATATTTATCTATTTCATTTCTCTTCACTGACAATGTATAGTTGAAGCATAGGTTCAAGGTATTTCTAATGCTTATGTTTTCTAAACCTCTGCCATCTGATAAAAGGAAAACTTCAGCAGAATTAAATTTAAAGGAGTTTAATTGAGCAGTGAATGATTTGTGAATCAGGCAGCCCCCAGAATCACAGTAGATTCGCAGAGACTCCTGCACAGTCACATGGTGGAAGAGAGTTATAGACAAAAAAGGGAAGTGACATACAGAAGTTGAAAGTGAGGTACAGAACAGCTGGATTGGTTACAGCTCGATGGATGCCTTATTTGAACACAGTTTTGAACGCTCAGCAGTGTATGAATGGTTGAAGTACAGCTGCTGGGATTGGCCAAGACTTAGCTATTGTTACAGGTGAATACCACTAAGTTAGGTTCTCAATTTTGTCTGCTTATTTGGCCAGGTTACAGTTCATCCACAAGGACTCAAATATAGAAGTACAGAGTCCTTCTCAGGCCATATTTAGTTTGCTTTAACACATCTAATATGAAAGAGAAGTGTTCTGATGTAAGCAATTTTCAATTTCCCCAGATAAACACTTCCTGAGACCAGGCACAGTGCTGTGTAGACATTTTGAATTAGTGATCTTTGTTAACTCCTTCTGTTCAGACTTCATTGTTTGCTTATTTGGCCATTCATCATGTATTTGGGAAAATCAGGCTTGTTGTGGAATTTCATGTTTCTTCAGATGAGGGATAACTTCTAACCTTTGAACCTCTTGAAATTTGAAACCTGGAAAGCAGCATCTCAAATCATGAACTTGAAACAAACCCAAGACATCCTTATGGAGCACCTGGGTGGGAAGGGAAGGAAACAAGAGGGACTGAAAGGTAACAATGAGGTATTTATAAAACAAAGAGAGATACAGAAAAGTCTGCTGCTTCTCACTAGAGGCCTTCCTTACGCTCCTTCTGGGACCTGACTTGCGTAAGTGTAGTGAGAGGAAAATTTGAAATTGCTTCAAATTGTTTTAGGAATATAGATTGTTGCCTAAAGATATCTTAGAAATAATTTCTCCTTTATGGGTGAGTAAGATGTTTATTCCAGGTAGGAGTGTAGAACAAAAAACGCTTAAGTGATTTCACACTTTGTTTTTTATTTAAGATTCTACTTGCAGACGTGGTTACTAAATGTAATGTGGTATCCTGAAAGGAATCTTAGACTAGAAAAAAGACATTAGATGAAAACTACAGATATTTGAAGCAAGTGTGGACTTCAGTTAATAATAATGTATCAATATTGGTTCATCAGTTTATTTTATGGTAATATTGTAAGATATTAACAATGGGTGAAACTGGGTGTGAGGTATAGGGGAACTCCCTGTACTATCTTAACAACTTTTCTGTAAACCCAATATTAAAGTTAAAAGTTGATTTTAAACAATCCTCCTGTAGCATATTGGGGTTTGCAGGCAGCTTTTTGGAACTAGTAAGAGGTCAACACATGACTGTTAAGAGTCATGTCCCAAAAGCTCCCCATTCCTGATGTAAAGAGAGGTCCAGATCTGAGCTCCATGAAGCAAACCCTTGCCTGTATAGGGTTACTAGATGGCAAGAAGTGACATGGTGCTCAGTACTCTCCTGAAACAAGGCCTGAAAACATCAGGAAGAATTGTGTGTAGATTCCTCAGGTTGCAAGTCATTTTGATAAGGAGTTGAGGCTGGCTCACCTGGTCCCTGCTTCCCTGCCTCCCAACCTTCCTTCCTTCTTTGTTATGTATCTTTTAACCCTGTATGTTGCCAAGGCAGCTGTCCCTGTTCCTTTACAACAGATCCCACAGGTATAGAAATAATGAGGGGACCTCTCTGGTCTGTACCCTTTGAGGCATGACCCTGGCTCTCAGATTCCATACCTGGTACTGCTATTTACCTCCCAGCCAACGACTCATCAGGAGTGGCAGTCATTTTATGGTAATGTACCATTCTGAGGTGGAAATGACAAAGATGTCACTGCTTCTGACAACTTACATAGGCAAAAGTTGACAGAATACTTATTGAACTCAGGCCCTGAATGCGCTGTGCACTGCAATCTTCTGTTACCAAAGCTCATTTACCCACACATTTCTATTTCAGGGCTACCTCAGGGAGATGAAAACTTTGAGGACAAAGATGACAACTTCTGGATGAGAGCAGCCAATTTCAGTCTTCTCTGGAACATTATCTGTGCTGAGTTCTAGCACTAGGCTATTTGTATGTGGTTTTAAAGGTCTTCTTTCAGAGCACTGGGCTTTTATATTAGCTGGATTTTCCCAACCTCTGCACAGCTGGCATATAATAGGAGCATTAGAGAATCCAGTTCTGAATCCTTTGGATTCATTCCTAACTTTTCCCACCACTCCTGCTCTATCCCTGTGACATGACTACCTAGTGACTTTTTTGTTTGTATATTTCAGCTCTTCTTTTTTTCTTCAACTTTTAAGTTCAAGGGTATATGTGCAGGATATGCAGGCTGGGTTACATAGGTAAACATGTGCCATGGTGGTTTGCTGCATAGATAATCCCATCACCTAGGTATTAAGCCCAGCATCCATTAGCTATTCCCCTGATATGCTCCCTCTTCTCGGCAACAGGACTCAGTGTGTGTTGTTCCCTCCCATGTATCCACATCTTCTCATCATTCAGCTCCCACTTATAAGTGAGAACATGCCATGTTTGGTTTTCTGTTCCTGCATTAGTTCGTGAGGATAATGGCTTCCAGCTCCATCCATGTCCCTGTAAAAGATGATCTCATTCCTTTTTGTGGCTGCATAATATTCCATGGTATATATGTACCACATTTTCTTTATCCAGTCTATCATTGATAGATATTTGAGTTGATTCCATGTCCTTGCTATCATGAATAGCACTTTAATGAATATACACATGCATGTATCTTTATAATAGAATGACTTGTATTCCTTTGGATATATACTCAATGATGGGATTGCTGGGTCAAATGGTGTTTCTACCTCTAGGTCTTTGAGGAATTGCCACACTGTTTTCCACAATGGTTGAACTAATTTTCATTCCCACCATCAGTGTAAAAGTGTTTTTCTCCACAACCTCCCCAGCATCTGTTGTTTCTTGACTTTTAATAAACCCCATTCTGACTGGCATGAGATGGTATCTTGTTATGGTTTTGACTTGCATTTCTCTAATGATCAGTGATGTTGAGCTTTTTTTCATGTTTGTTGGCTGCATGAATGTCTTCTTTTGAGAAGTGTCTATTCATGTCCTTTGCCCACTTTTTAATGAGGTTGTTTGCTTTTTTCTTGTAAATTTAAGTTCCCTGTAGATTCTGGATATTAGCCTTTTGTCAGATTGATAGATTGCAAAAATTTTCTCCCATTCTGTATGTTGTCTGTTCACTCTGATGATAGTTTCTTTTGCTGTGCAGCAGCTCTTTAGTTTAATTAGACATCAGTTGTCAATTTTTGTTTTCATTGCAATTGCTTCTGGCATTTTTTATCATGAAATATTTGCTCATGCCTATGTCCTGAATGGTATTGCCTAGATTTTCTTCTATGGTTTTTATAGTTTTGGGTTTTACATTTAAGTCTTTAATCCATCTTGAGTTAATTATTATATGTGATGTACGGAAGGGGTCCAGTTTCAATTTTCTTCATTTGGCTAGACAGTTCTCCCAGCATCACTTACTACATAGGGAATATTTTCCCCATTGCTTGTTTTTATCAGGTTTGTTGGAGATCAGATGGTTGTAGTAGGTGTGTGGTCTTATTTCTGAGTTTTTTATTCTCTTTCATTGACCTATGTGTCTGTTCTTGTACCACTACCATGCTGTTTTGGTTACTCTAGCCTCGTAGTAGTTTGAAGTCAGGTAGCGTGATGCTTCCAGCTTTGTTCTTCTTGCTTAGGATTGTCTTGGCTATTCAGGCTTTTCTTGATTCCATATGAATTTCTAAATAGTTTTTTTCTAATTCTGTGAAGACTGTCAGGGTTAATTTAATGGGAAAGCATTGAATCTATAAATTACTTTGGGCAATATGGCCAAATTTTCATAATACTGATTCTTCCTATCTGTGAGCATGGAATGTTTTTCCGTTTATGTCCTCTCTGGTTTCTTTGAGCAGTGGCTTGTAGTTCTGCTTGAAGAAGTCTTTCACTTTCCTTGTTATCTGTATTCCTAGGTATTTTGTTATTATTGTAACAATTGTGAATGGGAATTCATTCATGATTTGGCACTCTGCTCACCTATTGTTGGTGTACAGGAATGCTAGTAATTTTTGCATAATGATTTTGTATCCTGAGACGTTGCTGAAGTTGATTATCAGCTTAAGAAGATTTTGGGTTGAGACAATGGGGTTTTCTAGATATAGGATCATGTTATCTGCAAACAGTCTAACTTCCTTTCTTCCTATTTGAATACCCTTTATTTCTTTCTTTTGCCTGATTGGCCTGGCCAGAACTTCCAGTACTACGTTGAATAGGTGTGATGAGAGAGGGTATCCTTGTCTTATACTGATTTTCAAGGGGAAATGCTTTCAGTGGGCTTGTCATAAATGGTTCTTATTATTTTGAGGTATGTTCCTTCAATACCTAATTTATTGAGAGTTTTTAACATGAAGGGATGTTGAATTTTATTGAAGATCTTCTCCGTATCTATTGAGATAATTATGCATTTTTTGTCTTTAGTTCTGTTTATGTGATAAATCAAATTTATTGATTTGCACATGTTGAACCAACCTCACATCCTGGAGGTGAGGCCAACTTGATTGTGGTAGATAAGCTTTTTGATGTGTTGCTGGATTCAGTTTGCCAGTATTTTACTGAGAATTTTTGTATCAGTGTTCATCCAGGGATATTGACCTGAAGTTTTCTTTTTTTGTTGTATCTCTTCCAGGTTTTGGTATCAGGATGATCCTGGCCTCATAGAATGAGTTAGGGAGGAGTCTCTCCTTTTCAATTTTTGGAATGGTTTTAGTAGAAATGGTACCAGCTCTTCTTTGTATCTCTGGTAGAATTCTGCTCTGAATCTGTCTGGTCCTGGACCTTTTGTTTTGTTTTGTTTTTTGGCTGGGAAACTATTTATTACTGCCTCAATTTCAGAATTCATTATTGGTCTATTCAGGGATTCAGTTTCTTCCTTGTTCCATCTCAGTAGGGTGTATGTGTCCAGGAATTTATCCATTTCTTCCAGTTTATGTGCATACAGTTATTTATACTATTATCTGATGGTTGTTTGTATTTCTGTGGGGTCAGTGGTGATATCCCTCTTACCATTTCTGATTGTGTTTTTTTGACTCTTCTCTCTTTTCTTCTTTATTAGTCTAGCTAGCAATCTATTTTATCAATTTTTTCAAAAACAAAACAGTTCCTGGATTCATTTTTTTAAGGGTTTTTCATATCTTTATCTCCTTCAGTTCAGCTCTGATCTTGTTTACTTCTTGTCTTTTGCTAGCTTTGGAGTCTGTTTGCTCTTGTTTCTCTATTTCTTTTAGGTGAGATGTTAGGTTGTTAACTTGAGATCTTTCTAGCTTTTTGACGTGGGCATTTAGTGCTGTAAATTTTCCTCTTAACACTGCTTTAGCTATGTCCCAGAGATTCTGGCACATTGTCTCTTTGTTCTCATTAGTTTCAAAGAAGTTCTTGATTTCTGCCTTAGTTTTATTATTTACCCAAGGGTCATTCAGATGCCAGTTGTTCAATTTCCATATAGTTGTGTGGTTTTGAGTGAATTTCTTAATCTTGAGTTCTAATTTGATTGCACTGTATTCTGGGAGACTGTTATTAATTAAGTTCTTTTGCATTTGCTGAGAAGTGTTTTACTTCCAATTATGTGATCAATTTTTGAGTAAGTGTCATGTGGTGATGAGAAGAATGAATGTTCTATTGTTTTTGCATGGAGAGTTCTGTAGATATCAGGTCCACTTGATCCAGAGCTGAGTTCAGGTCCTGAATATCTTTGTTAATTTTCTGTCTCAATGATCTAATATTTCCTGTGGGGTGTTAAAGTCTCCCACCATTATTGCGTGGGAGTCTAAGTCTCTTTGTAGGTCTTTAAGAACTTGCTTTATGAATCTGGGTGCTCCTGTCTTGGGTACATATATATTTAGGATAGTTAAGTCTTCTTATTGAACTGAACTCTTTACTGTTATGTAAAGTCCTTCTTTGTCTTTTTTGCTCTTTGCTGGTTTAAACTCTGTTTTTTCAGAAACTACGATTGCAACCCCTGTTTTTTCTGTTTTCCATTTGCTTGGTAAATTTTTCTTTATCTCTTTGTTTTGGGCCTATGTGTGTCTTTGCACATGAGATGGGTCTCTTGAAGACAGCACACTAATAGCTCCCGGCTCTTTATCCAGCTTGCCATTCTGTGTCTTTTAATTGGGTCATTTAGCCCGTTTACATTTAAGGTTAGTATTTTTATGTGTGAATTTGATCCTGTTGTCATGATGCTATCTGGTTATTTTGCAGACTAGTTTATTTGGTTGCTTTATCATGTCACTGGTCTGTGTACTTCAGTGTGTCTTTGTAGTGGCTGGTAATGGTTTTTCCTTTCATATTTAGTGCTTCCTTCAGGAGCTCTTGCAAGGCAGGCCTGGTGGTGATGAGTTCCTGCAGCATTTGTTTGTCTGAAAATGGTCTTATTTCTCTTTTACTTATGAAGCTTAGCTTGGCCAGATATGAAATTCTGGGTTGGAAATTATTTTCTTTAAGAATGTTGAGGCCAGGTGTGGTGGCTCATGCCTGTAATCTCAGCACTTTGGGAGGTGGGGGTGGCAGGGGGGAGGATCACCTGAGGTCAAAAGTTCAAGACCAGCCTAGCCAACATTGTGAAACCCTGTCTCTACTAAAAATACACAAATTATCTGGGAGTGGAGGTGTGCACCTGTAGTCCCAGCTACTCGAGAGGCTGAGGCATGAGAATTGTTTAAACCCAGGAGGCAAAGGTTGCAGTGAGCTGAGATCATGCCACTGCACTCTAGCTCAGGTAATAGAGTGAGGCTCTGTCTAAAAAAATTAAAATGTTGAATATTGGCCCCCAATCTCTTCTGGCTTTGTAGGGTTTCTGCTGAGATGTGCACTGTTAGTTTGATGGCTTCCCTTTGTAGATGACCTGGCCTTTCTCTCTGGCTGCCCTTAATGTTTATTATTTTATTTTGACCTTGGAAAATCTGGTGGTTATGTGTCTTGGGGTGGATCTTCACATGGAGTATCTTACTGGCATTCTCTGCATTTCCTGAATTTGAAGGTTGGTCTGTCTTGCTAGGTTGGAGAAGTTCCCCTGAATGATATCCTAAAGTATGTTTTTCAACTTGGTTCCATTCTCCCTGTCTCTTTCAGGTATTCTAATCAGTCATAGGTTCAATCTTTTTACACAGTTCCCTATTTCTCAGAGGCTTTGGTCATTCCTCTTTATTCTTTCTCTATTTTTTCTTTCTCTCTTATTTCAAAAAGATAGTCTTCAAGATCTGAGATTCTTTCCTCCATTTGGTCTATTCTGCTATTGACAATTGTGATTGCATTGTGAAGTTCTCGTATTGTGTTTTTCAGCTCAAACAGGTCAGTTATGTTCCTCTCTAAACTGGCTATTCTGGTTATCAGCTCCTGTATTGTTTTATCGTGGTTCTTGGCTTCTTTGCACTAGGTTATAACATGCTCCTTTAGCTCAGAGAAGTTCATTATTACTCATCTTCTGAAGCCTACTTCTGTCAATTGAGCCTCAGCCCAATTTTGTGCCTTTTCTGGAGAGGTATTACAGTCATTTAGAGGAGAAAAGGCACTCTGGCTTTTTGAGTTTTCAGAATTTTTGAGTTGATTCTTTCTCATCTTTGTGGGCTTATCTACCTTTGATCTTTGAGGTTGCTGACCTTTGAATGGGGTTTTTATGGGGTCTTTTTTGTTTATGTTGCTGTTGTTTTCTGTTTGCTTTTCTATTAACAGTCAGACCACACTTCCATAGGGCTGCTGTGGTTTGCTATGGTCTGTTCCAAATAGTAGTTGCCTTGGTTTTTCCCATACCTAAAGGTATCACTAGTGAAGGCTGCAAAACAGCAAAGATGGTAGCCTGCTCCTTCCTCTGAAAGCTCCATCCCTGGGGAATACTGACCTGTTGCCAGTTCAAACACTCTTATAAGGGGTGTCTGAAGACCACTGTTGGGAGGTCTTACCCAATCAGGATAAATGGGATTGGGGACCTGCTTAAAGAGGCAGTTCAGCTGCTTTTTGGTAGAGCAGCTGTGCTGCACTGGGGAGGATCCTTCTTCATCCAGATTGTTTGTCTTCTCCAGAGCCAGTGGGCTGGTATGACTGAGTTGACTGAACTGTAGAGATGGCAGCCTCCCCTCCCCCAGAGAGCTCTATCTTAGGGAGAGATCAGAGCTCTGTCTGTAGAACCCTTGCTGGAGTGGCTGAAGCCCACACAGGGAGGTCTGCCCTGTGAGGAGGAATAGATCAGGGTCCCACTTAAAGAAACAGTCTGGCCACACTCTGGCAAGGCATCTGTGCTGCATTATGGCGTGCTCTTCTTCTTCCAGACCATTTTTATTCTCTAGAGCCGGCAGGCTGGAATGACAGAGGCTACTGAACCACAGAGATGATGGCCACCCCTTCCACCGGGATCTCATTCCCATCTCAGACAGACTCCAGCCTGTTGCCATTGGCTGGCTGGAATTCAAAGTCGGTGGGTCTTAACTTGTGAAGTTCCATGGAAGTAGGGCCTGCAGAATGATGCTTCTTGACCCTCTGGATTCAGTCCCCTTCCTAGGTATATCTACATACAGATCTCCCACCTTGCTGAGGAACCCGGGGCCAGAGTATATAAAACTCCTGGGTCTCTGTGTGTTCCTGAATAGCTGCTCTGCTGAGACTCCACAACTCTGAGTATTGGACCCAAGGCCCTGGTGGAGTGGGCTCCTAAGGGGATCTCCTGATCCACAGGTTGTGAATATCCATGGGAGAAGCATGGTTTCCCAGGCAGGGTTGCACAATCACTCACCGCTTCACTTGCCTGGGGGTGAAGGTTCCTTTGGCTCTATACCACTCCTAGGTGGGCCATCACCCCACCCTGCTTTTCTTTATTCTCTGTGGGTAAAGTTGTTTGCCTTGTCAGTCCCAATGTGAGAACCTGGATATTTCAGTTGGAGGTGCTGAATTCACTCACTTCTTTCATTCCTTTCCTGAGTGCCACAGACTGTAGCTCCTTCTCATTGGTCATCTTAGCCCCCCCCACTATGCAGTCACTCTTGACCTTTTAGCCTTGTTTCCTGCTCCTGGCCCTAAATGTGCCCCCTTGGATCTGAAGGTGGATCTGGTCTCATACTTTTTCCTTTGGCAAATTCCTCAAACCTGGTCTGCCTTTCTTCTTGGTTCTTTCTGTTCCAGCTCTTCTGGTTACCATCTTGCCTCAGCAAGCCCCTAGCCCTAGTTCTCCTCCTAGCAATGACCTTCACCAGCCCAGAGAAAGCTCCTTTCAAGGGCAAGAATAAGGGAGACCCCCTAGAGTTTGCAGCCCAGAAGTAATCTTGCTTGCCTAAGCACCAAATAATTTTTCCTTGGGCTTTCAGTAGGGAGCCCTAGAGCTGTTGGGCTGCTTCCCATGATGTCTGGGATGATGACTGGTGAAGGCTATGAAGATAAAGGATTTCAAACAAAGGAGTTAGGTTAACAGGGTGGCATGCTCCTTGTTCAGGGCTGACTGGGAGGCTTGCACAGACAAAGCATGTAAAAATGTCTGAGTGGATGATTTGCCACACGAGAATTTCTTCTCTTCCCGTATTTAATGTATTGCTAGATATGAAATATCAGGCATAGTAAATAAACCTGAAAATATTAAATGAAAGATTAAATCAGCTTTTAAAAACCTCAGTGTTAAAAATGTATGCTTTGCAAAGTATATATTGTTTCTTGCAAAAGAAACAGTCCTCCGTATGATTCTCCAGTGATTTTTGTTGAAGACATTGCCGATTTGTTATTTTAATGGGCTTTCCAAAATTAGCTGTGATACTCATTATTCTTGCATGGTTGTTTTATTCTTCCATTTCTCATACAAACAAGGGAGCCAGGGGACCTGTGGATGTTAATTATTCCATAACCCTAGCACTGTGACAGCAGGGCTTTCACCTCCGTGTGGAAATGGTAGCAAAAATACAAGGCTGAGGCCTGAATGAGGATTCTCTTGGTCACAGTATAAATATGAAAACAAAGTGTATCTGTATTTAAATTCTGCACAACAGATTATGTCTTTAGCCAGTGTACATAACTGGGTTCTTAATAGCAGAGGTAACACTAAAGTGAAAAACCACAGAAGCAGATGTCCAGAGGATCATCATTCCTTTTACTTTCTCCTTAATTCAATATTTTTTTCACTTATTAGTTGCAAGTATACCTTTATCTTGGGCCTGTGAATTTTATTCTATGAAATAATGTGTGATATCCAATGTATGGACCCCCCCCACCCCCTTCTTTCACAGATATATCCATCACTACCTTTATTCCTGCCATCAAATATGCACCCACCACTCTTGATCAGGCAGACCCTAGTAGAAGAAATTTCTGATTAGCATGTGAATCAGGCTGGGCTTCAACATCTAAATAAGCGTCTGAGTCCTGAGAGAAGGTCTTGGTGAATTGGTGTGGATAGTCCTTGACCATGAGACCTGTGTACTGAACGAGGCACTTGGAGAACCGTTTCAGCTGAAAAGGACATCAGAGAGTCACTTCTGAGTTCTTAGTAGTCACTCCAGTCACCTATCTTTCCTCCTTCTCACTTTCCTATCTGTTTGCCCTGCCCCGGCCCCTCTAATTTCCCATTGTCCTTATTCAACTGTGCCTCACTAAATATTTGTGAGTGTTTATACTTCCTAAACATGACATATGCATGTAGCTGAACTTGAGGATATTTTATTCATCATATCCATCAGCTGCAGAGAAGGGAGAACAGAACAAAGGGGCAAGAAAGAAGCTTGCTCCTAAACTGTGAGACTGTGTTCCAAACAGCCAGAGAGGCCTAGACTCAAATTCTTGTTCTACCATTTGATATCTGAGTGCCTCTGGAAACCTACCAAACATCTTTTAGCCTTAGTTTCCTCATTTGCAAACCAGACATAAGAATAACTACGTTTCAGAGTTATTGTCAAGGTTAGAAACAGTGTGTAAGTTCCCAGCTCACAGCAGATGTTGAGAAGATAGTTGCTATTACTATTTTACAGAGTTTTATATATATAATTTTATATCCTGCTTTTCTTGCTTAACACTATAATATGGGCACTTTGCTACATTCTTAAAAACTCTTTGTAAACATCATTCTAAAATGCTAGAGAAGCCACATGCAGTGGCACACAGCTGTAGTTCCAGCTGCATGGGAGGATCACATAAGCCTAGGAGTTCAAGTCTAGCCTGGGCAAAATAGTGAAACCCTGTCTCTAAAAAAAATATCAAAAATAAAATACCGAAGAGTAGTTAATCAAACAGAGGTACTGCAATTATGTAACTCCTTATTATTAGATCCTTAACTCCTTCCTTCCTTCTTCCTTCCTTCCCTCCATCTCTTCCTTCTCTTTCTTTATCTTTACCTCCTTTCTTCCCTCTTCCTTCCTGCCTTCTTTCTTTCCCCCTCTTTCTCCTTCCTTCCTTCTTCTTTCCCTCCATCTCTTCCTTCTCTTTCTTTCTCTTTACCTCCCTCCCTCTTCCCTCCTGCCTTCTTTCCCCCTCTCTCTTTCTCCTTCCTTCCTTCCTTCCCCCTCTCTTTCTCCTTCCTTCCTTCCTCCTCTCTTTCTCTCCTTCCTTCCTTCCTTCCTTCCTTCCTTCCTTCCTTCCTTCCTTCCTTCCATTATAAAGGTGCTACAATGAACTCCTCTGAGCACAAAGCTTTATCTACATTTAGGCTCACCTTCCATGGGCTTTATTTCTGGAAGTCAAATTACTTTGTCAATGTGTATGGATGCTTTTAAGTATCCTAGTGTATAGTGCCAAATTACTTTCCAGAATGTCTAGCAGCTGCATGTGGCCCATTTCACTATATCCTTGGTAGCCAGAGCAGACATCACAGGTTGCCTACCCAAGAGTCATTATTTCCCCCTTTTCCCTGTTACCAGAGGCTTGATTTCTTCAGAAGTCCATCCTTCCTCTGAGAATAAATCCTTATCAGTCTAAACCAAATTTGCTAATCTCATTTCTCTCACCAGAGGTTGGTTTAGAGATGGGCATGTGACCCAGTTGGGGCTAATGAAATGAACTGTGATGTTTACTAGGTAAATGTTTTTAATTCTTAAAAATAGACCTGAACAGTCTCCTTTTGTGTGTAGAACATTGTTATGTATGCACATACACCTTGAAACATGACAGCCTGAGAGTAAAACCAGTGGAAGAGGAGAGACTAATAATGCTGTTGAACCCTAAATTAACCAACTCAGGAGCTGTCCTTCCTTGGGTCTTCTTTATATGTGAAATAATATATTATACATACTGTTTTAGAAGTTTGCTTTGGGTGTTGATATTGCAGCCTAAGCATTCTAACTGGAACACTAGCATTGTAATTATTAAAGATCTTTCTCAAATTAATTCAAACACACACATCTTAATTTTGATTCAACCTGCTGTTCTTTAATTACTGATGAGAGCACATGCTTATTATTCATATGTTTGTTAATAATTTGCATTGTCTTTTCATAAACTATCTGAAAAGATTTTTCAAAGATCAGTGGTCCACAGAAGAGGATCATCTGCAGACTAGACTGAGCAGATGAATGTGGCATAGTTAAGGTCACATGAAGGTACCTTAATGAGGGTAGTTAAGGTCACATTGGAACAGCCTCCAGATGTCCAAAAACTCCTATTGCTTGTCAGGCAAATACTCCTCCAACTTGCAAAATGTCTTCAACCCAGTGAAATCAGCTTCTGTCCAAAATATGGTAATGATGGAAGTCAGTCTTTCAGGACTGTTTACTTCTAAAAAGCTAGACCCTGGATGGCATTCTCTCATCAAGGAGACAAAAAGTCTGGTGGGCAAAAGAAAAGTAAGACTGAAAATGAAGGAAGGGTTGAGCGAGAACAAATACCTGCTACGAACCTGCTGCCCAGGCCACAAAATGCATTTCTCTCTGCTTTCTCCTGGCATACCCAGTTGGTCCTCCCATCCCTTGCCCCATTAAGCTTACCTGTGTTTCCGCTCTAGCATAGGAACGTTTTCATTACATTTTCCAAATAGAAAAAAGTTTTTCAATTACTCTGGTTTTGAAATAAACTTTGAACACAGGCATTGCAGCAAGAGTCTCTGATTCATTTCCTAGAAAAGGGAACATATGAAAATGATTCACCCTCCCTTTTTATTAGCACATCAGAGAGGCACAGAGCACTGAGTCATCAGTATTAAGGTAATGTATAATGGTCAGATAATTAGAAATTTAAATGGTCTGGGTTTAATAGGAGGTTTTCAATATTATGAATAGTCAGTGAATTCAAGCCTGACTGAGAAATGCCCCAGATGAAGTCTTGCCAATGAGCATATGTATAATACATGGGTAAGGTTGTTTTATAAAAGACTTACTGACTTTCTGGTTAAAGCTCTAGTATCTTCCATCAAAGTCTTGTTCTAAACCATTGTAAATTAACAGATCAATAGTTAATGGTGCTGCTAGCCAAGTTTAAAGCCAAATAACTCAGATTCCAAGACAACTTGATTTTACTCATTTGTGATTCAGAGGCACTTTGGTAGACAAATTGATGTTTGTTTAGTCAATTTGTGTATCCAAGGTCTTCAGCCTGAACCTACTTTCATTAAGCCCACAAAGACCATCTGCAGAGTGGGGCTGACTAATCTGAAGCTTGCTTCATTTTTGTTTGTGTCGAGACCTTTTATTGTAGAGATCCTTCACTAGGGGCATCTCGTATGATTAAATCTGATCATCTGTGGTAAGATCCTTAAGATCATCACTAAATAAAAAGTGGGCTTCATTACAAAGTTGGGAGTGAGAGAACATGAGAATGTGTGTGAGAGAAAAAAGAGGGTACATTTTTAAAAGAAATATGGGCTGGGCACGGTGGCTCACTCCTGTAATCCCAGCACTTTGGGAGGCTGAGGCGGGCGGATCACAAGGTCAGGAGATCAAGACCATCCTGGCTAACACGGTGAAACCCCATCTCTACTAAAAATACAAAAAATTAGCCGGGCATGGTGGCAGGCGCCTGTAGTCCCAGCTACTTGGGAGGCTGAGGCAGGAAAATGGCGTGAACCCAGGAGGCGGAGCTTGCAGTGAGCGGAGATTGCACCACTGTACTCCAGCCTGGACAACAGAGTGAGACTCCGTCTCAAAAACAAACAATAACAAAAAAAAAAAAAAAAGAAATATGAAACAGTTTGAGGGTGGGAGAGTGTGTGTGGTGAAGTGTACGTGCCATGTGGCCTGTGGATGTATTGGTGGGTGAGGAGTGTTTATGCCATTTTCCATTGCCTATTAGATGTGCCCACCACTTGGGGATTTAAAAAATAGTATTTCTCTAGCTTTAATGTGAACTCTGTTGGGAAGAAAGAATATAGAGGAAACAAAATAGATCATGTGTGTTTCTGGCTGCCTGCTCTTTACATGCAAAATTATAAAATAAATAGGATCCTAAAATAGTACTGTCTCTGCTCCCAAAGAGATCTTCCACTCCACTCTGAATTATAACATCCTCTGTTAAAAAAGAACTAGATAATGAATTAGGCTCATGTGGGAAAAATATAGGAGCAGGAGGCAAGACTAATTTAACGGAGGGCTCAGGCTCAGCAGAGTTTGTTGATGTTTGTTGGAGGAGAGTAACATCTCAGTTCTCAATCCTGGTGGGAATGGTGCTGTTCTGGGGATGCAGACCCCAAACTCTGGTCATGAGCTTTTCTTTTCCTTCCCATAAAAGCTCTGGGTGAATAGTACCAAAGAGCCTTCCCATTTAGTCACAAAACCACTTAATTGTTTAAGACAGATAATGTTTCCTCAACCCTGACATGCCCAGTTGTCTGGTAGTACAGAGCCATCAAAGCTTTGGCTAAGAAGGCCTGAGGTTTCATCATCTCCTCCTTTCCCTTCCAGCCCTAAGCCACAGGATTTTTCATTCGGCTTCCAGTCACTAAAATCAGTACAGCACTTGTATCAGACCCAGATTCCTGGGTCCAGATTCTAATCCTGAATCAGAATCTCTGCAAGTAGTGCTCAGGAGTGAGCCTTTTTGACTTGGGCCCCAGTAATTCTTAAGCTTGTCCATATTTTTATGCTAAAAGTTTAAGAGCCACTATCCTAGTTTCTTTCTTTTGAGCTTCTTTTTTTCGTCCTTTCCATTTCTAGCTAAGATTACCTTTGCCGCCGCCGCTGCCGCCGCTGCTGCTGCTGCTTCCTTCTTCCTTCTTCCTTCCTTCCTCCTTCTTTCTTCTTCTTTCATCCCTATAAAAAGAAGAGCATTTTGATGAGATTCTAGAAGCTTTTATTATTCTGGTGGCAGATTGACTCTGGTTGGTCATTTGACTGTAACTCGTTTTGGGTCTTGGCTAATCCAGGTTGGATATCCCTGAGAAAGCCACAGTAATCACTTCAACGTTGGTAGTAGGCTACACGTACTTTTTACTCTGTTTTTCAAAAGACATTTCATTGGACCAGGGGAAGAAATGGTGTCAGAAGACAAAATAACTCCCCTGTACTAATCCAACCTCTGCTTTTAATATAACTATGAAAATGTCCTCAATGGCTTTAATATTAATAATTTCTTGGCTGGGTGCGGTGGCTCAAGCCTGTAATCCCAGCACTTTGGGAGGCCGAGACGGGCGGATCACGAGGTCAGGAGATCGAGACCATCCTGGCTAACCCGGTGAAACCCCATCTCTACTAAAAAATACAAAAAACTAGCTGGGTGAGGTGGCGGGCGCCTGTAGTCCCAGTTACTCGGGAGACTGAGGCAGGAGAATGGCGTAAACCCGGGGGGTGGAGCTTGCAGTGAGCTGAGATCCGGCCACTGCACTCCAGCCTGGGCGACAGAGCGAGACTCCGTCTCAAAAAAAAAAAAATTTCTTATATAGTCAGTATAGTCCTTAAACTGAAGAATAATGAACTTAATATATAGTAAATTCTTAATTATTCACTTTGTGGATTTTTCTAATGTAATTTTTTTATTCCAAGCTCAAAGTCTCCAGTGCTCAGAACCCTGCCAAACTGCTATCTCTCAAATAGTTTAATCTAAACATAACTGGAAAGGTATATCTGCTACATAAGTATGGATTCTAGATTTTGCTGTAATTTTGTTTCAAATCTATGGTTTTCAATTAAGGGCTATTATTATTATTCACGTGTGTTAGATGAAAGATCCAGTTTTTTACGCATCTTTGTTGTTGTTCCCCTCTTTTGTAAAGATAACTTATGGTGATTAAAGAATAGTTCTTAATTCATAAATTATTAAAGCTACATAAAGAGTTTTCATTTTCATGAAGATGTCTTCTCAAAGCTTACCCAGTGGTGTAGAAGAAGCTCTTTAAGAGAAGGGCAAATGTGGATTTAAAGCTCCCCATCCTATCAACTGGGAAGACACAGCTCCTTGACCAGGATCTCTCTTGATCTCCTTGTTTCTGTTCCGGCTTCATTTCTGCATAGCCTGACATTTGTCAAGGCTGTAGACTGGAAGACACTCCAACATTTTGTTCTGCTCCTCTGCCAATCCCATCTCCATCCTCCAGTACTCCCAGAGAGATCCACACACTCAGAGCAGGACTTGAATGCCAAGCCAAGTGATACTGACACTCCTGCCATGGTGGGATAACCAAGGCTTCCCAACTCTGACTTAATCCTGTAGGCTCCAATGGGACTTAACCCAGGCTTCTGTTTGACCATCTCACACTGTGTATTATTAGCTCTATTTGAAGCCAGACTTTTCCTTTTTAATTGTGGGTACATAGTAAGTGTATATATTTATGGAGTACATGAGATATTTTGACACAGGCATATAATGCGTAATCACATCAGGGTAAATGGGGTATCCATCATCTCAAGCATTTATCCTTTATTTGTGTTACAAACAATCCAATTATACTCTTTTAGTTATTTTTAGATGCATAATAAATTGTTGACTGTAGTCATCTTGTTGTGCTATCAAATACTAGGTCTTATTTATTCTGTCTAACTATATTTTTGTACCCATCAACCATCTCCTCTTCTCCTTCCTTCTCATATCCTTCCCAGCCTCTGGTGACCATTATTCTACTCTCTCTCTCTCCAAGAGAGTAGAATGAGTTTAATTGTTTTAATTTTTAGTCCTCACAAATAAGTGAGAATATGCGGTTTGTCTTTTCAGTGGCTGGCATATTCCACCTAGCATAATGGCCTCCATCCATCCATTTCCGTTGTTGCAAATGACAGGATGTCATTTTTTATGGCTGAATAGCACTCCATTGTGCATATGTTCCACGTTTTCTTTATCCATTCATCTGTTTATGAACACAGGTTACATCCAAATCTTCGCTACTGTGAAAAATACTGCAATAAACACAGAAGTGCAGATATCTCTTCAATATACTGATTTCCTTTCTTTTGGGTGTTTACCTAGCAGTGGAATTGCTAGATCATATGATATCTCTAGTTTTAGTTTTTTGAGCAACCTCCAAACTGTTCTCCAGTGGTTGTACTTATTTACATTACCAATAGTGTACAAGTGTTCTCTTTTTTTCACCTCCTCACCAGCATTCATTATTGCCTGTCTTTTGCATAAAAGTCATTTTAGCTGGGGTGAGAGGAGAGTTTGATTTTTTTATATGGCAAGAGATAGGGGACTAGTTTCATTCTTCTGCATATGGATATCCAGTTTTCCCAGCATCTTTTATTGAAGAGACTGTCCCTTCTCCAGTGTATGTTCTTGGCACTTTTGTTGAAAATGATTTCACTATAAATGTATAAATTTGTTTCTGAGTTATCCATTTTGTTCCATGGGTCTATATTTCTGTTTTTATGCCAGTACCATGCTGTTTTGGTAACTGTAGCTCTGTAGTATAATTTGAAGTTAGATAATGTGATTCCTCCAGTTTTGTTCTGTTTGCTCAGGATAGCTTTGGTGATTCTGGGTCTTTTGTGGTTCCATATAAATTTTGGGTTTACTTTTTCTATTTCTGTGAAGAATGTCATTGGTAATTTTATAGGGATTGCATTGAATCTGTAGATTGCTTTGGGTAGTATGGTCATTTTTACAATACTAATTTTTCCAAACCGTGATCATGAAATATCTTTTATTTTTTGTGTCCTCTTCAATTTATTGTATCAATGATTTATATTTTCATTATAGAGATCTTTCACTTCTTTACTTAAATTTATTCCTAGGTATTTTATTTTATTTGTAGCTATTATAATTAGGATTACATTCTTGATTTATTTTTTAGCTTGTTAGCTGTTGGCATATAGAAATGCTACTGACTTTGTATCCTGCAACTTCACTGAATTTGTTAATTAGTTCTAATAGTTTTTTGGTGGAATCTTTAGGTTTTCCTAAATACAAGATCATATTATTGGCAAACAAAGTTAACTTGACTTCTTCCTTTCCAGTTTGGAGGACTTTTATTTCTTTTTCTCGTCTGATTGCTCTAGCTAGGACTTCAGTACTATGTTGAATTGCGATGGTGAAAGTGGGCACCTTTGTCATGTTCCAGATCTTGGAAGAAAGGTTTTTAGTTTTGCCCCCTTTAGTATGATACTAGCTGTGGGTGTGTCATGTATGGTTTTTATTCTGTTGGGATATTTTCCTTCTATACCCAGTTTTTTGAGTGTTTTTATCATGAAGAAATGTTACATTTTATCAAATGTTTTTTCAGCATCAGTTGAAATGATCATATGGTTTTTGTCTTTCATTTTGTTGATACAATGTATCACATTGATTTGCATATGTTGAAGCATTCTTGCATTCATGGGATAAATCCTGCTTGGTCATGGTGAATACTTTTTTTTAATGTGGTGTTAAATTCAGTTTCCTGTTGAATTCAGTTTCCTAGTACTTTGTTGAGAACTTTTATATCAATGTTCATGGGGAATATTGGCTAGTAGTTTTGTTTTTTTGTTTGTTTGTTTGGTGTACTTTCTTTGGTTTTGACATAGGGTAATATTGGCCTCATAGAATGAGTTTGAAAGTATTCCCTACTCTTCTATTTTTTGAAATAGTTTGAGTACAATTGGTATTAGTTCTTCTTTAAATGTTTGTTAAAACTGAGCAGTAAAGCCATCAGGTCCTGGGATTTGCTTTGCTAAGAGATTTTTTATTATGGCTTCAGTCTCATTACTTGTTTTGGGTCTGTTCAGATTTTAGGTTTCTTCGTGGTTCAATCTAGATAGGTTGCATGTTTCTAGGAATTTATTTACTTTATTTAGGATTTCCCATTTATTGACATGTAGTTGCTCGTAGTAGTCTCTAATGATCCTTTGAATTTCTGTGTTTTGGTTTTAATATCTCCTTTTTCATCTGATTTTATTTATTTAGGTCTTTTTTCTTTTTTTCTTACTGTGGCCAAAGGTTGTTGATTTTCTTTATCTTTTCAAAAAACCAATGTATTGTTTCATTGATTGATATGATTTGGTTGTGTTCCCACCCAAATCTCATCTTGAATTGTAACTCTCATAATCCCCACGTGTCATGGGAGGGACCCAGTGGGAGGTAATTGAATCATGGAGGCTGTTCCCACCATCCTGTTCTTGTGATAGTGAGTTTTCATGAGATCTAATGGTTTTATAAGCATCTGGCGATTCCCCTGCTGGTGTCCCTCTGTCTCCTGCTACCTTGTGAAGAAGGACGTGTTTTCAGTGTATCCCACAGGTTTTGATATGTTGTGTCTTTATTTTTACTTGTTTCAAGAAGATTTTCAATTTCTTAATTTCTTCATTGACCCAACAGTCATTCAGGAACATATTATTTAATTTCCATGTGTTCATATAGTTTCCAAAATTCCTCATGTTATTAATTTCTAGTTTTATTCCACTGTGGTTGGAGAAAATCCTTAATGTTGTTTTGATTTTATTGGCTGTTTTAAGACTTGTTTTGTGACCTAATATATGGTCTATCTTTGAGAAGGGTCTATGTGCTGAGGAAAAGAATGTGTGTTCTACGGCCATTGGATGAAATTTTCTGAAAATATCTATTAGGTCTGTTTGTTCTATTTAGCAGATTAAGTCCAATGTTTGTTAATTTTGTGTCTGGATAATCTGTCCAATGTTGAAAGTGGAGTGTTGAAGTTTCCAGCTATTATTGTATTGGGGTCTGTCTCTTTCTTTAGCTCTAACAGTATTTGCTTTATATATCTGAGTGCTCCAGTGTTTGATGCATATATATTTACAATTGTGATATCCTGTTGCTGAATTGACCCCTTTACAATTATATAATTATCTTCTTTGTCTCTTTTTATATTTTTTTTGAAATCTGTTTTGTCTGATATAAATATAGCTTCTCCTGCTGTTTCTTTTTTTGTTTTGGTTTTGGTTTTGGTTTTGGTTTCCATCATTGGCATGAAATTTTTTTTTCCATCCCTTTGTTTTCTGTCTACATGTGTCTTTATAGGTTAAGTGTATTTCTTGTAGGCAGCAGATCACTGGGTCTTGTTTTTTAATCCATTCAGCCACCCTCTGTCTTTTGATTGGAGAGTTTAGTCCATTTACATTCATTATTATTATTACCTAAGAACTTACTTCTCCCTCTTTGCTTTTGTTTTCTAGTGGTTTTGTGGTCTTCTCTTCCTTTCTTTTCCTTCCTTTCTGTCTTTCTTTAGTGAGAGTGATTTCCTCTGGTGGTGTGTTTTAAATTCTTGCTTTCTATATTTTGTGTATCTGTTGTATTTATTTTATTTGATGCTTGGGAATATTATCTTATAATTCATTGTTTTAGACTGACAACACTGATTACATAAACAAATAGACTTACAAACAAGCAAACACTAACAAAAACTTAACACCTTAACTTCATCCCACCACTTTTTAACTTTTTGTTGTTTCTATCTTTATTATACTGTCTACGTTTTGAAAAGTTGTTGTCGTTATTTTTGATAGGTTCTTTTTTTGTCTTTCTATTTAAGATATGAGTAGTTTACACATCAAAATTACAGTGTTATAATCTGTGTTTCTCTATGTACTTACTATCATTAGTGAGTTTTATAGCTTCTGATGACTTCTTATTGCTCATTAACGGCCATTTCTTTCAGGTTGAAGAACTCCCTTCAGCATTTATTGTAGGACAGGTCTGGAACTGATGAAATCCCTCAGCTTTTGTTTATCTGGGAAAGTCTTCATTTCTCCTTCATGTTTGAAGGATATTTTCACTGGATAAAAGTTTTTTTTTTCCTTCAGCACCTTAAATATGCCATTCCACTCTCTCCTTGTGTGTAAGGTTTCCACTGATAAGTCTACTGCCAGATGTATTGGAGTTCCTTTGTATGTGATTTGTTTCTTTTCTCTTGCTAAAAGTAGCAAGATTCTTTCTTCATCCTTGACCTTTGGGAGTTTGATTATTAAAAGTCTTGATATAGTCTTTCAGGGGTTAAATCTGCTTGGTGTTCTATAACCTTCTTGTACTTGAATATTGATATCTTTCTCTAGTATTGGAAAGTTCTCTGTTATTATCTCTTTGAATACAATTTCCACAATATCTCTCTCTCTACCTCCTCTTTAAGGCCAGTGACTATTAGATTTGTCCTTTTGAGGCTATTTTCTGGATCTTCTGGCACGCTTTATTCTTTTATATTCTTTTTTCTTTTGTCTCCTCTGACTATGTATTTTCAAATAACCTATCTTCAAGCTTACTAATTCTTCTGCCTGATCAAGTCTGCTATTAAGGGACTCTGATGCTTTTTTCAGTATGTCAGTTGCATTTTTGAGCTTCAGAATTTCTTGATCCTTTTTATTACATCAATCTCCTTGTTATATTTATCTAATAGAACTCTGAATTCCTTCTCTGTATTGTTTTAAATTTCATTGAACATCCTCAAAACAGCTACTTTGGATTCCATATCTTAAAAGTCACATATCTCTGTCTATCAGAGATTGATCCCCTGATGCCTTATTTAGTTTATTTGATTAGGTTATGTTTTTCTGGATGGTCTTGATGCTTGTGGATATTTATCCACATCTAGGCATTGAAGAGTTAGGTATTTATTGTAGTCTTTGCAGACATGTTCATTCCTGTCCTTCTGGGGAAGGCTTTCCAAGTATTCAAAGAGACTTTGGTGTTATGATCTATGTTTTTGGTCACTAGAGCCATATCTGGATTAGGGCTTATCCCAAGCCCAGTATTGCTATGGCTCTTGCAGACTTATGGAGCCTGAGAGAAATCCCTGGGTTACTAGGCAGAGATACTTGTCTTCTCTTACTTTCCCCCAGATGAAAGGAATCTCTCTTTCTCTATGCTGAGCTGCCTGGAGCTTGGGGAGGGGTGATGCAAACACCACCACTGGGACTGCACTGCATCAGACCTGTAACCAGCACAGCACTGTGTCTCACCTAAGGCCCTTGGTGACCACTGCCTGGCTACAGCCTGTGTTCATTCAAGGTCCAAGGGCTCTACAACCCAGCAGGTGGTGAATCCAGCTAAGCTTGTGTTCTTCCCTTAGGGTGGCAAGATCCCTCCAGCCCCAGGAGGGTCCAGAGATGCCATCCCAGAACCAAGGCCTGGAGTTGGGAACCTTCAGAATCTACCTTGTGCTCTATTTTACTGCAGCTGAGCTGACACCAAAGCTACAAAAAAAAAAAAAGTGTTTCCCAGTCTTCCCTCCCCTTTCCTCAAGCAGAGGAGTTTCTCCTTGTGGCCACTACTGCCTAGGCATGTGGTAAGTACTACCTGGCTACCACTGATATTCACTCAAGTCCCAAGGGCTCTTCAGTCAGATTGTGGTAAATGTTGCCAGGCCTAGGTCTCTCCTTCAGGGCAGTGGGCTCCCCTCTTGCCCAGGGTGTGTTCAGAAATCTCATCCAGGAGCTAGGACCTGGAATGGGGGCCTCATAACTCTGCCTGATGCCCTATTCTACTGTGGCTGGGCTGGTATCCAAGTTGCAAGACAAAGTCCTCTTTACTTTCCCCTCTTCTATCCTCAGGTGTAAGGAAGGAGTCTCTCACAGAGTTGTGAGCTGCACTGCCTGGGGTTGGGGAAGGGGTTATGCAAGCACTCTGTTAGCTTTCCTAGCTGGTGTCTCACTAGGTTATGTGCACTGCAAGTCCAGTGGCTCTGAGCCCAGCATAGCACCAGGACTTGCCCAGGAATTGCAGTCCCTGTGGCCAAGAGTGCCTTTCAAGTTTTTTTAGGATCATAGAGTACTTTAGCCTATGGTGGTGGAGCTTGCCAGAGTTCTGTTTGTGTCTGCTGGAATGGGCAATTCCCCTCTGGCTAGGGCTCATCTAAATGCTCCCTCTGTGGGTGCTGGCTGAATTTTTCCTTGTTTTGTTTTCTACTGTGATAGGGCAGGAGTGAGATCCAATGCAAAGTCCCACAATCACTGCATATTCCCTCCCCAAGTATGCAGATTTTCTCTCCATGCCACATGGCCACTGCTGGAGGATGGGGGAGAGGTGACATAAGTGATTCAAGACTGTCTTTCTTACCCTCTTCTGCCTCTCTTTTCTTAATATGATGTTAAAACCAGGTACTGTGATCACTCCCCTAATTTTTGGTTCTTATGAAGGTGCTTTTTTGTGTGGATAGTTGAATTTGGTGTTCCTGTTGCAGAGACGATCGCTAGAGGGTTCTATTCAGCCATCTTGCTCCATCTCCTGAAGCCTGACTTTTTTGAGCATGCCCTAACAGTACGTCCATATTTGTTTAATCTGTTATGACATCTAAATAGTTTTCAGCTGAGGTCAAATATTTTTAAGGATGAGCTGGTCTGTAATGACTAGAGTGGCCATATAGTTCATCACTCAAATCTGAACACTATCAAAGGTGAAAGGAGGCACTAACTGAATGTGATGCTGGGGCCACGCATGTCAGACAGAACAATCATTTCACCAAGAATGCAAATGGGAATCTCTTGCAAAGGTCCTGGTATCATGTCCTTTGATTTGCCTTTGGAGACGAAAGAGAGAGCAGAGTAGAGAAAGAACAAGTGGAGAGGCAGGAATAAAAAGAAAGGAGAAGAGGAAAAGTGAAAGGAGACAAGAAAAGGGCTGGACTCATTTTAGCATGATCTCTGATTGATGAAGTCCAAGTCTCTAAAATACAACAACTGGGGCCCTCCAAGAAGACTAAGAACAGAGAATGAACCAAAGAATCAAAGGTAAGATCTCCTGAGCCGACCCCACCATTAATCCAGCTGCTAAGTCCACATGGTTTGATTTTTTCCTGGTGTACATTGTGGGCTGTAGCTAACCTTGGCAGGGATGGTGATGCTGGGGAAACAATAGCGTATATGTGGCTAGAATAGATGTATAGTTTTTCACCCCTCTTGTGACCCATGATCCTTCTCTCTCTGTCAGCATCACTACCTCAGGAAAGGAATAACTGGGAAGAAAGCAAATAACACAAAATGAGTCAATTATTAGCTTTTTAGTTTTTAAAGTCTTGGCCTCGGGAGAACAGAACTGGAGTGTTTACAATAGATGTGGGAGAAAAAGTGATTGATAATAAAAAAGAAGCTTCCTGAATCCACACTGCTCTCCCTCCTTTAGGCCGAAGTGTGCCCCAAGCTCCCTTCATCAACCAACCATGGAAACAGAGAAAGCTTGTTCTTTCTCTGAAAACAGAGAAGAAAGGAGAGCTTAGATCAAGCTTGTTCAACCCACAGCCTGCAGGTCACATGCAGCCCAAGATGGGTTTGAATGTCACCCCACACAAATTCATAAACTTTCTTAAAACTTTATGAGATTTTTTTGCAAAGTTTTTTAGCTCATCAGCTATTGTTAGTGTTAGTGTATTATATCTATGGCCCAAGACAATTCACTTTCTTCCAGTGTAGCTGAAGGAAGCCAAAAGATTGAACACCCCTGTCTTAGATGGTAATGAGTCTTGGATGAAAAAGCCTGCACCCAACTCTCTTCCTGGTAGGTACCAGGGAGAATGTTCCACAACAGGAACTCCAGATATGTTTTGGGATTGTAGTACAGAAGAAACCCATGTTTACCTTCTCTGGTAGACTCTCCCCAAGTAAGGATGGCTGCCTACTCTGCCCTGGTAGGTAAGTTTGAAAATGTCTCAGAGTAGACCTGTGAATGGTGAGGTTGGGGTACTGGGGCAGTAGAATTATACTTGTGTACCCAAGGGTACCAAGGAAATGACACATGGCTGTGGATGGTCCCACCAAGTTTTCTGGGGTCCCAGAATGGCATGGAGGCATCAAGAGATCTCCACTCAAAACCAGATGCAGAGTTACTATGGTATGGTCTGATACAAGGGATGCCTTCGCAATGACCAGCAGGTGTCCCCGTCCCATCTAAGCAGCTATGCTAGTGAAGAGTGCAGCCAGCTTAGATGAGATGCCCTACATTCCCAACCTTCGTTCACTAGCAGTGTGTAATCCTCAAACTGAGATGCAATCACAGGGGAAAGGCAGGTACCAGGAAATGACTGAAATTAAATTTCTATTGCCTGGAAGGAAAGGGGGGTCACTGTAAGTACTAACTCTTTCCACATCTGGGTTTGTGAACTGAGATTTGTATGTACTACATATAGAAACGTGTATACCTGCATCCCATCCTATGCCCTTATGCCTCCAAGTCCAGGCAGTGCCCCATCAGGGCAGCAAGTACCTCTAATTTTCCCTAATGCTTTTAAACATTGCATCAGTTCTGTGAATTAGTCCCCTTTGTGTTGATTGTATAGTTATGACTGCCGTGAAGTATTTCTTTCTCAATTCTTTCATTATTTGTGTGTTTTATGCACCATTTCCCTCTAGAAAACAGCCATCTGCTCAGAAATCAGTATAATTGCATCACCTCCATGTTTCTTTAATTGAAGGCTTGACCTTAGATGATGTGAACTTCTAATATCTAAATGTTCTTATCTAATGAGCCATGACCCAACACAATTGGAGCAAATGTTTTAATAAGATTACCTGGAGTAGGGTGGGGGTACATCTTTCTTGGTTAGCACAACTAGAATGTGCAAAACAAAAAAAAACAAGAGAGGCTCTACTGCCCTTCAAGAGAACTCTGCTGCCTTTTATACTCTTAGAATTCTGAACTCAGACATACAAGTAACCACATTCAGTATAAGTTTGATATATGAGCATTAAGTTAGCTTCATAATTTTGCAGCAGGTAAGACCTCTTTTTTTTTTTTTTTTTTTTTTTTTTTTTTTTTTTTTTTTGAGACTGAGTCGGACTCTATTGCCTAGGCTGGAGTGCAATGGCATAATCTTGGCTCCCTGCAACATCTGCCTCCTGGGTTCAAGCCATTTTCCTGCCTCAGCCTCCCAAGTAGCTGAGATTACAGGCATGTGCCACCATGCTGGGCTAATTTTTGTAGTTTTAGTAGAGATGGGGTTTCACCATGTTGGCCAGGCTGGTCTCGAACTCCTGACCTCACGTGATCCACTCGCCTCAGCCTCCCAAAGTGCTAGAATTATAGGCATAAGCCACTGCACCCAGCCTAGGTGAGACTTTTAAAACCCAAGCTACTTTGGGAGGCCGAGGCGGGCAGATCATGAGGTCAGGAGATC
Organism: Chlorocebus sabaeus; assembly: GCF_047675955.1. NCBI lineage: Eukaryota > Metazoa > Chordata > Mammalia > Primates > Cercopithecidae > Chlorocebus > Chlorocebus sabaeus. The sequence continues at coordinate 32,847,370 of NC_132927.1, forward strand.
GAGACCATCCTGGGTAACATGGTAAAAACCCGTCTCTACTAAAAATACAAAAAATTAGCCTGGCATAGTGGCGGGTGCCTGTGGTCCCAGCCACTCGGGAGGCTGAGGCTGGAGAATGGCGTGAACCCAGGAGGCAGAGCTTGCAGTGAGCCGAGACTGCACCACTGCACTCCAGCCTGGGTGACAGAGCGAGACTCTGTCCCCCTTCCCCCACACACACACACACAAAAAAAGCTAACACGTGTGTTAAAACATGTCAGTTTTTTCTATATTTTTTTGTAATTTTACAAACTTGGTATACTTAGGTCCCCTTCCCCACTTTCTCCAAGGATATTCTAAGTTGCAGGGAAGGCAGAAGCTTCTAGCAATGGGAAGGGAGAGTTGACCTTCAGTATGGACTGGCATTCACTGAGATATTGGTTGCACCATCTGGTCTTTGGACATCACACCTTAGGGCCTTTGGTCATAGCCCAGTGTCTTTGTTTCCTCTTTGGTATCAGACGAGCATGTCCATATACTCTGTGTATCCCTCATCCCAACCGAAAGCTTCTTCAGATCCACTGGGCCCCTTTATATCACTCCCTTGATACATCCAGAAGTAAGGCAAACTTCCCTCCTGTGTGTATGCAGGAGAGTTTAGACAAATGTGAAAGCCCTCTTTGGCCCCATCGTCTCCCTTGTATTGTTGCTGCACCATGCTGTCTGGACTGTCTTTAACGGAACCAGCCAGGTGAGTACTGTATTCTTAAAAATCTATTGTCTTACTGTAAGGCTATAATAATCAAAGCAGTGTGGCATCTAGTGAAAAAATAGACAAAAAGACAAATGAAACAGAACAGAGAGCCCAGAAATGGACCCATATAATTGGTCACCTGATTTTTGACAAAGTAGCAAAGGCAATTCAAAGGAGAAAACTTTTTTTTTTTTTCAACGAATGGTGCTCAAACAACTGGAACATCTACATGCAAAAAAACAGACCCATCTAGATACAGACCTTACACTCTTCACAAAAATTAACTAAAAATGAATCATAGACTTACATATAAAACACAAAACAGTAAAATTCCTACAAGATACTGTAAAAGAAAACCTAATTTACCTTGGGTATGGAGATGACTTTTAAGATACAAAACCACAGGCATGATACATGAAAGAAATAATTGATAAGCTGGGCTTCATTAAAATTAAAAACTCCTCTGTGAAGGACAATGTCAAGGGAATGAGAAGACAAGCCACAGACTGGGAGAAAATATTTGCAAAAGAGATGTCTGATAAAGGACTATTATCCAATATACACTAAAAACCCTTAAAGCTCAACCAACAACCCAATTAAAAATAAGAAAACAAACAACCCAATTAAAAATGGGCAAGGCTGGGCACTGTGGCTCATGCCTGTAATTCCAGCAATTTGGAAGGCCAAGGCAGGTGGATCACTTGAGGTCAGGAGTTCGAGACCAGCCTGGCCAACCTACTGAAACCCTGTCTCTATTAAAAATACATAAATTAGCCAGGCATGGTGGGATGCAACTATAGTCCCAGCTACTTGGGAGGCTGAGGCAGGAAAACTGCTCAAACCTAGGAGGCGGAGGTTGCAGTGAGCTGAGACAGTGCCACTGCACTCCAGCCTGGGTGACAGAGTGAGATTCCATCTCAAAAAACAAAGAAAAAGAAAAAGAAAAATATGGGCAAAAGACCTAAATAGAGATCTCACCGAAAAAGGTATACATATAGCAAATAAGCATATGAAAAGATGCTCTACATCATATCTCATCAGAGAAATACAAATTAAAACAACATTGAGATATGACTGCAAACCTATTAAAATGGCCAAGATGCAAAACACTGACAACACCAAATGCTGGTGAGACAAGACAACAGAAACTCCCATTTATTGCTGGTGGAAATGCAAACTGGTACAGCCAATTTGGAAGACAGTTTGGTAGTTTCTTACAAAACTAAACATAGCCATACCATATGATCCAACAATTATACTCCTTAGTATTTACCCAAACGAATTGAAAAATTATGTCCACACAAAAATCTGCACACACAGATGTTTATAGTAGCTTTACTTATAATTGTTAAAACTTAAAAGCAACCAAAATGTCCTTAAGTGAATGGATAAACTGTAATATATCTAGAAAATGGAATATTATTTACCTCCAGAAGGAAATGAGCTATCAAGCCATGAAATGACATGGAGGAATTTAAATGCATATTGCTAAATGAGGGAAGTCAATCTAAGCAGGCCACATACTGTATGATTCTAATTACAATATATGACATTCTGGAAAAGACAAAACTATGGAGACAGTAAAAAGATGAGTGGCTGGCAGAGGTTGTGGGGAGGGAGGAATGAATAGACAGAGCACAGAGGGTTTTTAGGGCAGTGAAACTACTCTGTATGATACCAAAACGGTGGATACATGTCTTTATACATCTATCAAAACCTTAGAACATACAACACCAGGAGTGAGCCCTAACGTAAACTGTGGACTTTGGGTGACAATCGTATGTCAATGTAAGTTCGTCCATTGTACCACTCTGTTGGGGGATGCTGGTAGTGGAGGAGGTTCTGTGTAAGTTGGGATAGAAGCTATGTGGGAACTCTATACTTTCTTCTTGATTTTGCTGTGAACCTAAAACTGCTCTAAAAAACAAAGCTTATTAATTTAAAAAAAAAAAAAAAAAAAAGTTCTATTATCTGGGCCAGAAACTTGCCTCTGGCTTGAGTAATGAAAAAATCTCTTCCTTCAAGGCTGTTTCTGCTGCATGTTTACAACATGTATTTAGAAATTCAAAGCAGAGAGTGGACCTTCTGACCTTTCCTGCTATCTCTGTGACCTCCTGTATCAGAGGTTCCAACATGAAAAACTATATGACCCAAATATGCATCCACAATATATTTTTAGTGTGAGTTCATTTTTTATATTTTAAATCCAAGATGTTTCTTTTCCAATGAGAGGAGCCAGAGCTTCTTGGAGAAGTTGCTGATTCCAGGGCTTAGAGCAAGGAAAGCAGAAGATGGGCCTGAAACATGTTGCCATCCCAGAAAATAAGGAAGTGCTCAAAATAGGATGGGGCATGACAAAAGCACATCACAGCCAATCTGAAGGCACTTCCAATGGGCAAATCAAGAACAACTTGAGCAATAAAATAACAACAATACTGGATTGTAACCCATAAAATAAATATCCACATTAATATAAATAATTGCATAAATAAATAAATAGGGGAAAGGGATAGGACAGCTTTTCCTTACAGAGGAATTCCAATTAATAAATGTAGCATGAATGCAGGAAATACAACATCACCACTAGGCAGACATTACATTAAACAGTAATCACTGTAGGCAAGATCCACTGATGGATCATTGGACTAAAATCAGTAGACTAAAGTTTAAGAGGAAACAAGATACTTCTAGCTTCAAAGTATTGTCCCCAAACTATTGGCCTATTAGAAAAAAAAAAATGAAAACTTTACAGTGCAAAAACATGGCAGACACCACCTTAACTGAATGATCAAAGTAAGCATCACCACTGATAGGATGTATTGACGTCATGTACTCCCGATCTGATGCACCGAGATGGGCACAGCATCACTTTTGTGATATTTTTGCAAAAAAAAAAAAAAAAAAAAAAAAAAAAAAGCAAAAATCTAAATCATGAGAAAATAGGAAATACAAATTGAGAGACACTCTACAAAATAATTGACGAGTAATCATCTAAAATGTTAAAGTCATGAAAGACAAGGAAAGACCGAAACTAAAGAAATACAACAATTAGGCCAGGCATGGTGGCTCACACCTGTAATCCCAGCACTTTGGGAGGCCGAGGCGGGTGGATCCTGAGGTCAGGAGTTCGAGACCAGCCTGGCCAACACAGTGAAACCCTGTCTCTGCTAAAAATACAAAAATTAGCTGGGCATGGTGGTGGGCGCCTGTAGTCTCAGCTACTCAGGAGGCAGAAGCAGGGGAATCGCTTGAACCTGGAAGGCAGAGGTTGCAGTGAGCTGAGACCATGCCACTTCACTCCAGCCTGGGTGACAGAGCAAGACTCCGTCAGAAAAGCAAAACAAAACAAAGAAATACAACACTAAAAGCAATGTGGGATCCTGGGCTGGATCCTGGAACAGAAAAAGAACCTTAGGGGAAAACTGATGAAATTTGAATAAGCACTGCAGTTTAATTCTTTATAGCAATGTTAACTCATAGTTTTGAGAATTATAGTATGGGTATGAAAGTTGACAATAATAGGGAAAGCTGGGTGGAGAATATACATGAACTTTCTGCAGTATTTTCCCAGTTTTTCTACAAGTCTAAAATTATTTAAAAATAAAAAGTAAAAATAACCAAGATATTTCACACGTGTAGAATCTGGATTTTCATGTTATCTGGAAAAATCAAAAGATCCTTATATGATTATTGATAATGGAGAAGCAGTAACTACTTCCTTCACAGTAGGGCATGTGTTTTTCAGTTTGCCACAATCCCTTCCCCTTCTATTGTACCACATGGGCCATGTTTTATTTATTTATTGTGCTATAAAACCTGGTTCCAAGAAGCATTTGATTTGGGGATCCCTTGCCCAATAAGAATGCAGTGTTCCAGGCCAAATGATCTACCTGTTGTTTTCTAAACAAGCTTTGTCTTAACCCTTCCATATTCCCACTTTTTGCGCAAGCTGTTCCTTCTATCTGAGTGGATTTTCTGCCTCTATCCTCAATCCTATTATTTTAGTCTTCCCTATCCTTCAAAACCTAACATGCAGACCACTTCCTCCGTGAAGACTGTGTCTATCCACTGAGTTCAGCTCTCTCTCCTTTGAATTAGAGAATCTGATATTCCTTGGAAAATACTACCACCTTTTTCATTCATTACGTACTGAATAGTAGCTATGTGTCAGGCACACTTTCCTAAGTGCTGGTGACACCCAGATGAGCAATATGTCATCTTTGCTCATCAATGATCTTTCAGGCCTGAAGGAAGGCAGACAAGAAAACCAGCATTGGAATTTATGTGAGAAGCATTATGATAAAACTATGCATAAAATTCTAAGAGCGCTCAGAGGAGAGGACTTCTTAAGGGGTGAGCCACTTAAGTTGATTCTCAAAAGAAAGTGAGAAATTAGGAAGTGCTAAGGACTGGGAATTAGGGAAGAACCTTTACATGAGGAAACAATTTAATCAAAGGCCTGGAAGCCTGGGAGGGCAACTGCAAGCAGCTTGGAGAGCATGTGTTTGGCAGGTGAGGCTGAACAGGTAGGATCACACAGCTTTGTGCAGTAGCCAGATTTATATGTAACATCACTCTCGCTCAATTATTAACTCCTTAGGGGTAAAAAATTGGAGACAGAAGGAAAGAACACTAAACTTCAGGTTAAAAGATCTCACCTCTCTCTGCTGTTTACTAGAGGTTATGCCATTAATAGTTAAGGAGTATCTACTTATAAGCTGTATGATCTTGGGCAAGTTACTTAACATGCCTGTGCCTCAATTCTCTCATTTATAAAATACCAGCTGCACAGAGCATTGAGAGAAGTAGTGATGATAACCGTAATCACCATGGACACCAACCAGAATGGAGGCTGGACCAGTGAGAAATGGACACTGGCTATAAAACTCCTATAAGTGCAAACGGTGTATTTGCTGATCATCAGCCACAAGTGCAAGGAATTAATGAGCTGATCTGTGTAAACAGCACACACGGTACCTGTGCAATTAATAAGAGTTAGTTACTAGAACCATGTGCTAGACACCAGTGTATTTGCTATCTTATTTGAATGCAAATTCTTACAACCATTCTGAGACAGATGTGGTTCTTTCAAATTTAACGTTTGAGGAAAGTGAAGTTGAGAGAGGTTCAGAAACCTGTCCAAGGTCACACAGCTAATAATGATCAGAGGTGAGATCTGAAATTCCAAGTATTGTGGTTAGTACTAGCTACAAAAGTTTCAGGACCAAGTGCAAAATGAGTATGTGGCCCCTTGTTCAAAATTATTGGGAATCTCAAGACGATGTGAAGGTTATCAGTACCAAAATGGAGTCACTTCTGTCAACCTGAAACCACAGAGAGAATGGCTCTCCAAAGAAATGAATTGCTTTGGAAATAAACTAACAAAAATGACAACAGAACATTAAAACAAGTATGTGATCCTTCCAAGTCTGGGGACTTTCTAAACATGGGACCCTGTGTGGTTGCCTAGGTTGTACTCCTGTGAAGCTAGCCCTGATTGTTTTATTTGCAAAATACCAGAGTGTGCTGAAAGGAAAACCAGCATGAAGGAAAACCTGAGCATTACTCTCAGGAATAAAATTAAATATGGGACAAATGTACACCTATCGATCCTTCATGATGTCTTTGTAATGTGCTAATAGCTTCTAATGAGTACAGAGGTCATTAGTGAAGGAAATAAGAAATGTAAAAAACCCACTCAAGCATGATCTGCTGGTATGTGCAACACAAATGGACTTTACAACACATTGTGAGTTTAATTCTTTTGTTTTTTTTCCCATATTCCAGGAAGTTTAATAATGGTCTGGATTAAAGAACACTAAAGATATTTATATATCTCACTTAGGTTAGTTTAAATTCAGTTGCTTCTTGAAATCCTGAATTTAACGGGAACAGATGTATCCCAATTTCCTACCACATTAGCTAATACTTCGGAAAAACAAGCTCAGCAAGGAAACAATTTCAACTTTGCTTAAGTAAGAAGGTAAAGCAAAAGTACAGAAAAGGATGTCTGTTGAGTCATGAACTTACACTTCTCAGCTTAGTTCCCTGTGTTCTTTCCCAGAGTTTGCTGAAAAACAGCCTCTCTCCCATGTTACAGAGAAGCCTGACTATAGAGAAGGAATGCTTTTCTGTCAACCCCTTCCACTTTCAGATAGTCAGATGCTGAATCCATTTTCTCAGTTGTTAGCATTTATCTGGAAATGCTCACACACTTCAAAAATAGCATCTTCTTTTAACAAATGGGAAAACGGAGGCACCCTGGTGAACCCTCCCACACTACCCTGTAGTGCAGGCTTTAAGCACAATTTCACTTCTTTTTAGACTGAATTTTCTCAGTTCTACGGTGAGGTTGAATCAATAGATCAACAAGCACTTATTTGACACCTACTACATTTCCTGTTATAAATGTAGTGAAGAATACAGTGGGACTCACCATTGGAAGGAAGGCATTTTAGACCTTCCTGCACAGAGACCTCTCGGGCCCTATGGGTGATAAAATGGTAAAGGCCCACGACCTATTAAGCTGGAGGCCTTCTCAACCCCTTTAGGATGCCAGGTCATTGAAAGTGTGTGGCGGCCAGGCATGGTGGCTCATGGCTGTAATCCCAACACTTTGGGAGGCTGAGGCGGGCTGATCCTTTGAGCTCAGGAGTTCAAGACCAGTCTGGGCCCTGTCTCTACAAAAAATATAAAAGTTAGCTTGGTGTGGTGGCATGTGCCTATAGTCTTGGCTACTTGGGAGGCTGAGGCAGGAAGATCGCTTGAGCCCAGGAGGCGGAGGTTGCAGTGAGCTGAGATCATGCCACTGCACTCCAGGCTTTGGCAACAGAGTGAGACCCTGTCTCAGTTAAAAAAAGAAAAAAAAAAGTGTGTGGTAAAGGATGACATGAAATGGAGAGTTTGATACCAGGGAAATTCATCCACAGGGCGTCTAACTTAAGTCCTCAAAAACTTGGAGTAAATTTCTCTTTCAAAGAAGTATTCACCTCAGAAGGGAATAGGCTCTACTTTGTATAGGCCAGGACATTACGTATAGGCTAAAGGAGGTATCACACTAAGTCAGGACATGTCCTTTCCATTTTGAGTAAACAAACTATATCACAGAAGAGTAGGTAAACTCCATGGTAGGTGATTTGCAGTAGATGGGAGCAGGGCCTGCTGGGAAATAGTCACATTGGCTGCCAGAGTACCATATGATGGGTGTTTGGGGAATTTCTGCCCTGATCTGCACACATGAAGGCTATGTCAGAGAGCAGGACGTGGTGGAGATGGGATGTGTGGCAGAGTCTAAGTGTTCACAAATATCCATCCTGCTTTCTTTTACTTTCTTTTAGTAATAGAACTAGGAATATGCCAGGCATTGGAGACTACATTTCCCATCCTCTTTTTTCTTTCTCTCATTGTGTGAGGGAGTTAGGTAGTGGTGTTTTCTCCCCCCAGATTACAGCTTTATATTGAAATATAATTCACAGGAACAAATTTAAAGTTTAACAAATTGTTAAATTGTTTAGATTTGTTAAATTTAAACACATTTAAAGTTAAAAGTCACTCATTTAAAGTACACAATTCAAAGACATTTAGTATATTCACAGAGGTGTAGAGCTAATAATACCATCACTTTTGGAACATCTTCATCACCTGAAAAAGAAACCCTACATCCAATAGCAGTCCCTCTCCACCTCTCCCCAAATCTACCTCAGCCCTAGGCAACCACTAATTTACTTTCTGTCTCCATAGATTTGCCTATCCTGGTCATTTCACATAAATGGAATCATACAGTATGTGTCTTTTTAGTTGGTTTCATTCACTTAGTGCATGTTTTCATGGTTCATTTATGTTATAGTATAAATCAGTACTTCATTCTTTTTTATGACTAAATAATATTCCATTGTGTGGATATAAAATATTTTAAAATTTATCCATTCATCCGTTAATGGACACTTAAGTTGTTTTCAATTTGGAGTTATTATAAATAATGGTGCTCTGAACATTTATCTGCAAATTTTTATGTGAACATATGTTTTTATTTTTCCTGGGTATATACATATACCTAGGAGTAGAGTTGTGGGGTTATAAGTTTAACCATTTGAGGAACTGCTAAACTGTTTTCCAAAGTGCCTTCACTATTTTGTATTCCCAATTTTTCTCCACTTTTTTTTTTTAGACCGGGTCTTTGCTGTGTCACTAGGCTGGAGTGCAGTGGTGTGATCTCGGCTCACTGCAACCTCTGCCTCCCGGGTTCAAGTGATTCTCCTGCTTCAGCCTCCCAAGTAGCTGGTACTACAGGTGTACGCCACCACACCCAGCTAATTTTTGTACTTTTAATAGAGGTGAGGTTTCACTATGTTGGCCAGGATAGTCTCGACCTTCTGACCTCATGATCCACCCACTTTGGCCTCTCATAGTGCTGGGATTACAAGCATAAGCCACCACGCCCGGCCAATTTCTCCATACTCTTACCAACACTTGTTATTATCTTTCTTAGGATAGCCATTTTAGTGAGTGTGAGATGGTATCTCATTGTATATTTTATTTGCATTTCACTGATGGCTAATGATGTTGACTATCTTTACTTGTGCTTATTAACCATTTATATATCTTCTTTGGAGAAATGTCTATTCAAGTACTTTGCCCCGTTTTGAGTTACAAGGATTCCTGATAGATCATGGATATATGATCTTCAAATATTCCCTTCCATTCTATGCATTATCTTTTCACTTTCTGCTTTAAATTTTAGATTTGGGGGTACATGTGCAGGTTTGATACATGAGTTAGCTGCATGATGCTGAGGCTGGGTTTCTAATGATCCCGTCACCCAAGTAGTGAATATAGTACCCAATAGGTAGTTTTTCAGCCCTTCCCTTCCTCTTTCCTTCTCTCCCTCGCTCCCTCCCCACTTTTAGAGTCTCTAGTGTCTATTCTCATCTTTGTGTCCATGTGTATCCAATCCTTAGCTCCCACTTTCAAGTGTGAACATAAGGTATTTGGTTTTCTGTTACTTAGGATTTGCTTAGGATAATGGCCTCTAGCTATATCCATGTCTTGGCAAAGGACATGATTTTGTTCTTTTATGGCTGTATAGTATTCCATGGTGTATAAGTACCACATTTTCTTTATCTAATCCACTGTTGATGGGCACCTGGGTTGATTCTGTCTTTGCTATTGTCTTTGCACTTTCTTTTTTTTTTTCTTTTGAGACGGAGTCTCACTTTGTCATCCAGGCTGGAGTGCAATGGCCAGATCTCAGCTCACTGCAAGCTCTGCCTTCCGGGTTTACGCCATTCTCCTGCCTCAGCCTCCTGAGTAGCTGGGACTACAGGTGCTCGCCACCTCGCCCGGCTAATTTTTTGTATTTTTTAGTAGAGACAGGGTTTCACCGTGTTAGCCAAGGTGGTCTCGATCTCCTGACCTCGTGATCTGCCCATCTCAGCCTCCCGAAGTGCTGGGATTACAGGCTTGAGCCACTGTGCCCGGCCTCACTTTCTTTTTTAATTATTATTTCAATAGGTTTTGGGAGAACAAGTGGTACTTGATTACATGAATTAGTTCTTTACTGGTGATTGCTGAGATTTTGGTACACTCATCACCTGAGCAGTGTACACTGTACCCAATGTGTGGTCTTTTATCCTTTGCCCCCCACCCACTCTTCCCCTCAAGTCTCCAAAGTCCATTGTATCATTCTTATGCCTTTGTATCCTCATAGCTTAGCTCCCACTTATAATTGAGAACATGTGATGTTTGATTTTTCATTCCTGAGTTACTTCACTTAGGAATAATGGTCTCCAATTCCATCCAGGTTGCTGTGAATGCCATTATTTCATTCCTTTTTATGGCTGAGTAGCAGTCCATAGTGTATATGTACCACATTTTCTTTATCCATTCGTTGATTGATGGGCATTTTGGCTGGTTCCATATTTTTGCGGTTACAAATTGTCCTGCTATAAACATGCATGTGCAAGTGTCTTTTTTCATATAGTGACATCTTTTCCTCCAGGTAGATAGCCAGTAGTGGGAATGCTGGATCAAATGGTAGATCTACTTTTAGTTATTTAAATAATATCCACACTGTTTTCTATAGTGGTTGTACTAGCTTACATTCCCACCAGCAGTGGGAATGTAAAAGTGTTCCCTTTTCACCGCATCCACGCCAAAATCTATTGTTTTTTAATGTTTAAATTATGGCCATTTTTGCAGGAGTAAGGTGGTATTGCATTGTAGTTGTGATTTACATTTCCCTGATAATTAGTGATGTTGAGCATTTTTAAATATGTTGGCCATTTGTATATCTTCCTTTTTTTTTTTTTTTTTTTTTTTTTTTTTGAGACAGAATCTTACTGTGTCACCCAGTCTAGAGTGTAGTGGTGCAATCTTGGCTCACTGCAACCTCTGCCTCCAAGGTTCAAGTGATTCTCATGCCTTAGCCTCCTGAGTAGCTGGGATTATAAGCATGCACTACCACACCTGGCTAAGCTTTATATTTTTTAGTAAAAACAGGGTTTCACCATGTTGACCAGGCTCATCTCAAACTCCTGGCCTCAAGTGTTCCACCCACATTGGCCTCCCAGAGTGTTGGGATTACAGGTGTAAGCTGCCATGGCCCAGCCTTGTATTTTTTTTTTTTTTTAGAATTGCCTATTCATGTCCTTAGCCCACTCATTGATGGGATTATTTGGTTTCTTTCTTGCTGATTTGTTTGAGTTCCATGTAGATTCTATATTGGTCCTTTGTCGCATGCATAGTTTGTGAAGATTTTCTCCCACTGGGTCCCTCCTGCACATGTGGGAATGCTAGGAGCTATAGTTAAAGATGAGATTTGGGTAGGGAAACAGCCAAATCTATATTATTAACCTTGAATGTAAATGAACTAAATATCCCAATTAAAAGACACAGAGTGGCAAGTTTGATAAAAAGCCAAGACCTAACTGTATGATGTCTTAAGAGGACCTATCTAACATTCATGATAACCATAGGCTCAGAATAAAGGAACAGAGAGAAATCTACCAAGCAAATGGAAAACCAAAAATAACAGGGATTGATGTTGTAATTTCAGACAAAACAGACTTTAAACCAACAATGATCAAAAAAGACAAAGAAAGGTGTTACATAATGGTAAAGGGTTCAATTCAACAAGAATACCTACCTATCCTAAATATATATCCATCCAACAAGGGGGAAACCAGATTCATAAAGTGAGTTCCTAGACACCAGCAAAGAGGCTTAGATAACTACACAATAATAGTGGGAGACTTTAACACTCTACTGACAATATTAGACAGATCACCGAGGCAGAAAACTCACAAAGATATTTGGGACTTGTATTAGTCCATTCTCACACTGCTACGAAGAAATACCTGAGACGGGGTAATTTATATAGAAAAGAGGTTTAATTGGCTCACGGTTTTGCAAGCTGTGCAGGAAGCATGGCTAGGGAGGCCTCAGGAAACTTACAATTGTGGCAGAAGGCAAAAGGGATGCAGGCGTGTCTTACACAGTCAGAGCAGGAGGAAGAGTCGAGTGCAGTGTGCTACACTTCTAAACAACTAGATCTCATGGTAACTCACGCACTATCATGAGAACAGTACCAAAGGGGAAACCCACACCCATTATCACCCAAACATCTCCCACCAGGCTTCACCTCCAACACTGGGCATTATAATTTGAAATGAGATTTGGGTGGGGACACAGACCCAAACCATATAAGAACCTAACAGACATCTACAGAACTCTCCACCCAAAAAAATATAGATAGATAGATAGATAGATTTTTCTCATCTGCATATGGCACATACTCTAAAATCAACCAAACAATAAGCAACCATAAAACAATTCTCAGCAAATTAAAAAAAAAAAAAAGTTATACCAACCATACCCTCAGTCTACAGTGCAATAGAAATAGAAATTATACTAAGAAAATCACTCTAAGCCATACAATTACATGGAAGTTAAGGTAGAAATCAAGAAACTGGAACTAGTGAGAACAAAGATAAAACATACCATAATCTCAGGACATAGCTAAAGCAGTGTTAAAAGGGGGAGTTTATGCTGAAAAGTTAGAGGGCCAGATGTGGTGGCTCACACCTGTAATCCCAACACTTTGGGAGACCAAGGCAGGTGGATTGCTTTGAGCTCAGGAGTTCAAGACCAGCATGGGCAACATAGTGAAACCTCATCTCTACAAAATATTAGCTGGGCACGGTGGCTCATGCCTGTATTCCCAGCTACTTGGGAGGCTGAGGTGGGAGGATTATTTGATTCTGGGAAGCAGAGGTTGCAGTGAACTGAGATCATGCCACTACACTCCAGCCTGGATGACAGAGTAAGACCCCATCTCCAAAAAAACAAACAAAAAAAATCTCAAATTAGCAACCTAACATCACACCAAGAGAAACTAGCAAAACAAGAGCAAAACAACCCCAAAGACAAGAAATAATCAAAATTAGAGCTGAATTGAAGGAAATTGACACACAAAAGACTGACAAATCCAAGAGTTAGTTTTCTGAAAGAATAAGATTTATAGACTTTTGGCTAGACTAATAAAGAAAAAAGAGAAGACCTAAATAAACACAATCAGAAATTACAAAGGAGATATTGCCACTGACCCTACAGAAATACAAAAAATCCTCAGACAACTATTAATACCTCTCTGTTCACACAAGCTAGAAAACCTGGAAGAAATGGATAAATTCTTGGAAACATAGAACTTCCCAAGATTAAACTGGGAAGAAACTGAATCTCTGAACAAACCAATAAGGAGTTATGAAGTCAAATTAGTAATAAAAAGCCCACCAACCAGAAAAAGCCCAGGACCAGATTAATTCATGGGCCAAATTTTAGCAAATAAAGAATAACTGATATCATTCCTACTGAAACTTTTCCAAAAGATTGAGAAGTAACTCCTCCCTAACTCATTCTGTGAAGCTAGCATCATCCTGATACCAAAACCTGGCAGAGTCACAACAAATAAAGCAAACTTCAGGCCAATATTCTTGATGAACATAGATGCCAAAACCCTCAACAAAATATTAGCAAACTATTAGCAGCACATCAAAAATCTAATCCACCGTGATCAAGTAGGCTTTATCCCTGGGGTGCAAGTTTGGTTCAACATATGCAAATCAATAAATGTGATTTATCACATAAACAGAACTAAAAATGAAAACCACATAATCATCTTGATAGATGCAGAAAAGACTTTTGATAACATTGAACATCCCTTTATGTTAAAAATCCTTAATAAACTAGGTACTGAAGGAACGTACCTCAAAATAATTAAAGTCATTTACAAAAAACCCACAGCCAACATGATACTAAATGGACAAAAACTGGAAGCATTCCCCTTGAGAACAACACAAGAACATGCCCACTCTCACCATTCCTATTCAACATAGTACTGGAAGTCCTAGCCAGAGCAATCAGGCAAGAGAAAGAAGTAGAAAGCATCCAAATAGGAAAAGAGGAAGTCAAGCTGTCTCTATTTGCAGATGATATAATTCTATACCTAGAAAATCCCATAATCTCTGCCCAAAAGCTCCTACATCTGATTAAACAACTTCAGCAAAGTTTCAAGATATAAGATTAATGAACAAAAATCAGTAGCATTTCCATATGCCAACAATGTCCAAGGTGAGAGCCAAACCAATAACGTGATCCAGTTCACAATAGCCACAAAAAGAATAAAATACCTAGGAATACAGCCAAACAGGGAGGTGAAAGATCTCTGCCACAAAAATCACAAACTCTGCTCAAACCATCAGATTTGACACAAGTGGAAAAACACTTCATGCTCATGGATAGGAAGAATCAATAATGTTAAAATGGCCATACTGCCCAAACCAATTTAGATTCAATGCTATTTCTATCAATCTACCAATGGCATTCTTCACAGAATTAGAAAACTATTTTAAAACTTACATGAAAGCAAAACAAAGCACAAATAGCCACAGCAATCCTACGCAAAAAGAACAAAGACAGAGGTATCACACTACCTGACTTCAGACTACACTACAAGGCTACAGTAACCAAAACAGCATGGTGCTGGTACAAAAATAGACACAAACCAATGACGTGCAATAGACAGCCAAGAAAGAATGCCACACACCTACAACCATCTGATCATCAACAAAGTCAATAACAGTGGGGAAAGAACTCCCTATTCAATAAATGGTGCTGAGATAACTGGCTAGCCATATGCAGAAGATTGAAAATGGACCCCTTCCTTACATCATATACAAAAATCAGCTCCAGATGCATTAATAATTTAAATGTAAAACCTAAAACTATAAAAACCTTGAAAGGCAACCTAGGAAATACCATCCTATAAATGGCCCTGGCAAAGATTGCATGACAAAGATGCCAAAAGCAATTGCCACAAATACAAAAATTGACAAATGAGACTAAAAGGTTTCTGCAAAGCAAGAGAAACTATTAACGGCGCAAAAAGACAGCCTACAGAATGGAAGAAAATATTTGCAAACTGTGCTCCTGACAAAGGTCAAATATCCAGAATCTATAAGGAATTTAAACAAATTAAGCCAAAAGCAATCCCTTTAAAAAGTGGGCAAAGGACATGAACAGACACTTTTCAAAAGAAGACACAGACAAAGGCAACAAGCATATTAAAAAATGTTCAACATCACTAATCATGAAAGAAATGCAAATCAAAACCACAATGAGATATCTACTGTCTCACACCAATCAGAATAGCTATTAATAAAAAGTCAATTAACAGATGCTGTCAAGGTTGCAGAAAAAAAGGAACACTTCTATACTGTTGGTGGGAATGTAAATTAGTTCAGCCATTGTGGAAAGCAGTTTGGTGATTTCTCAAACTTAAAACTATCATTCATTACAGCAATCCCATTATTAGGTATATACCCAAAGGAATGAATATAAATTTTTCTACTCTAAAGACACATACACATGCATGTTCCTCACAGCACAATTCGCAATAGTGAAGACATAGAATTAACCTAACGGTCTGTCAGCAGTAGACTTGATAAAGAAAATGTGGTATATAGACAGCATGGAAGCCTATGCAGCCATTGAAAAGAACAAGATCATATCCTTTGCAACAACATGGATGGAGCTGGTGGCCATTATCCTAAGCTGACTAATGCAGGAGCAGAAAACCAAATACTGGATGTTCTCACTTATAAATAGGAGCTAAACATTGAGTACACAGGGACACAAACAAGGGAATGACAGACACTGGAGTCTACTTGAGGAGGAAGGGTGGGAGGAGGGTAAGGATCAGTAGTATACCTATCAGATACTATGCATATTACCTGGGTGATGAGATCATCTGTACACCAAGTGCCTGTGATATGCAATTCACCTATATAACAAATCTGTACATGCACCCCTGAAACTAAAAGTTAAAAAAAAAATTTTTTGTAGTTTTAGTATTTCCATTTTTGTCTTTGATCTATTTTGAGTTAGTTTTTGTATATGGCATGAGGAAAGGGACCAACTTCTTTCTTTTGCATGTGGCTATCCAGTTGTTCTAGCACCATTTGTTGAAAAGATTGTTCTTCCCCTCATTGAATTGCTTTGACCCTTTGGTCACAGTTCAATTGGCCATAATTAACAGCTTCTTTGTGGACTTTCTATTTCAGTGATCTATAAGTCTATCTTCATGCCAGTACCATACTGTCTTAATTATTGGAACTTTGTCATAGGCTTCTAAATTGGGAAGTATGAATCCTCCTATTTTTTCTTTTTCAAGATTGTTTTGGCTCCAGAACTGTGAGAAATAAATTTCTGTCGCTTAAAATCTACCCAAGTTGTGGTATTGTGTTATAGCAACCAAAATGGACTAAGGCAAGCAGCCTTCCATAAGTTTTGATATGTTGTGGTTTTCTTTTATTCATCTCAAAGTATTATTTCATTTCCTTTGTGATTCCTTCTTTAACTCATTGGTTATTTAGAAGTGTGTCTTTTAATTTTCACATATTTGTGAATTCCTGAAATTTCTTTCCGTTACTGATGTCTAATTTCATTCCATTGTGTCATAGAAGATTGTATGATTTTGATCTTTTTAACGTTATTGAGACTTCTTTCTATAGCCTAACATGTGTTCTATTCTTGGGAATGCTGAGTGTTCACTTGATACAATGTGTGTTCTGTTGTTGTTTGGTGGAGTGTGTTGTAGATTTCTGTTACGTTTAGCTGTTTTATAGTGTTCAAGTCTTCCATTACCTTGTTGATCTTCTGCCTTGTCAGCCCATCCCTTAGTAAAAGTGGGAGATTGAAATTTACAACTATTACTGCTGAATCATCTAATTCTTCCTCAATTCTATTAATCTTTCATGTATTTGGGGCCTCTGTTATTAGGGACATACATGTTTGTAATTGTTATGTTTTCCTGATGGAATGGTCATTTTATGATTATAAAATGTTCTTTTTATCTCTAGTAACAATGGTCTTAAAGTCAATTTTTCTATTAATATTATAGCCACTACAGCTCTTTTTAGGTTACTGTTTGCATAGCAGATCTTCTTCTTTCCTTTCACTTATTTGTTTTCGAATCTTGAGTGTCTTTATACTTAAGCTCCAAACTCATTCTTCTTCCTTCAGTAACTGCTAGGCTGCTATTTTTACAGCTACTATGGCTGTAAGGCCGTTCACTTTCAAGACTATTATGGAACTGTGGAGAAGGGAATGAGGATAGGGCAAACTAGAATGTCACACAGCTTGCTGTTTTTACCAATATTCAGCTGCTTTTCTTGAAGGAATGCACCTCAGAGTGTTGTATACCTTTGGCTAATTTCCACAATTCTGAAAAAGAAAAAAAGGATTTTGACTACTTTTGCCAGGATGTTTATTGCTTCTTATGGAAGAGTCTATTTTTGGAGGTAATTACTCTACCATTCCAGAAATGTTTCCCCAGAATCTGAATTTCCACAAGATCCTCAGATACTTCTATGTTGTAGGCACATAAAAGTTTGAAAAACCTTGGTTTATAGGATATCATTTGTCCTTAAATTTTCCAGATATCTTCATTTGAAGTTATCAGGTGGCCATGGAATTTTCCAACTGGTTTGGATTCTAATTGTATATAGGTAATATCTAATATGAAAAGTTTACATAGTCAGATCCTACAATGATTAAAAAAATAGCCTCTAACTCTGTGCTTATTTCTGGAAATGTTTGTATGAGCCTTGATGGTTTTATTTGATTGTCACTCATTAATTAACATAAAAGTTTACACTTGCTATAATTTTTTGGCATCTTCTCACCAAATGTGGGTGTTGCTGGCTGTTCTAAATGAACTCAGAATACCATATCTGCTGACCCAAGGTTAACCTGTTTTCTGTGACAAAGTAAACAAAATAGTTTCTTCCTAGCTTTTGTTTGTTTATTTGCTTGTTTCCTGAAAGAGTCATTGTGTTTCAAGGGGAAGAAGAAGAAGAAGGGAAGAGTTTGCTTCCTTGGAGTGCTATTGTTCCCCGGAGTTAGGCGTAACGTGGAGCAAAGTCCATGTGCTGAGAGGAAATATGGCCTGGTTTCCCTCTGCCTCATCCTGGGTTCTCCTCTCACCATTTCTACTCATCTTCTTACATATCTTTCTTTTTCCTTCTTTCTTCCTATTTCTTCCCCCATTTGTCTTATTCAATAAGAGCTCATTTATTGGTCAGTTCAAAGGATTTTCTGCTTTTCAGAGAAATTTTGGAACACAACTTGATTTCCTTTTCTGATCTGTGATGCTATGTCCTATCTGGCCTTGTCTGCCTCTTTTAGCCTGAACTTTTCCCTTTTCTCTTTCCTTATCATCCCAACATCTTTAAGTAAAAAATTATGTTGAGAACACATCTCTTCCTATTGGACATGGATGTGGAATTTGCCAAATTAACCACTCATGTCCATCCTTAATGTCCTAAAACCAGACCACTCTGCCATTAGAGAGAAGCAACTTTTTTCCTGTATAGAAGAAAAGGAACAGTTATGCTTCAAAGGAGAAAAATGCTTCATCACCTCAGTTGCTAATTTTGCTGAAGTCTTCAAAAATAACAAAATAAAATGTAAATCAATAGCTGCATGAAGAGGAACAGGCACTAGAACTGAGCTGTCCTATACAAGAAGACGGGTGGGTACTGCTCAGGCTGAAATGCATTGGCTTGGATTTAACATATCGATGAAGCATAGTTCAGTGCCTTTAGCTGGTAAGAATCAAATCGTGAGGCCAAACACTGAATTAGCTGTGTGCCTGTATCTCACAGTAGAGCCAAAATGAGGCAGCATTTTTTTATCCCTGTACCTTCCGATGCTTGCCAAAAAGAATTCAAAGCAAGGAAAAATATGCCTCCTGTTGTTTGGGGGAGTTACAAGATACATTTAAAAATTGATTTATGGTTTAATCGCTCTTGAAGCTTCATTATTCCAAGCATTAGCGTGAAAGACCATCTGATCCAGCAGACTTATTTGTTAATGCACCGACAGCAGCAACAGATGTGCTGTTTTTCTTCTACAACCCGATCCGCTGGCTGATTCATCTGCTTCCATTTTCATTTTCCTGTCATTGATTTATTAATGATGTCTTACTTATCCGTGGTTCTTTTATGGGGTGGGCTTCCCCTGGCATGGTTTCAAGAGAGATGTTTTTGCACCTTCCCCCAGCATCAAAAACCCAGCCCCCTTCTCCGGTGTTTTTTATCATCACTCCAGAGATTAGAGACTTTAATCATTTAGTAACTGAAATAACCTCCATGGCTTGCAGAGTTTATGGCCAATTTGTCTTCGTTGCACCGCATTCAACTGCTTTTCCTTGCTAAGGAATGGGCCCTACTTATTATGCTGCTGCTTTGCACCAGAGGCAATCTGTGTGTGGTCTACAGACCCAATGCAGATAGTGGGTGGCTATGGGTGGCTCAGGACCATTAAAGTATGGCTCAGAGAACACATGTATGTACACCATGGGGCTATTAGCATGTTGAGCTGCTTAGAGAGTTGGCTGTGGTTTTCAGCTCCAGTAGCAAAGGAAGCGGTAGACAGGAGGGTTGAAATTCTGGGACAATTTGCAGGACCATCACTGGGATTGTCTACTCCAAATGCCACATGGACCCCTTTTGTTTATGTTAAAAAGGGAAGAAAAAAAAAAGATCTTTGTTTGTTTTGAAACCTAAGACCTCTAGAAAACTTAAGATGCTGTGTAATTGAGGCTTATAAAGATGTATTTCACATAAATTTTACCTGAGAATCTGAAAATGATGACTTGTTATGCAGTTAAGGTTTGCAAAACTCCATATATGTTAGGTAGGTTGTTGTAGTCGATGTCATGATTCTCTGTCTAGATCCTCCCAGCAGCCTCAAGCACTCATTCCATCTCCTCAAGGCTGACAACTCTTGGCTAAGTCCTTGTTTGGGACTTGTTCTGTGTTAAAGAGAGCCAGTCACCTTGACCAAGGTTACACTTCCTTCCAAGGGGCAACCCTTACTGGGTACCTGCCCCACTCATCCCAACTTGAGACCACCCTGCAGGGCCATCCCGGCTCCAGAGCTCGCCATGGGATCAGTGAGGCCTCTGTTGTGGTAGCATCATGGTTCATCTTCTGCCTTGGCCCAACTCTGCTACCTTCACTGTCCCACAAGAGATGGTCCCCAGAGCAGTTCCACTTCCTGATAAGCTTTTTGTGGGCAAATCTGTCTCATATTTTGTTTCTCAGGGATCCAGACCTGCAACAGTTGGTATAAAGAGTGATAAATCACAAACTAAAGGCTAAAAGTGAAAGCTGGAAAGCTTCCTTTGCAGCATATACAGAGACATCTCCTGCAGTTGGAGAGCTGAAAAACTGAGGAACAGCCAAGGGCTTAATCAAGAAAGTAGCAGAGCTCCAGAGAAGGTTGTGTTCTTAGCCCTGAGAGGTCTGCTATGCTAAGGCCAGGAGTGGGACCTTGTGTCCTGGAATAGTTATATCTGGGTTATCGTACTAGAAACATGGGAATTTCCAGATTCTTCTGAACCCTCCAGGACCACAGTTGGGGCCCACTGCTCTTTGTTAAAGGCAAATGCTCCTCTCTTTCCTGAAGATGTCACAGAGGTCTCTGTTTTACAAGGCAACATGCTCCTCCTCCCCAAAATCCACTCACAGCTTCCCTCCTGATCAACAGGCATATGAATAGGGTTGAGTCATACCTTGACTTGGTTAGGGAAGCAGTCAAGGTATGCTCAAAAAGAAAAAGGCTACACTAGGAAGGGGCTGCTGGACCTAGCTAACATGTACTGGCAAAAGCCAGGATACTAACCCTAGGACTGGATCCTGTGAGTTCTGGATCCTAGACAGAAAATAAAGTTGGACAAGGGAGAGTTTAGGGATATGAGAATCCTCTCCCATGATACAGAATATAACACCCTGACAAAGACCCCAAGAAAACAATCTAAATGCTACTATAATATATCTTGGAACTTGGAGAAATAGATGACTCATAGTGTATGAAGTAGAAGTGTCAGAACTACCATGGAAAATTCCAGATACAGGACCAAAGGACTCAGAGAAGCAGGCATGTTGAAGTGGATATGCTATTTAAGGCCAGAAAGTCCTTGGAATATGCTTCCTCCAGAACTTGTGTACTGGGAAAAAGGGAATACCCAAATATTTCAGAGACAGTTGGACACAGAGTCTGATCTGATACTGATACCTGGGGAGCTGAAGTGTCATCTAGACCCCCTGTTAAAGTGCAGACACATGGAGGCCAGATAGTAAGTGAGGTGCTGGTCAGATCCGTCTCTTAGTGTGTCTGCTGGTGCAGAGATCCACCAGGAAGTCTCTTTCCCAGCCCTGGAATGGATAATTGGAACAGATGTAAGCAGTGATTGTCAAAACACCCTTGTTAGCTTCTTAGCTGTGGGGTAAGAGCTATTAATGCAAGGAAGACTGAACGAAAACCATCTCCTCACCTCACTGGCCAAGATAGCAAATAGAAAACAACTTCACAACTGTATTAGAGTTCTTCAGAGAGAACCAATAACAGTATGTATATATAGATATGTGAGAGGTGATTTATCAGGGGAACTGGCTCACATGATTATAGAGGCTGAGATGTCCATGATGTGCCTTCTGCAAGCTGGAAAATTGGGGAAGCCAGCATCATGGCTCCATTCAAGTCTGAAGGCCTCAAAACCAGGGAAGCCAATGGTGTAACTCTGTTGGAGACCAAAGGCCTGTGAACCTGAGGGCTGCTGGTGGAAGTTCTGGAGTACAAAGGCCAAAGAACCAGAGATTCTGATATCCAAGGGCAGGAGAAGGAGATTGTCCCAGCTCCAGAAGAGAGAGAAATAATTCACCTTTCCTCTGCCTTTTTGTCCTATCTGGGCCCTCAGCCAATTGGATGGTGTCACCCCCATTGGGTGAGGGTGGATCTTCCTAAGTTCACTGATTCAAATGCCAACTTCTTCCAGAAACATCCTCACAAGCATACCCAGAAATAATGCTTTACCAGCTATCTGGATATCCTTTAATCCAATCGACACCCAAAATTAACCATCACAACAAACAAGGGGCAACGAATGTCAAAGACTAGTGCAATTTTTAAAGACCTAAAGGGATGCGGGGGGAGGAGGAGAGTGGTCCCCATCATGCCCCCACTAATGAGCCAGTCTGCCCCCTTACAAAAGGCAGACAGATCTTGAAGAGTGAAACCATGGATTACTATAAACTCAACCAAATAGTAGCCACAATTTTACAGATTTAGTCAACATGTGACTTCTTTGCTACAACAATCAACTTGGTCTTGACACACAATATGTGGCTTTTAATATAGATAATGTGGGGTTTTTTGTTCTAGTGAGAAAGGAAGATCAGAAATAGTTCATGATCACTTTGGACAGACAAGAGAATACGTGTGTGATCTTTTCCCAGGACTATGTTAACTCTTGCACCCTCTGTCATAAAGTAAGGTGGAAGTGGCGTATCTGAGAATTGGTACAAAAAGGGCCACAGGGCATAAGTAAGTTGCATGAGCAGGTGGCCCAGATCCCTGTGGCATCCACTGAGAAACTGGTGCTTCTCCCTCAGCCACATGGGGGATTTTCTTATGACCACCTGACAATGGAGAGTAAAGGTCAAATTTGGTGCTTGGGTGGCTCAGCTCAGCATGTAGGTGTAACCTGGAAAGCCTCACAACGGGCAGAGCTTTGGGTGATTTACCTGTCTATTTTGAGCGGAAAGAGTAGTCATCTTTTTTTTTTTTTTTTTGAGTTGGAGCCTTGTTCTGTCGCCTAGGCTGGAGTGTGGTGGCACGTTCTTGGCTCACTGCAACCTCCGCCTCCCAAGGTTCACGTGATTCTCCTGCCTCAGCCTCCTGAGTAGCTGGGATTACAGGTGCACACCACCACATCCAGCTAATTTTTTGTGTATTTTTAGTAGAAACAGGGTTTCACTATGTTGGCCAGACTGGTCTTGAACTCCTGACCTCATGATCTGCCTGCCTCGGCCTCCCAAAGTGCTGGGATTACAGGCGTGAGCCACCACTGCCGGCCTGAGGTTGGAATCTTTATAGACAATGATAAATACTTGGCTGGTTGGTCAGGGGCCTGGAAGGAGAAAGATGAGAAGATTGAGGATAAGGAAGTCAGAGGGAGAGGGGCCACAGAGGGAGAGGATACCCAATGCGAATGGGGTGTCACCCTCCAGGATGCAGGGTATACCCTAAATCAATAGCCATTAAATGGCAATGCAGAAGGGTAAAGGTCTGGCCTGCTCATCCCAATTCAGGATAGCTCTGCAGGGTCACCCAGCCCCAAAGTTCCCTGTGGGACTCACTGAAGCTTTTTGTGACTGTATCATGGTTCTTCTCCGACTGCGCAGTTCTGAGTCCTTCATACCCCCACAAGTATGATACTGAGAGCACTCCCCAGTAAACTACCTGCGTGCAAACCATCAGATAGATTGAAGGGTTCTGGGGACCGAGAAGTAGAAGTAGGAGTGGCCCTGCTTTCTGTCACTCTCAGTGACTTACTTGGAGAATTTGTGGTTTTTGGCTTCACAACCCTGGGTTTTGTGGTTCAGAGGTCCTGGTTCCCAGAATAGAAATGCATCCACCACAGGACATAGCAAGTAGCCCACTAAACCTCAGACTATGGCTTCCACCTGGTTGCTGCAAGCTGCTTATGCCAGGCAAAGAAAGGAGTCACCATTCTAGCTGGAGTAACTGACCCTGGTCGTCAGGAGGAAAGAGAGCTGGAAAACATATGAGTGGTACCAGGTGATCTGCTTGGAGGCCTCCTGACTCTCTTGCCTCACTTTGATGGGAAATGAACAAGAGCAGCATCCATGGCTCAAGAGGTACATGGTGACCAGGCACCTAAGCTACTCAGGGATGAGAGTATGGACCACTCCCCAGGTAAACCATCTAAACCATCAAGGCACTAGCTAGAGTAGATGGGTGGGGGAGTATCTAGAATGGATAGTAAAGGAGAATGATGGGAACCAGTTGTACCCCAAGATCAGCTTGCTGTGGCAAGAGTTGTAGTTCATACCACTACCTTTTGTCTTACCAGTGTCTTCCAGGAAAAAAGATCCCTCAGTATCTTGGGGAAACTGCTCCCAGAATGTAGTGCATGAAGCCAGAAAATGGGAGCAGTGCAGGAGAGGGCTGCAGAGGACACAGTGGCACACCACCCGGATTGTAGCCTGCAAACCTGAGGCTTCACTCTCCCTGTGTTGGAGGCTGACTGTCCTCATCCCAGTGCCTTTCCAGGACAGGCCTGAAGAAAGCCACCTGGACCAGGATCACATCCTTCTCTCCTGGGCAGCCCACATTCAAGGAGTGACCACGCAGGAGTGTTAAGACCTGCCCCCCTCACTCCAATTCAGGACAAATCTGCAAAGCCAGCCCAGCCTCAGAGCCCCCTGTGGAATAAGCTGAGACCTTTGCTTGTGACTACATCTCTGCTGAGTTTCTGCTACTGCCCAATCTGGCCTCCTTCACTCTCCCATGGATGGCACGCCCAGATAAACCACCTGCATGCAGTCTCCATCTCACATTCTGTTTCCTGGAGATGCCACCTGAGATCATCACTGCAGGTGTTTTCGTAATTGGTATTTTTATTTACAAAACTCCATACCACTTTTATTCTGACAGGTGGAGTAATGTAAGCTCAGCCAAAAGGGAAACTAAAAAAGGGAAGAAGCTATTTTTTGGCCTGTCCCTTAATAATTCAATGGCCAGGTCTTACATGGGCCATAGACCCTGTCTGTCCTCAAAGTCCAAGGTCAGTCCTTTGTCCTGGTGGGTCACCAGGGCCACTCATACTCTGACAATGAGATTGTCCAGTTCTACCCCTACCGCTCTCTTTCTTCTGACCCCACCTTCCACCACTGGCACATCAGGACTGTGTTAAGGGGTGGTGGGAAGGGACAGAAAAGATAATCTATGAAACAGATCAGTTGGAAGTTAACAAGAAGGTTGCTAATCAGCTGCATCGCTGTGAAGTCCAAGTTCTTTGCAAATGTTCTTCCACCATCCTGCAAGCCCCCGTGGAGTGGGATCCATGAGGAAATCCTCCTGCAGACCTACTCCAGTGCATTTCGTCTTTGTAAATTAAAGTGTGCAATTTGCCCTCCTTGTGTTTAGGAATGTATCAGGTCTGAAACCTAAAACTTTTCAAGTGGACCAAAACTTCTCTCCACCCTAATGACACCAGAAGTTGACTGCTTCACTCAACCTGCTCCCCTGCCTCCCTGCCTGCAAAAGTGTGTGCTGTTAGTGGAGAAGGTATCTGCTTGATGTCTCAGAAGAGCTGGGACTTTTATGGCCTCATGTCTGAGTTTCCACTGGCCACCTCTTCTGTGCTAGGTTTTCTTTAGGAGTCTTCGGAGATTCCTTAACAGTGATGGTTCATCGGCTCTGCTGGACATTTCTTAACCTTGTGCTTTACGTGTGCTCTGATTCAGTTCGGAGTTCACTTTGCTTCCTACCTTCCCTGCTCCCATGCCCTCAGGTTCATCTCTCGTGTTCCGCCTTACTCTTTTGGGCTAAGCAAATGCAGGGCCAGACCTGGGGATTAAATGTTGTGGAGACTTCTTTTAACTTTTCCATTTTAAATTTCAGCCTCACTTAATTGAATTGCAAAGTTAAATGTCCATGAGACGGGAACAGAGCAGCTTTAAGATTGGAGAAGGAATGCAGGATTCAAATTCTCACAGCTTCTTACTGAAAAAATCACGATCCACGTGGATGAAGCCAACACTGTTGGAAATGCCACTCCCACGCTGCCCTCGGCTCTGCCTGTCTACAAGGACTGATGATTTTCAACTGGAAAGACCAGCCACAGCCAGTCCCCAAACCAATGAGAACCAAGCTGAGAAGTTTATCCAGGGTTCCTTACCCATCATGCGTGAGATACAGAATTAAGCTGTCTGAAGCTTGGTTGCCGCTCAAGGAACTGCTGGTCTCTTGAGTAACTCTCTTAGTGTGTAATCCATATAGCAGAGAGATTTTGCCCTGCTTCATCAACTCCTCTTTCCTCCTTGGCCTGGAGCTGCCCCCTAGTTCAACACCATAACAGTCTGCTTAACTCTTTCTCCCTGTAGAGCTACATACGTTTTTACCCCATTTCCTCCTACCCTGGCTTTAAGCTGTTCTGCTTCAATCCATATGATGGATGTGGATTACATTCCTTCTTGGAAGGTGCAGTTACTACCCATGTGCTAAGGGGTACTTCCTTCATTCAGTGATACCAACCATCACTTAGACTTGAATACTTAATACTTGAATCTACTTGAATCATAATACCATCCTGGAGTGAACCCACACTTCCCATGTTCCCAACCCATTACTTTTAGGGGACTGGTCATCTTCCTCGGAAGCAATGCTATAGCTGGATCTTCCCTTGGCTCCTGATCCCTACCAATTGCAGCTTGTTTTTGTTTCCTTAACAGTGCGCCACTGGGGGGCTTGGGTTACTTGCAGCTGATCCACAATTGACATACAAAGAAATTCCAATAGGGATAGAGCTTGAAAATATGCTCCCAGCAATCTTACCTAGGATTGTATTGTGCAGTTAGACACCAGGCTGGGTTATTATGCTATGCTGTGAGGCCAATCATTCTTATATATATTTCCCACTCCAGAACCTTTTAAAGTTAGAGATCATTTTACATGAAATGCACACCTGGTCCAAAAAAAGGCCATTGAAATGCACCTTAGAAAATAATAGCTTAACCTGAACAATTCAAGTAAAAGCTGTCTTTCTTTTCCTCTTGTGAAAGCCATAAGAATGAAGTTTCATATGTCTCCGTTTTCTGCCAGTATAATACTGAATTTAAGTTCTTGGGGATATTAGTTTAAGTAATGTACTAACTGCTTGTGAAGGCTGAATTTCTAATGTATCTCAGAAACTGGATATGGGAAAAAGAGTTTTATCTAGACATGCATTTATTTCCAAAACTGTTGAGGCACAGCAGTTGAGTTCTCACTGGAGTGACCCATGCGAAACCTAAAAATCCATGTCTGTCTGTTATATATTTTTATGTGCCTTAGGTTTTACAGAAACTCCTTGCTCCATATTTACCCAACTATAGAATATAATTAGAGGTTGACGCTCACCTCCCCCTTGAGAAAAGGAACTGAGAAAATTCAGTTCTATGAAAGTTGAAATATTTTGTAGATATTTGTTTAATAAATATTGTTAGAGAAGTTTTTCCAAATGGAATAGATGGTTTTTAATCCTAACTGGAATTCAGTGCTTTTCAGTTACAAACCTGACATAATGTGATTGTGATTGGATTAGTTTCCTGTTGCTGCTGTAACAGTCCCACCAGTTTCATGGCCTAAGACAATACACGTGTATTATCTTATAGTTCCAGTGGTCAAAAGCCCAAAATGGGTCTCACTGGGCTGTTGTCAAGGTATCAGTAGGGCTGTGTTCCTTCTGGAGGCTCTAGGAGATAATCTGATTTCTTGCCTTTTACATCTTGTAGAAGCTTCCTGCATTCCTTGGCTTGTGGTGCCTTGCTCTGTCTTCCCAGCCAGCAATGGCCAATTGAGTCTCATGTCATATCACTGACAATGATTGACCTGTCATCCTCTTTCCCTTATAAACACCATTGTGATTACATCGTGTCCACCCGAGACAATCTGGGATAATCTCCCCATGTCAAGATCCTTAATCACAGCCAAGCACAGTGGCTCACACCTGTAATCCCAGCACTTTGGGAGGCCAAGGCAGGTGGATCACCTGAGGTCAGGAGTTAGAGACCTGCCTGGAGCCTGGGCAACATGGTGAAACCCATCTCTACTAAAAACACAAAAAGTTAGCCCGGCATGGCGGCAGGCACCTGTAATCCCAGCTACTCAGGAGGCTGAGGCAGGAGAATTGCTTGAACCCAGGAGGTGGAGGTTGCAGCGAGCCGAGATCGCATCATTGCACTCCAGCCTGGGTGACAAGAGTAAGACTCGGCCTCAAAAAAAAAAAAAAAAAAAAAAAAAAATCCTTCATCACGTCTACAAAGTCTTTTGCCATGTATCGTAAGCTGTACACGAGTGCCAGGGAGCAGGACATGGACGTTTTGGGGAGGAGGGCACTATTCTGCCTACTGCAACAGTACTGAAGCAAAAGCAATTATAAAGATTCTTAATATTTTCATCAGTTCAATAAATCAGAAGTGAACTCTTGAGGAGTCTTAAACATTTGGAGGAGGCTCTTTGGAGAGCCAGTCCTTGCATGCCTCCACCACTATGTTGCTTAGTCATGACTTATCCCGTTTCTTAAGGAAAGTAATATGTTTTGGATCTGAGACGCAGATGACTACATTCCCCTTGTCACCTTCACTTTGCCAATTCTCCATGTATTTCATTCTATAGAGACCTGACATATTGCCCTTGGAAACTGGCTACTCCCTAGAACACTGCCAAGTTGGGGTTAGATTAGAAAGATGATAAGATGGCTACTCAAAATAGTGCAGCTTGATTCAGCATCCTCAGCAAATAATAAAAAATAGTGGATGAAAAAAAAAATGTGTTGGGGTTTTGTTTAAAAGGAGGTTACCCCTCCCTACATTGCGGTAGCATGCTGATTCTCTTTATTTTGGTCACCGTTATATTTCATTCTGTTTGCAACACTATACTTCTATCAGCTGGTGCGATGCAGCCAGCAGCTGCCCCCATGTGTTAGAAATGTCCTGTAGCTTAACCGTGGAGAATCGGAACTTAATTCATTCACCCTGGCTCCTCCATTGCTTTCCCTGCCAACACAGCTGCAGCACAGCTCCTCCATCTAGAAACCTGGCAGCTCTCCCAGCTGGAAGCTACCTGCCAACACTTTTCTGAAGACCAGCCAGAGGAGGAAGAACAGGAGGGCAGAGGGCTGAGGAGGGAGGGAAAAGAAGATGCAAATCTAATTCCATTGGCCTCCAGCCCTCTTCAGATCTCTGTGCTTCCAGAGGGGGTGACATACTCGTATTCGGCAGCCATCACTGCTCTTGCTTGTAAAAGTCCTATTTAGATGTAAGCACACTGCCCTGAGGTTTCAGATTCCAGAATTACCCTAATATTCCTCTTTACTTTGCAGTTATGCAGAACCAGGAACACCCCATTGACTGGAATAATGACCTCCCAGGCAGAAGAGTGGTGGGTTGATATTCTGATGTCTCTTCACCCTTATACTAGTCATTGAATTATGTACCTTCTTCTCACCTCCATAATGAGCCACAACACTGTCCAACTTTTCTAGGAGGAGGACCTCTTGTTAATGTCAAATTTTAGACCATTCCCACATGATAGTAGTTGTACTTTTAGTGTCTGTCGATTTTTAAAATATGTGATAAAAAGCACCTGAGTTCAGTAAAATTTGGATTTTTATTTTATGAATCACGTGGTATTGAATTACATTTGAAAACCATCAAGGACAGGGACGCTGCAGTACTCTGTAAATACCAGTGAGATTAATAAAGCGCTTGTGGTGAATATGGATTCATGGACCTATTTACTATAACTCAACACCCTAGAGAAGGGGTGATTCACAGGCTGGGGCACCGCTGGAAACAGGGGCCAGACTTGCCCAGTTTTGTGTGTGCATGGGCTGGGTCCAGGAGCAGCTCTGTGAGCTCCTTCCAAGTCTGTGCCCTTGGGAAAAGATCAGTGTTTAGAGCAGGCCCACCCACAGGAAGCCACACTGTTAAAAATCCCTTCTTTCATGGTTCTGAAACCTTCAAAACAAACAAAGCTACCCTGTAGGCTGGGACTTCAGTTATATCCTTTGGGTTCATATTACAAACCTTCCAAGGAAAAGTGACCTCATGGCAGCTGGAGCAAAGGAGGGGAAAGTTAAGTAGACAAGACACTTACTAGGACAGGCAGCTCTAGTCCAGGGGCCTCCCAAGGGGAGCATGATTTCAAGTTTGCTGCTCTCCCACAAACGAGAAGGGAACTAAAGAAGGGGTATATGAAGAGAGCTGGTTAGAAACAGAGGTGATAATTCAAGTACTTAGAAACCAGTAGGGCCTGGGAGTCAGTGCATTGGAATGAACTGATGAGCCAGAGCTCCTAAAAAGGCCCTGAAGCACAGTCTTCTCCCCCATTACCCCAAAGAGCAAGTATTAACTCTTTGGTTGCTGGATCAAGGCAAGGTGAGGGGATCCAAGGTGGCTAGGGTGGTTGTACCGGGACTGGATGCAGAGGCAACTTAGCAGCCAGTAAGGAAGCATTTATATTTAACAACTGGATATGCTACACCCCTGCATATTGGCAGCTGAAATCTGTAATCAACAACTCGAAGTGTCTCATAGAGGGTTTTGGAGCCATGGGGAGAAAATATTGACAAAATTCAGTTCCTTTGTTTCTCTCACTATTGCTGTAACTGGTTAAAACCTAGGCTGTCCATCCCATTACTGGGTATATACCCAAAGGATTATAAATTATGCTGCTATAAGGACACATGCACACGTATGTTTATTGCAGCACTATTCACAATAGCAAAGACTTGGAATCAACCCAAATGTCCATCAGTGACAGATTGGATTAAGAAAATGTGGCACATATACACCATGGAATACTATGCAGCCATAAAAAAGGATGAGTTTGTGTCCTTTGTAGGGACATGGATGCAGCTGGAAACCATCATTCTTAGCAAACTATCACAAGAACAGAAAACCAAACACCGCATGTTCTCACTCGTAGTTGGGAACTGAACAATGAGATCACTTGGACTCGGAAAGGGGAACATCACACACCGGGGCCTATCATGGGGAGGGGGGAGGGATTGCATTGGGAGTTATACCTGATGTAAATGACGAGTTGATGGGTGCAGCACACCAACATGGCACAAGTATACATATGTAGCAAACCTGCACGTTGTGCACATGTACCCTACAACTTGAAGTTTAATAATAATAAATAAATTTAAAAAATAAAAAAAAATAAAAATAAAAATAAAAAAAAAAATAATAAAACCTAGGCTGTCTTCTCCTGAGAAAATGACACCTTTAGATAAAGGCATCTCTTCCCAAGGTGGAAAAAGAGACTACTACGACTGAGTGCCTACTATGTGCCCACCCTGAGCTTGGAGTTTTATAAACATGGCTTCATTTTCCCTTGCAACCACCACCTGGGTGGGTATTTATTACTCCCATCTTGCAGATGAGCAGCCTGGTGCCCAGGGTCACACATTTGGTAAAAGGTGGATCCAAGCTCCCCGCAAATCTCCCTGAGTCCTAAGCTGGAACCTTCTTTCTCACCTCATCATACTACAGTTTTGAAGGTTTTCTTATTAACATGTCAGTGATACAATTCTCCACGTGGGCATTAGTGCTGTGCATTTTATCAAACAGGTCCACTGTATTCTTTGTAACCCTTCAAATATGAGTCTTCTTATATAACGATATTTTCATTTTGGTTCCATTTATTACCTAGTAACTCTTTTTTTTTTTTTTTTTTTTTTGAGACGGAGTCTCACTCTGTTGTCCAGGCTGGAGTGCAGTGGCATGATCTCAGCTCACTGCAAGCTCTAACTCCTGGGTTCATGCCATTCTCCTGCCTCAGCCTCCCGAGTAGCTGGGACTACAGGCGCCCACCACCACGCCCAGCTAATTTTTTTTGTATTTTTAGTAGAGATGGGGTTTCACTGTGTTAGCCAGGATCGTCTCAATCTCCTGACCTTGTAATCCGCCCACCTCAGCCTCCCAAAGTGTTGGGATTATAGGCGTGAGCCACTGCACCTGGCCAGCTAGTAACTCTTTAATCAACCTAATCACATTGAATTTATCACTTACAGTGGAGCAATGAATGAAGCCACATGTAACTTATTATTTGAAGTACATGCTTACCATATGTAGCAAGGCCTTTCAGCTTTACCTGTTTCGCATAGGCCTTCTGATATGGTTTGGCTATGTCCCCACCCAGATCTCATCTTGAATTCCCATGTGTTGTGGGAGGGACTTGGTGGGAGGTAATTGAATCATGGGGGCAGGTCTTTCCTGTGCTGTTCTCGTGATAGTGGGTCTCACTAGATCTGATGGTTATCATAAGGGTGAGTTTTCCTGCACAAGCTCTCTCCTTGCCTGCTGCCTGACTTGCTCCTCCTTGCCTTCTGCCATGATTGTGAGGCTTCCCTAGCCACGTGGAACTGCAAGTCCAATTATCCCTTTTTACTGTATAAATTACCCAGTCTCGGGTATGTCTTTATCAGCAGCATGAAAACAAACTAATACACCTCCTTATTATCAAACGTAAGCTATCGTTCAATTAAAAAGACAAACATATGTAAATATGCATAAACATTCCCCAAAAGATAACAGTTGTGGTAGTTGTAAAAGTTTTCCTTGGATTTTCATCTAAAGCATTTTCCATGGAAATCAATTTCATGGGCTTATTCACGTGAGCGATGCCTCACGATAGAGGTGATGTCTTTTTATGAAACATTTCCAACCCTCATTACACCTCAGCCTTTTTACCTCTACCATTTGTTGATAATGTAATATTATAAACACCAACAAATACAAATCAATAACAATGTCCATTCCCAATTAATTTTATCTAACATCTGATGCATGCTGGCAGGGCAGTGAGTAAAGCCTTTCTTTGGGAGGAGTGACGGTTTGTGGAGTAAAATGCCTTCATTTCTAACCTTAGCCCTCCTGTTCCTTCTCAAGATGTTCTCAGCCTCCTCCTGTGATGTGTCTGGATTTCATCCTCCATGGTAAAAGGCAAAAGGCTGTTTATCTCTCCTCTGGTCTGTGTATGAAAGCTACATGAAAATGAGCATTGAAAGGGTTAAGTGCACTCTTCATGCAGAAAGACAAAACTCATGGATTTTCTGTTCCACTGGGTCCAAACAAGCAGAATGATCTGTTGCTATTATTTTAGGATTCAACTCAATAGCTGATAAATTTGATTTCTTTCACACTCAGCAAAGACTTGAAACATGGTAGCCCCAGAATGGGAATTCTCTCCTCTGAACTTATGAACACATGACTCTTCAGTTCTCCCTCAACTTCATTAAGCATATTCAGTTTCAAAAGATATTCCTACTGTCCTTCTTCAATACCTTCTGTTTTTAAATGTTACTTTATTTTTTAAATGTATTATGCAGTTTTTAAGACATTCAAAAAGGGATAAGGAAAACACAAACCAATACCTACATATCTATCACCCAGCTCAAGAAATATAACATTAGGAGCAGTTAAATCCACTTTATGCTCACTGCCTTCTAGATACAGTCTGTTACTTCGCAGAGGTTAATTCCTGAGAGCCTGGGGACCTGGGCATTCTCTTTGACTGTCTTTTTGAGGCCCTGGAGATGCCCTTTGTGTCTCTGGCTTCTGTGTTGTCGAAGTCTAGGTTGACCTCATAATTTTTGAGGCTGCGGGTTCGCCTTGCAATGTCTGGAACTTGGCTCTGAGTTTTGAACGCTTTTCCTTGGGCCTTGCCATCAGATGGAAGTGTACATAGCTTCCCATGGCCACCTCTTCCAGGATGTTCAATGAGAAGGCCCAAAGCCCCTGCGTGAGGATCAGCCTCAGAGGCCGAGGGGAGCTGACCAAGCTCTCTGAACTTGAAATGGACTAGACTCATAAAGGAGGAAGCAGTGCCACTGTTTCCTGGAGCCTCAGCCCCCTATGGGGACATCTTGTACTGACAGGGTGAACCCTGCTGGGGCTGGGGCTGGGGCTGGGCTTGAGGGCAGGCCCAGCTGTCCTTTCACTTGGCCTCCTCTGATCAGGGTTTCTCTTCCAACCGTGGCACTGTCCTGGCTGGAAAGCTTCAGGGCACTGTCTGCCCCATACCCTCATCTGAGCTCTGAGATGGCTTCATGGGTCATTTTTGGTGAAGGGGGAGCTCAGAATATTTGCATTATTTTGTGCACATTCGTCTTGACTAAGAATAACTAAGAATTGAAGGCCTAGGGGTTTTAAAGATGAGGAAAAAATGCAGAAACTTAAGGAGTCATTTGCCCTGTTGCTCCTGGATATTGCAGCCAAATAAACACATTCCCAAATTTATTTATGTTGCAGACCAGTCATTTTTCCTTATACAAGAATCTTATTAAAACAATACATCAATGTTAACCTGGGTTTTAAATTAGCCCAATATGTTTGGAGAAATTGCTGGTTTAATTTTCCTATTTTTCATTTTTCAATTAACTAATTTAGCTTTCCCAGTTGGGATACCACAAACCTTAACACATGCATTTATCTTGAAACCAGGAAGCCCGAACATACATTGCCAGCAAAACAAAAGAGGAAAACCCAACGCTTGTCCTGTCATGAGACAGCAAAGAAGCACAGGTTCAGAAAATATCTATCTTTGTCATTGCAAACTACCTAAGCCCAAGCTCTGTGAAGCAGCCTCAACTGCCCGTAGACTCCCCTGAATATTCTTTCTGAATTTTCTCCACATCTCCTGTCACTAAAAGTTTCCAGCACATCTCTGTAGTAGACTGAATGTTTGTGTCCCTCCCACTTCCCCAAAACTCATATGTTGAATCCCTGACCACCGATGTGACTGTATTTGGAGATAGAGCCTTTACAGAAGTAATTAAGGTTAAATGAAGCTGTAGGATGGGACTCTGATCTAATAGGATTAGTGTCCTTAAGAGACACCAGAGAGCGTGTTTACTCTTCGAGTGTACTAGAGGAGGTCCTATGAGCACACAGTGAGATAGTGGCCACCTGCAAAGAGAAGAGGCCTCAGAATGAAACCCCCCCTTCTGGCACCTTGATCTTGGACTTCCAATCTCCAGAACTGTGAGATAATACATTTCTGTTCTTCAAGCCATGCAAACTCTATGTTGTTATGGCAGCCCAAGCTGACTAAACAATTACCTAGCAATGTTTTCCCAGGAACACTGTGAAAACTGCGGGTGCCCTGCCATCTGCCTGGGAGTGCTTAGTATCCCAGCATACACGTACAACTGGACACATCTTAGCCAAGGAACCTCATCACCCACCACAGCTTGGACAGGTTGCAACACAGTCCAAGACTCCAGAGTATGAATGGGCCCAGATACCAAGGCAAGCTTCTTTCCCACCAACCTCAGAGCAATATGTGTATGTGAGAGTGTGTGTCTGTTGGGGAGGGGAGACTTTTACAGTGGACCAATCCTACAAGTGTCCTCAACTTCATGGGTGCATTGTGATTTGTTCTCCACCCTGAAGCCTGCAACTTGGACTTGTGAGGCCCAGCCTTAGGAAAATACAGGCTCAGTGAATGCTAAGTTTGTGGGGAAGCTGTTCTGTAGAGTCAAAAGAACACTGGCTTTGGAGTCAGACGAAGCTAGGTTCAAATTCCAGCTTTTTGGTGTATTCACCAAAATAGTAAGAGTAAGGACTCATTGTCTAAACTAAGAGAGTTGACAAATCCAGGCATGTGTTTTGCCTTCAGGAACAGCTACATCCAGGTACTCAAAAGACATTATTGGAAATCTATTTCCTTCTCTCTTTCTGCTCCAGTGATTTCTCTATCGGCCTCATTCTGAGGACAGTGCTTGCTCAGCAGCTCCAGACTCACATGATGAATGGAGGAAGAAGAGGGTCTCTGCCGAGAGTTATGACACAGGTCTTGGGGAGGCTGCTGATTGCTCAATCCTAAGTCACGTATATACTCTTGTGGGGAGGTTGGGGTGGGAGAGGGAAGGAATCAATCTCGTTCAGCTTTAGGAAAGATGGTGCTGTTACTTAAGGATAAAGGGAGGCTGTTACTTAAGGATAAAGGGAAGTTGGGTAGGAAAAAAATAACACATGTCTGTATAGACACTACGGAGCTCTGTGACTCTGGGCAAGTTATTTAACCTCTCTGATCCTCAAGTTCCCCCTTTGCAAAACAGCTAAACCAGTGTGTACCATGTTTAAAGTTATGAATATTAGATGTACTCCTACCATAGCTCAAGACACAGAAAGGACTCTCCCTCTTCCTTTTTCCTGCCCCTCTCCTGGAGACCTGGGGAAGCTTAAGGGGTTTGGATTGTATTAAAAGTGTCATGCTGTTTCAGGCTGGGCAGGCCTTGGATGGTACAAAAACTTCAGAACCCGCTCAGTGGGGCTCTTATGTCAGGGGCTGGTTCCACTAGGGAAAGTTGCCTCAGGGCAGAGTGGGGCTCTGAGGATTCCCTGGCTGGCGCAGCTCTGGGACATCCAGGCGGGTTGACAGAGTGCTTTCAAAGACAGTTTTCTGACAGGAGAGCTCAGAACAGCCAACAGGAAGCTTTCTGTTATTCTCTGGAATTAAAACCAAGCCGCTCACTGCATATATTACTGTACTGTAAAGGGTAGACAGTCCCTGCCAGACCTGTGGGGTTTCTCACCCAAACAACCACTGCACTACCTGAATGGAGCCTGTGAACTCTAAAGAATCCTAATGAAAATTTACCTCCACAGATGCTCCAAAGAGCCTGCGTTAACACACTGGAATCATGTTCCTACCCAGCTGGCGACAGGGTTAAAATTGCCAAATTTGTCTTTCCCACTGCTACCTGCTCTCCTTCCCTAACCATCCTCACCCAACTTTGTCATTCCTTTATTCATAGGTTCAAAGACTATGGGCACGTGTGCCCTCAGCTCTGTCTAGATTTATGAGCCAAATGGGAGCCTGGAACCATCTGCCAGCCTCACTAACACCTACTGGAAGGAGGTCTAGCCTCTCAGTAGCCCACTTTTGCCCTGAGGCTGTATTTTTAAAGGACACGTATAGATTCTGAGGAAATCCAAAAGAGACTAAAAAAAGAAATATCATTTAATAAATTTTTTAAGAGTTTCATCACTTAGTTTCTTTGGCTCCATCTTGATTTATTCTGGGACATTGCCACAGGACCTTGCTTTATGGCTGCTACAGAGGATATCAAGACCTCTCCTTATATCTCTACAGTCTCAACAACACCTTTCCCACCTCAGCAAGCCGCTGTGCAACTAAACGAGATAAGATATATTAAAATGCTGTGAGTGCTTTGCTGGAGAAGTTCTATAATCCGAAGATAGAGTTATGATTAGTGGCAGTGAATATGATATTTTCTCTTTGGGCAATCAGTGGCTTCGTTAGAACAGTGGATAATTCAGGGCAACACCAGATGATTCTGTTAATAACTTGGGGTTAAGCTCAAGCTTTAGAATGGAAATGTGCTACAAAGTGG
Source organism: Chlorocebus sabaeus (assembly GCF_047675955.1). Taxonomy (NCBI): domain Eukaryota; kingdom Metazoa; phylum Chordata; class Mammalia; order Primates; family Cercopithecidae; genus Chlorocebus; species Chlorocebus sabaeus. Next base: position 32,884,662 of record NC_132927.1, read on the forward strand.
TTTTAGTAGGGGCACTTAAGGGTTGTTGGGACCATCACCTCCATCAGAGACGGTGATTTTGGGTAAAATTGCCAAAGCTGGGGTGGTTCACGAAGGTCTTTGTGTAAATGCAGACAAATGGTGTATCACCATAAAGGGAAACTCATATCAATGGGCCTGACTTCACTCCCTTTTGAGGGGTCCTAACAGCTTCCAACTTATGTAATTTGCATCTTTTATTTAAAATCCATTTCCTCAGTACAGTTGTATCATGCATGGCAATTGTAGGATTGCTAATTTTTGAAGCGCTTCCTTTGATAGAGTGAGGAAAAGCCCTGTATACAGCAGTGAGAGTGTGAATTGGTACAACTTCTTTCAAAAATGATTTTGCAATATCCAGCCAAATTTACAATGCAAAATTCCTATAACACAGTATGAAAGGAAAATAAAAACTCAGGACCCTGATTCACTATGCCAAAAGGAAAAAATTAAGATGAAACCTGAGTCATACAAGTAGCTGCCCTTCCTTTTGTTCCTAAGCAGATAAAAGTTCTATCTCCACAGGTATGTTCACCTTATCTTGTATAAAGTGCTGACTTACTGAGCATGAGACAAATGCATAATTGATTATTCCCCTACCTGCTCCTTTTCTCTTGCAATGTGTGGATGCCTGTACTCTCCCTCTTGCTCCTCCACCCCACTTTTCCCCTTTAAATATTGAAACCCTCAAATTCACTTTTGGAGAAAGGCACAGACCACAGACTGTTTCTGTGATTCTGTATTGTTTTCTTTCTCCTGGCCATGTCCTTAACCTTGGCAAAATAAACTTCTAAATTGATTGAGACCTGTCTCATACACTTTTTGGTTTACAAACTGTCAACCATGAAGGGACTCTGAGTGGAGGTGGCCCTGACCTTTGACAAATCTCCCAGTGGTGTTTGATACCAGCTTGGAATACCTTTATTGCTCAAACCAACAGGATGATTTGCTGATGTCTGGGAGGCACCCCCTCCAGAGAATCCCTGGTCCTCCAAAGTTGGATTGAGATCTAAGGTTTACTTTGCGCTACAACTCCTTTTCTGGAGGTTTACTCACTTCCAACAAGGAAGGTGAGTTTTCCTGCTTCTGTGATGATAAAGGGCAGGCAATTCCTTTCTGGTGTTTCAGCTCACTTCCAATAGGGAAGGTGAGTTTGAGATTTTTCCTGTTTCTAAGATGGTAGAGAGCAGTCTTGAGCCTGGGAACCAATCTTAGGTAAGTAGCCGAATTAGGGTTTTGTCTTGAAAATTCTCCACAATGACTCAAAGTTAAGCTTGACAACCAGCTGATCTTAATTTCTCCTTACCATTAAATCACTCAATAATTGTATTTTTGGTTTTTTGTTTTTGTTTTTGTTTTTTGGTTGGTGGTTTGTTCCATCTTTCTCCCATCAGATTTGATCAACTCTACATGACTTGGTCAAGTCTTAATGAGAATTCCAAATTATGGGGAACAAGGCCTCTGGGCAAAATGCCTTGCAGCTGCAAACAAACAAAAAACAACAACAACAAAAAACAAAACAAAACAAAAAGAACCCATACAGTTGGTTTCTCTGTTCCCTTTCTTCCTTCCTTCCTTTCTTTCCTTCCTTCCCTTCCTTTCCCTTCCCTCTCTCCCTCCCTCCCTTCCCTCCCTTCCCTCCTTCCCTTCCCTCCCTCCCCTCCTTCCCTCCCTCCCTCCCTCCCTCCCCTCCTTCCCTCCCTCCCTCCCTCCTTTCTTCCTTCCTTCCTTCCTTCCTTCCTTCCTTCCTTCCTTCCTCCCTCCCTCCCTCCCTCCCTCCTTCCTTCCTTCATTCCTTCCTTCCTTCCTTCCTTCCTTCCTTCCTTCCTTCCTACTTCTCTTTCTTTTTTTTTTGGATGGAATCTCACTATATCACCCAGGCTGGAGTACGGTGGTACGATCTTGGATCACTGCAGCCTCTGCCTCCTGTGTTCAAACAATTCTCCTGCCTCAGCCTCCCAAGTAGCTTGGACTACAGGTGAACGCCACCACACCTGGCTAATTTTTGTATTTTTAGTAGAGATGGGTTTTCACCATGTTGGTCAGACTGGTCTCAATCTCCTGACCTCAAGTGACCCACCCACCTCAGTCTCCCAAAGTGCTGGGATTACGGACATGAGCCACCATGCCTGGCCTTCCTTTCTTTAAAAAATTGTTCTTTCATTTATTTTTTTTCATTATTTTTTTCCACCCTATTCCTCCTTCCCTTTTGCCATCTTCAGTACCAAGTGAAAAAAATCTAGAGAGGGCTTCTAAAGACTGAAGCCCCTTAAAGAATTGAGAATAAAGGAACCATTCATCCCTTTTTTGGATGTTCTGCTTTCTTTGGGGAGTTTCTAGAGTCATGGACAGATTCTTCTCAGATCTAAAGCTCTGCTTTTTTGCATGGTGTTACCTGACCTCTTTCGCTTTTGGGGGCACCAGAGATTACCTAGTACTGTGAGAGGATTTGACCTTGTCATGTGTAATAGATAAGAGCTACAATGTTAGGGGAAGCTGAGGACAGTTTACAGAAAATGGTTATTACTACAGGGGGCTACTAATTTTTTGCATGCTGAGATTAGAAAATCGTACATGCTTTCTTGATCCTATTTCCTAAAGGGCTCCACCCTAAAGCCAGTAATCTAATCAAGCTAAATTGAAATCACCACCTATCAAACTAAATCACTTTAATAAAACTCTTTGTAAGGGAAACGTGTATCTTTAAAGGAAATCTCCATTTTGTAAGGGCATCTCTGTCTCTGCACCTAAACCACTAGGAAATTTAACTAGGAGGAAGACAATGGCTTAAAGTTTACGTAACAGACCTTGCATTTGTTTAGATTTATGTCCATGACTTTGAATTTTCTACCTTGCTTCACTTAAGTCATGTCTTTGGAGATGAAAATTTAGAGTTGCCTAGTTAACTATTGTTTAGGACATGGAACAGATAATCAAGAGATTAATAGTGTAAAGTAGGGAAGAGACAATTTTTGAAAACAGGTAAATTAAAAATTTTAAATCTGTAAAATTCACCTCTGAGCTTGTTATGTCTATATGTTTATAAAGTCATGTAGAAATAATATTTCACTACCAATCAGAAGACAGAGCTCTTATTAATTGGCTTTTAAAAAGTAAGTATTTATCCGACTAATAGAAGCTAACTCAGAGGCTTTTCAGTTCACATGACTTCAGTACTTTTTGGTATGATTAATTTGGTATAGTTAGTTTCAAAATTCTCCCCAGTAATTTAAAATCTTAAAGTCATGTTACTTTTTTATTTTATTTTTTTTGGTACATAGTAGGTATACACATATGTGGTATTTTGGTACAGGCATGCATTGTGTAATAATCAAATCATGGAAAATGGGGTATCCATCTCCTCAAGCATTTATTCTTTGTGTTATAAACCAGTTATACTCTTTTAGTTATCTTCAAATGAACAGTTAATTTATTTTGACTGTAGTCACCCTTTTGTACTATCAAATACTAGGTCTTATTCATTCTTTCTATATTTTTGTACCCATTAACCATCCCCACCTCTGCTACACCCCCTCATGTTGTGATCAATTAAGTGATCCTACGTTTTTCACTAGGAATTAAGATTACTAAGAGTTAGAATAGTGGGACAGTAAGATGTGTTTTGGTAAAGTTTGTTAAAAAAAAAAAAAAAAGAAAGAAAGAAAAAAACAGAGCATGTGGTTTTTGTTTAAGAAAATGCAACTTTTCTAGTTTAGAAGACCTTTCTACTGGTGTTGAGATAAAAACCACAGTTTGCATCCAAGCATTTTTTTTTTGTAATTTGTATTGATATCTCATGGCTACAGTTTCAAAGTAAAAGCTATAGAATCTTTATTTGTATGAGTAAGTGTGCATGTGTGCTTAGGTGTGTTTAAATGTACATATATGTGTTTTGTTATGTGTTATGGCCACAGGGTACCAAATTAGCTTAAAAATAAAGGAATATTCATAAATTAAGTAAATAAGCCCAAATACTTTTCAAGTTCAAGTTACTTAAGTAAATTTTTAATCAATAAGCTGGCTTTTAATTAATTAGTAAAATAAAATTAGAATGGATTCAGAATTGTCAATGTACATTATTTTTTCGATCTATTGGCCAAGCAGTTTTATATTTATCTGTGCTAAACATTATCAGATGTCAAGATTTGACATGAAGGTTCTAAAGCTCTAAATGAAGCCTAAAAGAAGATTATCATGTAATTTTTTGATAAATAGGCATGCAATATTATTGATTTAATAAAAAATAGCTAAATCTGTTTTACTGAAAAAAAATCCACATTTACTTAACCTTAAGTTTCTTACTTAGGTTAACAACTGAAATTCACAGGCTATAAAAAAATGGTTAACCAGAAAATAACTTTAAATGATGACAATCACAGTTTTTATAAGTAATCTAGGTAAATTAATTTTTAAAAAATGTAATTAGGTTAATATAACAATAAATGCTTGTAAAATGTATATATAATAATTTAGAATCTACAGTTATATTAAATCATAGATATTCATTAAATGTTTGGGTCACCTAGCTTTTTAAAAAAATTACAGGAAAATATTTTTCTAAGAAACAATATGTTCTTATTAAAAAGAAATTTTTTCCTAATTCAAAGGTTATTTAAAGGTTATTTATAAAACAAGGTAAAATGGACCAGTAAATAAGAAAGATGTAAAGAAAGATAAATACAAAGTGATACTTTTGGTAACAAAGGTTAAAAGGAAAATAAATTTACATGGGAAGGAATCATGTGTGGTAAAATTTTTGTCCTAAAATAAAATAATTGGTTATTTAAGAGAGAGCGACGTTTAGGATAAAACAGGAAGTCCAAGGGTGTCATAAATGGTTTGTTTAAGTCATAATAAGGTTTGTAAAAAGAGAATTTATGGAAAAAACACTTTATGTAATCAAGCTGGTTATAATTAAAACTACTTACAATAGTCTTTCTAGAGATTGGGCTTTCATGTTAAAAATACACTAAAGAATGGGTTAGAACAACAAAATTTTCTTAAGGTATTGATTTACTCTTCATAAAATTACAAGAGATTTTAATTTTTAACCCCAAAGTTTAATTTTTATTGTGTCTCACTGTTTTCAGCTTTCTCTCCCCATCAAGAAGGGCTGATTTAATAACTCTCTTCTTCAACATTTTTGTCAGCTCCTGTAACTTTTTTCCTTCAGATTCTAACTGATGTTGTGGACTGATGCTAAAAATGTTTTATCTTAAAGGTCTAAAGGAAATGGTTTCTTCAAATATAATGTTCTGTGCTCTTGGCTTTTAATTCTTATATAAAATAGAAAACTTTCTCTTAGGACATAGGACACACTTTTCCTATGTCCAAGTAATTCAAGCCATTTTCATAAATTTTAACTTGCAGGCTATCTAAATGGACTCCCCATAAGGAAAAGCAATCACATTGCAGAAGGTCCTCTGTTCATTTGTTTGCCTTTTGGTAACTGGTTTAACAAACAGATTTTATATTTTATCAAAATAGTTTCTATATCGTTGTTATTAAGTTTTTTTGTTTGCCTAGGAAAACTGAAATTAAAAAGTTAAGTTTATTACATCCATGTAATTTTCTGTATTGCTTTTAAAGTCTTTGTGTTGTCAAGTTATAGGGCTTTTACTCCTGGGTCTAAAAGGGACACCAAGTCCTGCTAAATCTTAAACACTGACAGCAGTTAAAGTCTCATCCTCTGATCCAAGAGAAGATGACAATCAAAATAAACCAAATTCATGAGACACAGGGCCGGAAATTAAAAACTAACGCCTGTAGGTCCAAGGACTATTGCAGAAGAGGTGGGAGCATGAGATTGTAAGGGTAGATTTTGAGAAATAAAATTAGTTCAGAGTTTCTCTATAAATTAAACATTAATATCAAAGGCACACTGATGCAAGACCAGCATCTGGGCCCGTATGTCAGATCAACAAGGTTTTCTTGGAGCATTAACTAACTCTTTAATAAAAACAATTACAAAAGGGTTTAAAAAGTTTTATAGCAATTACATCTTGTGGTCAAGATAATTAAAATTCAATAGATTTATTTATAAAGTTTGAGAGACAGATTTAATTAGCCTCATTCTATCTTTATTAGGGATTATTGTTTGGAAAGTAAGTCTCTTTCAAAGAATAAAGACTTTTGCCTTTTTTGAAATCTTTGAGTGATCACTTTGGTTAAATGAATGACTTATTTTACAATGATCTGTGACACTATTGTGATAATTAGGGGTTTTAAACTTTTGATATTTGATAAACTTTCCAAAATCAAATTCTAAATTTTGCCTTTTTGACCTCATTAATTTTTTGATATAAGGTCCCTGAAGTCCAAAACAGACGTATTTGACTCATTTGGTATACTAAAATCATACAGGAAGCATTGTCAAGTATAAAATGGTGTTAACGTTCTTTGGATTAGGTTTATATAACTGTATTATTAGTAAGTGTTCCAAAATTGTATGAGATTCTTGTGATTCTAATACGTCTTAGTATATCTTATCAGTAGTAATTATGATCATTATGTAAATTGTTTTATGCCACAGAAGTAACCAAATTTCCTTGTTAATTGTGCATTGTTTTAATTTTTTTTTATTTTTCCATAAGTTATTGGGGTATTGGGGTACAGGTGGTATTTGGTTACAAGTGTAGTTCTTCAGTGGTGATTTGTGAGATTTTGGTGCACCCATCACCCTAGCAGTATACACTGCACCACATTTGTAGCCTTTATCCCTCACCCACCTCCCACTCTTCCCCCCAAGTCCCCAAATTCCATTGTATCATTCTTATGCCTTTGCATCCTCATAGCTTAGCTCTCACATATCAGTGAGAACATACAATATTTGGTTTTCCATTTCTGAATTACATCACTTAGAATAATAGTCTCCGATCTCAACCAAGTCACTGCAAATGTGGTTAATTCATTCCTTTTATGGCTGTGTAGTGTTCCATCATTCATATATATATATGAATTTATCCACTTGTTGGTTAATGGGCATTGGGGTTAGTTCCATGACTTTGCAATTGTGAATTGTGCTGCTATAAATGTGCATGTGCAAGTATCTTTTTTGAATAATGACTTCTTTTCCTCTGGGTAGATACCCAGTAGTGGTATTGCTGGATCAAATGGTAGTTCTACTTTTAGTTTTTTTCAGGAATCTCCACACTGTTTTCCATAGTGGCTGTACTAGTTTACATTCCCACCAGCAGTGTAGAAGTGTTCTTATTCACTGCATCCATACCAACATCTATTGTTTTTTTATTATGTCTATTCTTGCAGGAGTAAGGTGGTATTGCATTGTGGGTTTGATTTGCATTTCCCTGATTATTAGCGATGTTGGGCATTTTTTATATGATTGTTGGCCATTTGTATATCTTCTTTTGAGAATTGTCTATTCATGTCCTTAGCCCACTTTTTGGTGGGATAATTTGTTTTTTTTCTTACTGATTTGTTTGAGTTCGTTGTAGATTCTGGATATTTGTCCTTTGTCAGACGTATAGATTGTGGAGATTTTCTCCCACTCTGTGGGTTGTCTGTTTACTCTGCTGACTGTCCTTTTACTGTGCAAAAGCTCTTTAGTTTAATTAGGTTCCAGCTATTTATTTTGTTTTTATTGCATTTGTTTTTGGGTTCTTGGTCATGAAATCCTTGCCTAAGCCAATGTCTAGAAGGCTTTTTCCAATATTATCTTCTAGAATTTTTATAGTTTCAGGTCTTAGGTTTAAGTCCTTGATCTATCTTGAGTTGATTTTTGTATAAGGTGAGAAATGAGGAACCAGTTTAATTCTCCTACATATGGCTAGCCAATTATCCCAGAATCATTTGTTGAAAAGGGTGTCCTTCCACTAGCAAGACTAATAAAGAAGAAAAGAGAGAAGAATCAAATAGACACAATAAAAAATGATAAAGGGTATATCACCACTGACCCCACAGAAATACAAACTACCATCAGAGAATACTATAAACACCTCTACGCAAATAAACTAGAAAATCTAGAAGAAATGGATAATTTCCTGGACACTTACACTCTCCCAAGGCTAAACTAGGAAGAAGCTGAATCCCTGAATAGACCAATAACAGGCTCTGAAATTGAGGCAATAATTAATAGCCTACCAACCAAAAAAACTCCAGGACCAGATGGATTCACAGCTGAATTCTACCAGAGGTACAAGGAGGAGCTGGTACCATTCATTCTGAAACTATTCCAATCAATAGAAAAAGAGGGAATCCTCCCTAACTCATTTTATGAGGCCAACATCATCCTGATACCAAAGGCTGGCAGAGACACAACAAAAAAAGAGAATTTTAGACCAATATCCCTGATGAACAGTAATGCCAAAATCCTCAATAAAATACTGGCAAACCAAATCCAGCAGCATATAAAAAAGCTTAACCACCATGATCAAGTGGGCTTCATCCCTGAGATGCAAGGCTGGTTCAACATACACAAATCAATAAACGTAATCCAGCATATAAACAGAACCAAAGACAAAAACCACATGATTATCTCAATAGATACAGAAAAGGCCTTTAACAAAATTCAACAGCCCTTCATGCTAAAAACTGTGAATAAATTCGGTATTGACGGAACGTATCTCAAAATAATAAGAGCTATTTATGACAAACCCACAGCCAATATCATACTGAATGGGCAAAAACTGGAAAAATTCCCTTTGAAAACTGGTACAAGACAGGGATGCCCTCTCTCACCACTCCTATTCAACATAGTGTTGGAAGTTCTGGCTAGGGCAATCAGGCAAGAGAAAGAAATCAAGGGTATTCAATTAGGAAAAGAAGAAGTCAAATTGTCCCTGTTTGCAGATGACATGATTGCATATTTAGAAAACCCCGTTGTCTCAGCCCAAAATCTCCTTAAGCTGATAAGAAACTTCAGCAAAATCTCAGGATACAAAATTAATGTGCAAAAATCACAAGCATTCTTATACACCAGTAACAGACAGAGAGCCAAATCATGAATGAACTTCCATTCACAATTGCTTCAAAGAGAATAAAATACCTAGGAATCGAACTTACAAGGGATGTAAAGGATCTCTTCAAGGAGAACTACAAACCACTGCTCAGTGAAATAAAAGAGGACACAAACAAATGGAAGAACATACCATGCTCATGGATAGGAAGAATCAATATCGTGAAAATGGCCATACTGCCCAAGGTAATTTATAGATTCAATGCCATCCCCATCGAGCTACCAATGAGTTTCTTCATAGAATTGGAAAATACTGCTTTAAAGTTCATATGGAACCAAAAGAGACCTCGCATTGCCAAAACAATCCTAAGTCAAAAGAACAAAGCTGGAGGCATCACGCTACCTGACTTCAAACTATACTACAAGGCTACAGTAACCAAAACAGCATGGTACTGGTACCAAAACAGAGCTATAGACCAATGGAACAGAACAGAGTCCTCAGAGATAATACCACACATCTACAGCCATCTGATCTTTGACAAACCTGACAAAAACAAGAAATGGGGAAAGGATTCCCTATTTAATAAATGGTGCTGGGGAAATTGGCTAGCCATAAGTAGAAAGCTGAAACTGGATCCTTTCCCTACTCCTTATACGAAAATTAATTCAAGATGGATTAGAGACTTAAATGTTAGACCTAATACCATTAAAACCCTGGAAGAAAACCTAGGTAATACCATTCAGGCCATAGGCATGGGCAAGGACTTCATGACTGAAACACCACAAGCAATGGCAACAAAAACCAAAATTGACAAATGGGATCTAATTAAACTAAAGAGCTTCTGCACAGCAAAAGAGACTACCATCAGAGTGAACAGGCAACCTACAGAATGGGAGAAAATTTTTACAGTCTACCCATCTGACAAAGGGCTAATATCCAGAATCTACAAACAACTTAAACAAATTTATAAGAAAAAATCAATCCCATCAAAAAGTGGGCAAATGATATGAACAGATACTTCTCAAAAGAAGACATTTATGCAGCCAACAGACACATGAAAAAATGCTCATCGTCATCAGGGAAATGCAAATCAAAACCACAACGAGATACCATCTCACACCAGTTAGAATGGCAATCATTAAAAAGTCAGGAAACAACAAGTGCTGGAGAGGATGTGGAGAAATAGGAACACTTTTACACTGTTGGTGGGACTGTAAACTAGTTCAACCATTGTGGAAGAAAGTGTGGTGATTCTTCAAGGATCTAGAACTAGAAATACCATTTGACCCAGCCATCCCATTACTGGGTATATACCCAAGGGAGTATAAATCATGCTGCTGTAAAGACACATGTACACATATGTTTATTGTGGCACTATTCACAATAGTAAAGACTTGGAACCAACCCAAATGTCTATCAATGTTAGACTACAATAAGAAAATGTGGCACATATACACCATGGAATACTATGCAACCATAAAAAAGGATGAGTTCATGTCCTTTGTAGGGACATAGATGAACCTGGAAACCATCATTCTGAGCAAACTATCACAAGAGCAGAAAACCAAACTGCATGTTCTCACTTATAGGTAGGAATTGAACAATGAGATCACTTGGACACAGGGTAGGGAACATCACACACTGGGGCCTGTTGTGGGGTAGGGGGAGGGAGGAGGGATAGCATTAGGAGATATACCTAATGTAAATGACGAGGTAATGGGTGCAGCACACCAACATGGCATATATATACATATGTAACAAAGCTGCATGTTGTGTACATGTACCCTAGAACTTAAAGTATAATTTAAAAAGAATGCACAAAAAAAATAAATTAATTAAATAAAATAGGTACCAGGATTATCCCATTCAACTAAATACTTATATACATGAGGAATAAAATAATACTTTATATTATATATTTATAACAAAATATTCTTTTAATGTATATGAAATATACATTATATATAGTAATATATTTATATATTATTTTATATTACACATAATAATATATATTTATATTGTATATATGCGTGCACTTCACATTATGTGGTAGAGCAAGATCACATACTGTCTTCATCCTCACCCACCCCCTCCCATAGCTGTAATTATATTTGGAATTGTGGAGGAAAGGGAGATCGGTAGTGATAAATCTTTATTACAGGAAGTCAACAGGTACAGTAAAAATGCATCAATCATGAAATCACAGTAGAAGCATATTATCTAGAAACATAGAGATACCAGAAGAAAGAGCTAAAAGATTTGAAAGTTGTGGCCTCTGAGAAGGTGAAGAGGAATGTAGCTAGAAATTACTGGGGTTTTTTAAATTCATTTTTTAATTTACAAATAAATTATATGTATTTATTGCGTACAACAATGTTGTTTTGAGATATTGTATACATTGTGAAATGACTAAATTGAGCTTGAAATTACTGTGTTTTATCATAAGCTTTGACACATTTAACTGTGCATGTGTATCTTTGATTTTTAAAAATTGTCAATTTTTTTAAATGTTACAAACACAAATACGTAAATAAAAATATCCTTTCAAAAAATTCTTTAGATTGGAAGAATTTTTTTCCTGAGGTGATAATGATGCTCTTGGTTACTCTTTGTAGTCATTTTAATAAGAAAAAATAATAAGCAGCAAATCTCAACAAAAAGAAAGGCTTTGTTTAGGTAAATTACAAGTAAGTTTTCCCTCGTGGAAATCTTTGCTTAATTGGGCTGCAGCTGCTGCTAATTTATGCTTTTCACTGTATCTCATTTTGGTCTTGCATGTGTATTTGTGTTTTAAATATCACACAATTTGAGGCTTTCATTTGATGGCATGAGTTTGGATACAACTGGAGAGGCTCGTGAGAGTCTTATCCTAAAGAAGAATTTACTATTTTGTTACAGTTTTTGCTGTACACCTGGGAGCTACTGAATGTAATTGGAGTACAGCCAAGATAAACTAGGTTGGGGGTCACTGTAATCATATTCGACTTTATTTTCTCATTATATTGTTCTGGTTCATTCATTCCCTTCTCCCCCATTAGTATCTAACCATTGTGTCATGAAGGCAGAGCTGGGATGAAAGCAGCTCTGACTGGCTGGTTAGTATGTACCCTGGTTCACTGAACACAGAACTCAGTGCTTGAACCTCTATCTAAAACAGGCAGCATTCTGGGCACAAAGTGTAGAGGCAGTTAGCTGTTTTAGTTTGAAAAATGGAGAATACCATCTGGGCATATTTTTCTTGTGCCTAGGAGTATTTCTGCTAGGTCTGCTGGACACCAATTGCATTTCATTATCCTCTAACAAGTGGCATCAGTCATGGTCCCATCTCTCCATGGCTCGCAGGAAGGAGCAATGAACAGAACATATTGTTGGTCTTTTTCAGTCCAGGTACAAGGGGCCTTCATTTCATTATTGAATTGCAAGTCATACTCAGCTGAGATGAATCACTTGGTGAAGATTATTACTGCTTTTTTTTCCATTCATATTTTACAGAGCCAATAGCTAACTTTAAAAAAAAAAGTAATCGGAGTCCAACTGCCAGTTGTTTTGTAAGGCAAAACTGGGGATTTTGAGTTTGAGGTGTATTAAATCATATCACAAGATACTATTAAGTTGTTCTTTCTACAAGACTCAAAAATAAAGTATTGAAAGTAATTTTGTTTAAAAAAAAAAAAAAAAGCAGTGTTGAACTTTGAAAACATTAAGCTAAGTGAAATAAGCCAGACACCACAAGACAAATATTGTATGATTCTAGGAGGTACCTGTAATATACAAATTCACAGTGGCAGAAAGAAAAATAGTGGTCAGGGACTGAGGGAAGGGGAAATAAAGAGTTACTGTTTAATGGGTACAGAGTTTTTGTTTAGGACGATGAAAGAGTTCCGGAGATGGTTGATGCTAATGGTTGCACATCATTGTAAATGATGTTGTACATCGAACTGTATACCTAATGGCTAAAATGGTAAATTTTATGTTATGTGTATTTTACCACAATTTTAAAAACACACAAAAAAAGCAGTGTTTCAGCTAGGCGCAGTGGCTCACACCTGTAATCCCAACACTTTGGGAGACTGAGGTGTGCAGATCACAAGGTCAAGAGATCGAGATCATCCTGGCTAACATGGTGAAACCCCGTCTCTACTAAAAGCACAAAAATTTAGCTGGGTGTGGCAGTGCGTGCCTGTAATCCCAGCTACTTGGGAGGCTGAGGCAGGAGAATCACTTGAACCTGGGAGACGGGGGTTGCAGTGAGCCGAGATCGCACCACTGCACTGCAGCCTGGCAACAGAGTGAGACTCCATCTCAAAAAATAAATAAATAAAAAATAAAAGCAGTGTTTCCTGCATGATACCAGTATATTTCACATCATATAAATAGACACATCATGCAGTTTTATAAAACTCAGTGGTATTTACTGCTCCTCCCATCCCCCAATTACTCTTTGGCCTTTTTCCCGTATTGTTCCTCAACAAGAATAGGCAAGGGAAATAAACGGAGAATAAATTTAAATTTATAAACATTGCTGATTACTGGTCCAATCCATGGTCCTATTGGATTGTGAGGTTTATTAAAACCTAATCAATACTCAAGGTTAGAGATTATCAGTAGATTTCAGATTTTTCCTATTCTACTTATTCTCAGTGATTGTTGATATTATGTATTGGATATGCAGTAGCTCAGTGCCATCTTTTCTCTGACTCTGATTGGCCTCCTCAACAGCTGCAGAAAGAATTTCCACAATAGCTCATCAAAGGAGAGCAGTGGGAATTCTGTAGGATTAGAGCTGGAATTTGGAACACTGGTACAGAGGCTAGGAGGCTGCAGATGAACACTTAGGTTATTTGTTATATAAATGTTTCCAAAGCACAGCTAACTCTTGCCTATGTTTCCTTATCTCAAAAAAAAAAAAAAAAAAAAAATTCTTTCCTGTTGTGCTAATAAGTAGGAACTGGTAGAAACATCCCATTAATATCACAGAGCAGTATCCATGGAGGGTCTGCTGGGAAGCACTCGGGCAGTCACGCAAGTGGGCACAGCTCACATGTGCAAGTGTAGAAGTCATTTGCTAATTCAGGACTGTGGATTTGCTGTGTAGTGCTCAACAGACCAACAGAAGATAGGCAGTCAGGAGACTGATACGTTTATACCTTCCTCCCTTTACCACATTTAAAGTAATGCCTATCACCTAAAAGAACTAAGTGTCGACTATTATGATTTTATAACTTTGTTGAATATATCAGTTAATGGAGAGAAAATAAGTGACTGAGTCTATGTATCTCTGATTAAAGCATAATTATGATGCCTTTAGCCCAGTGTCCAATCATGTTACATGTCATGCTACAGAAATCATGGTCAGCATTATTCAGTATTCTGTGTGTATATAAATATTCAGTATGTATATAAATATCTTATTATAAGAAATAAAGTAAATGCACCTAACCCATAGGTTATTCTAAATAAGAGAGTATTTTGAGGGGTTGGGGAAGGGTTAAAATTCAGAAGTGTGTTAAGTATGTTGTTCTCTAAGGTAACAGACTTTATTATAGAAATCACGATTGAGCAAAACATTTGATTGGTATACCTAGAGAAGTTGTGAGAAAACCACTTTCTTACTTTTAGTTCTTCTAAAAGTAAGAAAAAAAAAATTCAAAACTTGGAAATAGAGAAAAGGATGGCTACATAACTTTGCTATGTCACACTGGAGCAATGTCTAATAGACACACCTAAGGACTGCCTGATTCTCTATTCTCTATATTGTAGCTGCACCAGACCAATCGGATTCAACTTTTATATAACAAAGTTGTGAGTTGTTTTTCAGTTGTCATGGACCCTCAGATCATGTGACCTGAGCTTGCCCAGATGAACCAATCCTGCAATCACAGGGGGACCCTAAGTGCCCAGACAGAAGGGCAAGAACTGAATTTAGAAGTGGACACCACATGGCAGGATCCAGGATCCAATCAGATAGAGTTATGGTGTCACCCCATGACAGGAGCCAGTCACATCACGCTGGCATCACCTCATTGCAAGATCCAATCAGATTATGCCTCATTACCCTATGCTTATAAAACCTGACCCAGCTCCCGGCTCAGAGAGGCACTGCTTTGGGAATTATCTCCTGTGTTCTCCTTATTTGTTACAAGTAATAAAATCCCCTTGCTAAATCTTTCTTGCTTGTGGTCATTGGGTTGATGCCCACCAAGTGATCAAATCCACCCATTATGTGGGTAACAATATGATATCTACCTTTGACCTTTTACGATTGATTTGTCAATATTCATTTGTAATAAACTTAGAGCATTGCAAATGATTCTTACAGCAACACAAAGGAATTTTGCCCGTAGAGCTAGAAATGATTTCTGCCTGGTAAAAAGGATTACAACCCCAAGGTCTAAGTTTTATTGTCCTGTATGACATTAACTAACTTGATGTGTAATTTAATAATTAATTCTAGTGTTACTTCTTTCAGTGACTACAAACACATATGTTTCTCTCACATTCCTTTGAGCCAGTTTTACTATCCTACTGGGTGTCTCATTAATGAAATAAGTAGCTCTTTAGTGTATACTGACTTAGTTTTTGTATGAGTCATGTCTTTAACCTTGTGAAAATTATACTTCAATACTAATCGGCTTCTCAAAGCCCCCAAACGTAAGTCACAAATGGTCAACTGATAATGCTGATTAGAAGTCACAGTTTTCTCAGTCAATGTAAGAAACCAAAAAATCAGTTTCTGTGAAATAAAAATGTTGCTTGTTTTTCAACATGCTCAAAGCCCAGATGGGTTTTAAATTGCCTACAACTTGCCTAAGCTTTGAACTGAGACATTCTAAGTTCACTATCAGAGGAAAAGATGGATGGGGTGGAAGTGGGAGGAGATGCATGGAAAGAGGAAACAAAGTAACAAGACATTGTCTGTCTGTCTAAGATGACTTTTCTAAGTTAGCCAGAATGCAGAATGTCAGTTTGCTGACTAAGAGTTATGAACACAAACCCAAAAAGATGTGAGGGATGCTGTGTGGTCTTAAATACTAGAGCCCTGTTAATAATTCAAGTTTGAATAGAATGGAAAGAAACTTCGTATATTTAAAAATGGGGAGAGGAACAATCAATACTCCTTCCACCTTCAAGGGTCATGATGAAATTCATTATTTAGTGGCTCATTCTGGTCATGCAAGGCAAAGTTCCCTGGTCATGACCTGGGAAAAGAATATTAAAATGAAAAGAGAGAAATTGGTCTGTGTAATAAAGTAAAAAGGATTGGAGAATTTTCCCTTAGCTTCTCTACAGCGAGGATGTTTGGGGCCCCTGAGGGACTTAGAAAATGTGAGAGAAGAGTGATGTTTCCATTGGAAGAACACCCTAAAACTACAGAGGCAGATCCTTCCATGGAGTGAATAATCTTGAGGAAAAATCATATCGAATATTTAATTTTGAATTTTTTCCTGCTGCTCCATAATTGCCTCAGTCCCTTCAGCCTCTCAGTAGAAATCTGTTACCTTAAGCAACAGTCTTGTGTAAATGGTAATTTGGGGAATGTAGTTCACACATGAGAAGTGGTGAGAAGAGGGAACAGCAGCCACAAAAGCTGAGATGCTGAGATGGCCAGACCAAGATCTGCGTGGAAGCCAGGAGGAAGAGTTCAGCCTGAGAGAGGACTGGAGAAGTCACCCTTCTGCCACTCTACCCTACTCCCAAGAAACCTGAGAAATGGGGGAAGCATGCTGGATTCCTTACATTTATATGAAGGGGGAACTTGGTTCATTTTTCTTAATTAAAAGAAAGATCACAGGATTGTAGAGAACTTGGGGATCCAGGTTACATAAATAAACCTTTACAATCTGAAGTGAGATAGTTATGAAAGTAGATGGAAATCATCAAACCCAAGCCTACAACTGTCTCAGTAATTTGCAAGTCTAGCATGTTCTTGCTAATTCAGAGCATGAGTGGTACAGATTTTGAGGAGCTGATCTTTAAGAAAAAGAATACCAAATTACTAAGATAAAATGAGATACAGTGGAGAATTATTCAAGATGACTGACTAGAGGCACCAAACCACAATGAAAAATAAGAGAGAAGGAAGGGAACAAAGGATATAGAAAATAACCAGAAAAAATCAATAAAATGACAACAGGGATAAGCTCTCACATATCAATAATAACCTTGAAAGTAAACAGATTAAACTTTCCATTTAAAAGATATAGACTGACCAAACAGATTAAAAAAAAAAATAATAATAATAATAATGTGACCCAACTACATACTGCCTACAAGAAACTCACCTACAAGATACATATAGACTAAAAGTAAATGGATGAAAAAAACATGTCATGCAAATGGAAACCAAAAGCAAACAGGAGTAGCTATACTTACATCAGATAAAACAGACATTAAGTCAAAAATAGTAGAAAGAGATGAAGAATGTCATTATTCAGTGCTAAAGGGATTAATTCAACAAGAGCATATAAGAATTCTAAATATATGTGCCCTCAACACCAGAATACCCAGATATATAAAGCAAATATTGGCAGATCTAAAGGGAGAGATAGACTCCAATATAGTAATAGTTGGGGACTTCAACACCCCACTCTCAGTATAAGACAGATAATCTAGACAGAAAATTAAAGAAACATTGGATTTAACCTGCATTTAGACCAAATAGACCTAACAGATATTTACAGAACATTTCATCCAATAGCTGCAGAATACACATTCTTCTCACCAACACAGGAAACATTTTCCTGATAAGCCATATGTTAGGACACAAAACAAGTCTCAACAGTTTTTTAAAAATTGAAATAATATTAAGTATCTCCTCAGATCCCAATGGAATAAAACTAGAAAAAAATCAATAACAAGGAACTGTGGAAACCATACAAATCTATGGATATTAAACAACATGCTCCAGAATCACCATTGGATGAAGAAAGAAATTAAGGAGGAAATCAAAAAATTTCTTGAAACAAATGAAGATCAAAACACAACATAACTGAACCTAAGGGATACAATGAAAGCAAAGCAATGCTAAGAGTGAAGTTTATAGCAATAAACACCTATGTTAAAAATAGATTTCAAATAAACCATCAAACAATGTACCTCAACAAACTAGAAAAGTAAGAACAAGCCAAATTCAAAATTAGTAGAAAGAAATAATAAAGACCAGAGCAGAACTAAACAGAGACTAAAATAATAATACAAAGGATCAAAGAAACATTGTGTTTTTTTGGAAAAAATAAAATTTACAAACAAGTAGCTAGACAAACTAAGAGGAAAAAAAGAGAAAAATCCACATAAATGAAATTAGAAATGAAAAAGGAAATGTTATAACTGGTACTAAAGAAATACAAAAGATCATCAGAGATTATTATTAACAACTACACACTAATAAATTGGCAAGCCTACAGAAAAATGGATACATTCCTGAACATATACAACCTACAAAATAGAAAATAGAACACTTGAACAGGCTAATAACGAGTATGAGATTGAATCAGTGATAAAATGTCTGCAAACAAAGAAAAGTCCAGGATTGGATGGCTTTACTGCCTAATTCTACCAAACTTACAAAAAAGACCTAACACCAATTCTCCTGGAAGTATTTCAAAAAAATGAAAAGGTATTCTCCCTAACTCATTCTACAAGATCATCATTACCCTGATACCAAATCAGTCAAGGATGTAACAACAACAACAACAACAAAAACTACAGGTCAATATCCCTGATAAGCATAGATGCAAAAACTCCCTCAACAAAATACTAGCAAACCATCCAACAGCATATCAAAAATATAATACACTATAATCAAGTGGGATTTTTTCCAGAGATGCAAGAATAGCTCAACATATGCAAATCAATAAACATGATACATCATATCAACAGAATGCAGGATAAAAACCATATGATCATCTCAATAGACACGGGAAAAGCATTTGATAAATTTCAACATCCTTCCATGATAAAAACTCTTAACCAAGCATAGAAAGAATATATCTCAATGTAATAAAAGACATTTGAGACAAACCCACAGCTAAATCATACTGCATGAGGAAAAGCTAAAGCCTTTCATCTAAGAACTGAAATAAGATAAGCATGGCCAATTTCATCCCTTCAGTTCAACATAGTACTGAACGTCCTAGCAGGAGCAATCAAGCAAGAGAAAGAAATAAAAGGCATTCAAATTGGAAAAGAGGAGGTCAAAGTGTTCTTCTTTGCTGTTGATATATTCTTACATCTAGAAAACCTAATGATGCTACCAAAAAAACTATTAGATCTGATAAATAAATTCTGTGAGTTTGCGGGATAGTAAACAACATACAAAAATCAATAGCATTTCTACACAACAATAAAAAACTAGCTGAAAAATCAAGAAGTCAATCCCATTTACAATAACTACAATAAAGAAAATACCTAGAAATAAATTTAATCAACAAGGTGAAAGACCTCAGCATTAGGAAAACTACAAACCACTGATGAAAGAAATTGAAGAGGACACAAACAAAATGGAAAGACATTCCATGCTCATAGATCAGAAGAAGTGATGTTAAAATGACCACACTACCCAAAGCAGTCTACAGATTCAATGCTATTCAAATAAAAATACCAATGTCATTTTTCACAGAAATGGAAAATATCCTAAAATTCATATGGAACCAATAAAGAGTCTGAATAACCAAAGCAATATTGAGCAAGTAGAACAAAGCTGAAGGCATCCAACAACCTGACTTTAAAATATATTAGAAAGCTATAGTAACCCAAACAGCAGGGTATTGGTATAAAAACAGACACATAGTTCAATGGAACAGAATAGAGACCCCAGAAATCCATATATTTATAGCCAACTGATTTTTGACAAAAGCACCAAGAGCATGGATCAGGGAAAGGAGAGTCTCTTCAGTAAATGTTGCTGGGGAAATTGGATAGCCATATACAGAAAAATGAAACTGGACCCCTATCTTTCATCATACATAAAAATCAAGATGGATTAAAGACTTAAATGTAAGATCTCAAATGATAAAACTTCTAGTAGAAAATAGCAGACCCGCCGAGCGCGGTGGCTCAAGCCTGTAATCCCAGCACTTTGGGAGGCCGAGACGGGCGGATCACGAGGTCAGGAGATCGAGACCATCCTGGCTAACATGGTGAAACCCCGTCTCTACTAAAAATACAAAAAACTAGCCGGGCGAGGTGGCGGGCGCCTGTAGTCCCAGCTACTCCGGAGGCTGAGGCAGCAGAATGGCGTAAACCCGGGAGGCGGAGCTTGCAGTGAGCTGAGATCCGGCCACTGCACTCCAGTCCGGGCTACAGAGCAAGACTCCGTCTCAAAAAAAAAAAAGAAAAAGAAAAAGAAAATAGCAGACCCACTTTAGGACATTGGTGTAGGCAAAGATTTTATAGCTAAGATCTCAAAAATACAAGCGACAAAAGCAAATTTAACCAAGGTGGAATGGGGTCACTGCCAGTGGGACTTGCTTAGGCACTTGGCAGCAACGGCTGCCCACAGGGGACTCTGTCCTCAGGGCACTTGTGAATATGTGACAGCGCCACTGCCAGGGGTGCTGAGGTTGCTATCAGTGGCTTTCACTTTTGCCCCCATTGCAGCAGCCAGCAACAGCAGCTGCTGCCAGCATGGGGTGTCAATGGAACTCCAGGGATGGGGAGGTGCAAGCCTCTTGGACCCCAAGGCAAGATGCAGTCTGGTGAGGGCTGGGCTCGCAAAATGGCACCAGGCTTGTTTTTGGCTAGGTCCTGGATGGACCTAGCGTGAGCTCCCTTTCTGGACCAATGCCATAGCCCCGTCTGCAGGCAACTAGCTCCCTGTGTTAGTGTCAGGACCTGTGAGGGTGGAGTGGGGCTCTTCCTTGACTAGGATTGCAGGAGTTGGCAGTAGTGAGGTGGACCATTGAGGATCTCTTCTACCCTTTCCTCACCATAGGTTCCTCACTCTTGGACTCCTAGCTGATCCTAGCAGAGCAGACTGCCTCCCTTCCCTCTCCTTCCTTGCCTTAGGTGTGTCCTGTCACTTCTCTGTTGACTTCCAAAGTTCTTTCTCGGATGCTCTATTGAGAGAGTACTTACTTACTTGCTGTTTTATTTCTTCTTTGTGGAGGAAGCCAGTGCTTGGTGCCTCTAGTCAGCCACTGAAGCCCCTTCTCTCATATCTAGTGTTTATCATAGTTCATTGAGTTTCTTTGACATCAACATTTGGAATTCTTTTTCAAGGATTTCATAGATTTCCTTCTCTGTAAGATCTGCTGCTAGAAAATTATTGTGTTCCTTTGGAGGTGTCATGTTTTCTTACTTTTTCATGCTTCTTGTTTCCTTAGGGTGATATCTGCACATCTGGTGTAACAGCACTGCTCCCAATTTTATGGATAGGCTTTCATAGGGAAAGAGCTTTCTACAATGTTGGTCAGGCAGGGTGCTTTGGCTTTGATTCTGGGTGGGTGCACACTGTAGTCTCTGTATGATTTCTTTGGCTGTAATCAGCCTCACTGGCTTCTGTGATGTTCTCAGTGGTTTAGGCTGCAGTAGAGCCTGAGGCAAAGCTTTGCTGGGGATGGGAATGACATGTGGGCCAGTCTTCAGGAACCAGTGGTGGCAGTGGCAGGCCTGGTATGCCAGTCCTTGGAGGACTGGGAGGTGTATGCTGGCACTGGCAATGGCAGGTCCAGGCAGGCATGTCCTTGTGCCTCTAGGCGGCTTGCTTAGGTGCAGGTGATGGCAGTGGCGGGCTGGGAAGGCGTGTTCTCAGGCGCCTGGGAGATGTGCATATGGCGCCAGCAGCGGCAGTAGCAGTGGGGGGCCAACCTTCAGGCCCCTGGGTCACTCACATGGGTGCCAGCACTGGTGGCAGCAGGCTGAGCAGACCGGTCACCAGGTCCCTCGATGGGAGCTGGCAGCAGCAGGGTGGGTGAGCATGATCCAGGGGTGCAGCAGCGGGTGGGATGGGCCTGTCCCTGGACAGTGTGTGCAAGCTCCAGTAGCAGCAGTAGGTGAGCCTATCCCCAGGACCCCAGATGGCGTGTGCATGGGTGCTGGTGGTAGTAGCTGGGGCAGGCCAATCCTCAGGCACCCTGATGGCTTGTGGAGAAGTGTGGTGGCCCTGCTCCTGGAGGAGCTAGGGTTGGTGTCGGAACCGCAGCCTAGGGCAGGAGGCTCTCAGGCTCTGGTGAGCACACACTTTGGCTCCCTTGTTCCCAGGGGCAGCCTCCCTGGCGCACTGCACCCGTTCTCTGGGGGGTAGGACACTGTGTGGACCGGGCTGCTTGGTACGGAGCTGCACTACTGGGACTCACCACAGTTGCAGTACTGTAGCTCTCAGGTGGACATGAGAGATGCCGGTATGGCTCTGGGAATACGGAGATGCAGGGACTGTGGGCAGCCAGGACAGGATGAAGTTTGGTGAGGGCTGGGCTCTCAAAATATTACTGTGCGGCAACTGCTTGGGTAGGGGAGGGGGATTGGGACCCAGCACAAAATCCCTCCCCAGAGCAATGCCGTTATGTGGCCTCCAAGCAGCTCCCATACTAGTCTCAGGGCCCACAGGGGCCTAAGGGCTTTCCCATGCCCAGGATTGCGGAGTTCACTGTGGGAATGTGGACCACTTTGGACCTCTCACTTATATTTTGCCTGCCATTAGGAATTTCTCTTGGCTTCAGGATGCTTAGCTCCCTTCTCCTTAGAAGCCTCAGAAGTGCTCTGTCACTTTCTTGCTCAATTCTGGGGGTCTCTCTTGAAGCTCTGTTTGAGGTATGGTTATCTTCTTGCTGTTTTGGTCCTTCTTGGTGGACAGGCTGGTGTCTGGTGCCTCTAGCCAGCCACCTTCCCATCACTTATCTTCCCCAGCTTTTAAAACAGATTGGAGGATTTAGTGGTAATCCTTTTGTTTTTGCTGTTTGGCCTAGAATCCATTAGCTTGGGTGGTCCTGAATCTATATTGTTAAAAATCTATATGTATCCTTTTCC
Organism: Chlorocebus sabaeus; assembly: GCF_047675955.1. Classification (NCBI taxonomy): domain Eukaryota; kingdom Metazoa; phylum Chordata; class Mammalia; order Primates; family Cercopithecidae; genus Chlorocebus; species Chlorocebus sabaeus. The sequence continues at coordinate 32,907,560 of NC_132927.1, forward strand.
TTGCATCAATAACAGATTTTAGAAGTTTTTTCTTTGTTTTATTTTTTTATTTTTAATTAGAAAAGGATATGGTGCTAGCAGCAGGATAGAAAGAGATAAAAGGCATTCACACAGCTTTTTAGGAATAAATGCCTGGAAATTCTCCAGATTGATCAATTGCATGGTTCTATTTTTATGAGAGTATTTTTAAAATTCTTTTATCATATAGAAAAGTATTTGATGTTATGTTTTCCAAGGCACGTTTAGACACTTGATTTCATAAGATCTTTATAAGAATCTTATTATGTATGCAGAGTGTGTATCATTTTCCTTTCCTTTCTTCCTTCTTTTTTCCCACTCACCCACCACAGTCTCCTGCCCTGAAATTTAGTGATAATAACACTGAAATGAAGCATAGTCAGGAAAATCCCTAAAGTGGCACAGCAGGCCATTGGGCGAGCTCAGATTGGATCTCTGGCTCCCTAACTCTTAGTCCAGTGGTCTTCTTCTTTGGAACTGTAAATAAATTCTTCCATCAATTTTTCACTAATTGTAATTGATGTCCATACCATTATTCTTTGCTCCTATTTGCCATGATCTATGATTTTGGTGGCTCAAAAGACATTATCTTCCTAGGACTGGCTCTACCAAGAGCCAACGACATTTGTGTTGGAGCTAGCAAGGGCCACAGTTAAATGGATGAACGAACAGGCTGGATGGAAGGACTGTGGTGGAGGATGGAGATGCTGACCTTTCTCGGAACACGAGAAAGGTCTTCCTGTGTCCAGAGTTCTGTCCATTGCACTCACACACTCTTTCCTGGCTCTCCTCCTTTCTTCTCTGGCTAATTCTGTTTTGTTTGCAGCCGTCCTTCTCCACCAGGCACCAACGTGAGTTCTCCAAGGTTAGTCTTAGTCCCCATTTCTTTCCCTATACTGCCTTCATATGTGGATTCAACCAGGGCTTTTCTTTTCAAATGTCATCTACATGCCAATGACTCCCAAATCAATTTCTACCCCAGACCTCTCTGTGCTCTGTCCCTTCAATCTAATTATGGACTTAATATTTCTACTAGGATATCTCAAATTCTCAGAATGTTCCAGACAGAACTTAGGATCTTCCCTCCTCTGTCAAACTGATTTTCCTCCAGAATTTCCTTTCTACCACACCCCATTGCACAAGTCAGTAATCCTTGGAGCTCCTCTCTCCCTCACACTCTATAGTCTATATATCACCATGTGCTCCCATCGGTGACTCTGACAACTTCCCACTCCATTAGCCCGCCCCCTAGTCTAAGCTACCACCATCTCTCACCTGGACTGCAACAGCTTCCCACCTGTTCTACCCAAATCCACTCTTGTCCCTCTCCTACTCATTCTTGACACCAAAGTCTATGTTGTGCATCACTGTTCAACCTCCTGACTCCCTGTGATGAGGCCGCACTGGTCTTTCAGTTCCCTGTAGCAAGTCATGGTCCCATGCCTCCTCTCCACACCCTCCCTACCCCACAGCCACTATTGTCACAGGGCCTTTACTCATGGTCTACTCTATGCCCAGAGACTCCCCACCTCCAATCCACACACATACACAGCCATCTAGTTACCTCCTATCATCCTTCAGACCTACATCACTTTCCCAGACCCAGGTCATGTTCCTTCATTAGAAACTTGTCTCCGGTCATGTTCTGGACATACGTATCTCAGATTTGTCATTACACTCCTTCCCTCACTTAACAGCTCTTTACTAAGCGCCTACTTTGTGCCAGGCACTGTTCTAGGCACCCGAATAATTAGTCAAGCAATTGAAAAATAAATGCTTGAGTATTTTCTGTTACTCTCAAGTAGTAGGAAGCTGAAAAATACAATTACCACAGGTAATTACATTCTATGAATAATTACAAGTTCATTTCTATATTTATCTTTTTAATATCACGCCTACTCTAGACCCTATGTTCAGTGAGAGCTGGAACTGTGTCTGTTCTAGTTGACAAGTATCATCAGCTCTCAGTGTAGTGCTAGTGCCTAGCAGGTACTAAAACATTTGGGAAATTAATGAATATTTACATTTGCAAATTAACAAGTGAATAAATAAATATAATTTGAATATTATAACCTGGCTTATATGGAACTTGTGATATTTTAATGTTTAATAAATATTGTGATATACAATTTGAAAACAATTTCATGTGCAAGCAGCAAGATGACGTTTCCCCCACTTGCCCATTAACCTGTAAAAAGATGTGAATATTCTCCCCTCACTTTTGAGAAGTGGTTTCCGAAGAGCTAGCTGAACTTTGCTGCCATCTTTTGACCAAAGTTAATACTGCAGAGATGAAAGCTACATTCCATAGAAATCCTCATTACAGCCTCTGAGTATCAATGAGTTCTAGCTTTGCCTAAAAATGCAAGAATGTGTTGCCAGTTAAGAGGAAATGCATGGTCACACTCAGTGCCTATTTCTATTATATCTTTCTTTCTTTGTTTATTTGCATAGCTATCTTCTATCTACTCTTTCTTCTGTATCCCAGCACCATGGTAAAGCTTAATAAATATTTTTATGTGAATATTCTAAGTGAACAGTAAGTGAACAACAATTTAATATCAGGAGTTTCAGGGTACAGACACCAAATAGACATTAACTGTTATCGTTGTTATTAACATGATCATTATTAAGACCCTTCCCCTGCAAAGTAGATGACTTCAAAAAGACTCTAAGTTCCTCCATGCTTGTGGACACCTACCCCAAACTTTGTCTCTCTCCTCTCTTCTTTCCTGTCATTCTCCCCTTCCCTGGAAAGCCCATTAAAATTACTTTTCGTTGCTATCTTAATCCCTTAAAATATATAAATGCAGGCCGGGCATGGTGGCTAATGCCTGTAATCCCAGCACTTTGGGAGGCCAAAGCAGGCAGACCACTTGAGGCCAGGAGTTCAAGACCAGCCTGGCTAACATGGCAAAAGCATGCTAATAGTTGTCTACAAAAAAATACAAAAATGCATTTTGTACAGACGTGGTGGCACATGTCTGTAATCCCAGCTACTTGAGAGGCTGAGGTGGGAACCCAGGAGGTGGAGATGGAGGTTGCAGTGAGCCAAGATCATACCACTGTACTCCAGCCTGGGCAACAAAGTAAGACTCTGTCTCAAAAAAAAAAAAAAAAAAAAATATATATATATATATATATGTATATATACACACACACACATATACACACATACATACATATCTTTATATTTTGGTTCTCCATTAAAATTATAAGGCCCTAGTTGCAAAGAAATTGCATTTCAATCTTAGGATCTCCCACAGTACTCAATAAATGCTTATTGACTTCATTGAAGGTCGTTTTCTGAAATGAAAGATTTAAAGAGATATTTTATTTTGCTCTAACATATTTTGTGTTAAGGAGATATTAGGAAAATTATGACAGGTTCTCAGAGAGCTAGCATCTTTTTTTTTTTTTTTTTTTTTTTTTTTTTGAGATGCAGTCTTGCTCTGTTGCCCAGGTTGGAGTGCAGTGGCGTGATCTCAGCTCACTGCCAGCTCTGCCTCCCGGGTTCAAGCCATTCTCCTTTCTCAGTCTTTCAAGTAGCTGGGACTACAGGTGCCTGCCACCATGCCCGGCTAATTTTTGTATTTTTAGTAGAGACAGGGTTTTACTGTGTTAGCCAGGATGGTCTCGATCTCCTGACCTCGTGATCCGCCCATCTCGGACTCCCAAAGTGCTGGGATTATAGGCGTGAGCTGCCGTGCCCAGCCAAGAGCTAGCATCTTTTTAAACTAAATATTTTAAATTATATTTATTTGGAAAATTTACAAAATTGAAAATATTACCTCTTTGAAATAGCTGTAACGCCAGGGAGTCTTTGTATATTGTAAGCTAGATAATAGAATATAACAACCAAGAATCATGGCAATGTTAACTTCTTTAAACAAAGCCAGAGAGATGAAAAATTTGGATTGTCCCATGAGGAGAAGTCTGATAGGTACTTGAACAATAGATAGACCTGTTTAAAAAAACAGATATACCTGGGAGTCTTTGAGGGGCGTCTATAGCAGAGGCTGGTTTCAGGAAAGTCAAATTGTTGGATAACTCACGAAGACAAAAACCGTGAAACAAAGAGGTTCATCATTGAAATTAGCCCTTTGAGCGTAATAGGGAAATGCTGCAGCTGAAAGAGAAACCCTTTCATTCCACACACATCCCTGATATATATTAGGTTGTCAGCAAATACCTATTGAATTGAAGAGGACTTTGATTAGCCATGTTCTTACCTTTCTTTATAATTTGCTACAGTTCAGCTCATGGTGATTTAATAATTCTAAATGCCCAAATTTAAACATCCAGTTTTAAACAATTGGTTCTGGATGGGCATGTCAAGGAAAATGATGTTTTGTAGTTTGCTCTGCCGTATATGACTGAGAAAACTGAACGAAGCAGCCGAACAGCAATGTGGATGATTTTATATTTAGAAGCTATATTGCATGTACTTTTTACTAATTTTACTAAAAATATTGCTCATTTTCATTTTCACACAGAAGCATTCTGAGGATTGAATGCTCTCTTTGGTCCTCAGTGTGGGGTGGCCTTGCTCACCAGAGATAGAACAACTTTGTTTTAGGGAAAATTTTCCAGTCCCGCTGAACACGTATTCAAAGCAGTGAGCCGTACCACCTCTGTGTTTTTCCTGGCTCTTGCATGAAATAAAATACCTGCTCGCAATTTCCTGTGCTGACAGATTAGGGATAAAGTGTCTGAGCTCAAGGAGAAATGGGAAAACCGGCTGGATTGGACTGGTCATTTGGGAAGACAAACACAGAATACAAGGCACCCGCTGAAGACATCACCTGGCTATTTAAAAACCTTTCTGCGGGTCAATGAGCTAAATGGGAGTTCTATGTAGAGGATAAGAAACTATTCATTTCTCTCAGGTTTAGCTTTTCAGAAAAGCCCTCAAGAAAAAAAAAGGCCCCTCTACTTTGAGTGCACTAAATCCTCTTGCTGACTTTGGTGAAAGAGACATGAAATAGCTGATGAAGGCAAATGTGTTTCAGATGCAAAATAAGAGCTCTTGGAAAGGAATGCCTGGTGAACATCTGGTGTCCCTTTATTCTGAATGAACATCTGTCGCCCTTGGTTAATAGTTTACACCTGTTGACCCAATCAACATCACTACCTACAACTAAAGGTGAAAATACTGATGCTGAGGTCCCACCCCCCAGAGATCCTGATGGAATTTCTTGAGTTTGGCTAAACTTTGGGATTTTTAACACTCCCTGGGTGATTTTAATATGCAGCCAAGATTGAGAACCACTGTGTAAACAGGAGACTTTAATTGGATTTGGGAATATGACTTATTAATGCAAAAAAAATTAAACTAGAGATATGAATTGTTTACAGGCTTTTATCATGTGTTCAAAATACTTTAAGTGATTTTGTTAACATTAAATTTATATCTTTTTGACAGTTTTAGACAACTTTGTATTGGATTCATTGAGTCCCTGTCAATATTATAATTCATTGCTTCAGTTACAGGCACTATTAGCAAACAGAAAAATAAAACTTACAAGTCTACATATTGCTTAAACGTCTATGCATGCAATCCTTCTGTGGGCAACCTATGATGAAATGCTATGGTTAAGGACAACCTGGAGTTATTGTTTAGTGTTGCATTACTTTTTTATTTTAAAATGATCTCATATAGTCGCATTTTGTTTTTTTATCATTGGATAAATATAACTGGGTTACTAGGTGTGGATCTTTGTATAGCAGGTGACAATTTAACTTGTAATGACAGAAATAGTATTCTAGAAAATCTGTTAAGAAGTCTGCTAGTCAAACACTATCTGAATTCAAAAGTGACTGAACCATAGAACCAATAAACTATCCTCATGTTGGCAATACCGTGTCCTGTATCTTCAACTGTCTTTGTGACTTTGGTTTGATGACTATGAAGCCATGACCACAAACCAGAGACGAAAAAAATAACGCTGAACATAGTCCTAACCCAGTGCAAACACATAGATCTATAAGTATCTCCCCACGTATCTACTAGAAAGGAAAATGCTAAAAACTATGAAAACTGTGCCTATTTGAAACCCTTTCCTGGTTGTCACTTTGTTTCATGGTGGCACTTGGGTCAAGTGGTCAACTTAAGATGCACTTTAAGATTACATTCTTCAAAATAAGTGAGAGCCAAAAAAATTTTTTTAACCTGCTGATTTAGTAAAAACAGAGAGTTCACGTTATCCTTTTATTTATTCATTCATCCAAGTAACTGCTGTGTGATAAACAAGTATGGATATTCCTCAGAGGTAGCTAAGAGACCACCTCCAAGCCAAGAAGCTTAGTCAGGAAAGCCAAAGTGTTCTATCACATATCTGGCCTCAAAACATTTAAAATGTTTTCATTATAAAATTGAGTATACATTTTTAAAAATCTTTAATTTTATTGATTGATTGATGATTGATTGATTTGAGGCAAATTCTTGCTCTGTTACCCAGGCTAGAGTGTAGAGGCATGATCCACTGCAGCCTTGACCTCATGGACTCAAGTAATCCTCCTGCCTTGGCCCCCCAAGTAGCTGGGAGTACAAGGCATGTAGCACCATGCCCAGCTAATTTGTTATTTTTTGTAACATTGGGGGCAGGGGTCTTGCTATGTTGCCTAGGCTAGTCCTGAACTTCTGGCCCCAAGTGATCCTTCTTCTTTGGCCTCCCAAAGTGCTGGGATTATAGGTGTGAGTCACAGTGTCTGGCCTAAAAATCTTTAAATATTTTCCACTGGCTTATTTTTACATTTATAAGTGATATTTTCACCATCAGTCATGCAGTTTCTGGGCCTCAGTTTTTCACTTGTGAAGTTATTAATCAGGGCACAAAGGCTAAGCTGCCATCAAGATACTTAAAATCACAGTGACTTCAATGGGTAAGATGAAAGAGAGCTGAATTTCTCTTCCATGTCCCAGGCTGATCTGACATTCCGGGATGGTTGGGCTGCTCTGTTATAGAAGGTCAACTATTAACCTGGGATGGCTAGTAGCTCTGTCATTTTCAGCATGTGACTTCTATCTCTGGGCCCAAGACACCTACTGTAGCTGTTGCTGCTTCCCAGCCATCAGAAAAAGGGAAGTTTGTGAAAAGCTGCTACTTTGCTGAGGAACTGACTGGAAGTTGAATGTGTCTCTTGTGCTCCTATCTCATTGATTCAAATTTAATAGCATGGCCATTCTTAGCTGTAAAGGAGCTAGGGAAATGCACTGTCTTATTGTGTGGTGTGCTCAGCTAAACCTTGGAGAGTTTTATTACTACAGGGCGGAAGGGGAGAATGAATAGTGGGAGATGTTTACTAATCTCTGCCATTTGAAGGGTTGTGACTACATGATTTTTAGTATTGCATTCAGCAGTTAAATCCTGCAAATCCATGATTTTTCATGATTTTGCCCAGTCTGTTCTTTAATTTCAAACCCGAAGAGTGTGCATGCATGTGTGTGTGTGTGTATGTGTGTTGGGCAACAGATGGAGAGTAGGGCAAACAGATGCACTATATTTCTTAATCATCAATTAACCCAGTGCTTCTCAAACATTAATGTTCATATAAATCACAAGGAGAACATGTTAAAATGTAGATTCTGATTCAATGAGTCTGGAGTGTGCCATGAGGTTCTGTATTTCTTACAAGCTCCTCTGATGAAGCTGATGTCGATTCTGCTGGTCCACAGTTAACATTTAACAAGAAGCTAACCCATCCTGATAAGAAGGCAAAGGCCAGGTGAGGCCCTTTTGGAGAAATAGACAATATAGTAAAATCTCCACTCTCTCACCCTGTCCCTTTGATGGAAATAGACAAGGGATCATCTGGGTCAGCAAAAAGCCATCATATTTTTAATTAAAATGATGGCAACCCAAATGTTAATTTCCCATGTACTGTGAAACTTGGGAAAGATAATGTACAATGGACTTGTGATACCTTCTGATGCTAACTCATATAAATTCTCAATACATGATCTACAATCTAAAAGTAAAAGTAGATCACGGAATGTTTACATTGTTTGGACTTTGGAAGCTTTTGCCTCCATTCCTGTATTGTTTTTTGTTTTGTTTTTTCTTTCTTTCTTTTTTTTTTTTTTTTTTTTTTTTTTTTTGCTTATTGTTTCATTTAAAAGTGAAATCTACCATCACGTCCAAATAAATAGTTACTGTCTGTTGGACATCCAAAGTAAATATGACAACCAAAAGGCCATTTAGAGTCATGAAAATATTTCCTTCCCTCAAAAACTTTTCTACGTATTTCAACTCAACTGGGCATTATTAATTAATATCAGTAGACACATTGAACCATACTTACCTACCACTTGTTGATTATATAGGATAACACAGTATTTTTCTTGATACAAATTGTTACTTGTCGAACTTAGGAATTGTTTTCACACTTTGATGAGACATAACACATCAAAAGAGAAAATTGTGGAGACCTTTCGGACATCTTTCCACATGACATATTCTGTCCATTTCTGGACTACAGCGTCCTGTCCATTCCCTGGACCTCACACTTGAAAAGGAGCACAGTGAAGTTAGAAGCAATTAGCTGTTACATTGGAGGAGTCCTGATAGAGTCATTGGCTTTTGGCAAATGAGTGGAGCTCAGTTTTCCCATTTTAAAATCAGGGAGGTATATTCTGACATGTCAATTTCCCAAGATCTTTGGGGTAACTCTTCCTGACCCCTTCCCCCAGACAGTGGATAACTCTGTGTCTAATCAACAGTTTAGGAGCATTGTCTCATGGTGAAGTGGTCAGATTTGGGGAAAGAACAAAAAAGAGAGTTATATCAATTATTATAATGAATATAAAAGCATAGGTTCCCCTCCAATTACCATGGAGTTACATCCTGATAAACCCATCATAAGTTGAAAATATGGCATATCAAAAATGCATTTGATACACCTTAACCCACTGAACATCACAGCTTAGGCTCGCCTCCCTTACATATGCTCAGAACACTTACGTTAGCCGACTGTTGGACGAAATCATGTAACACAAAGCCTATTTTATAAGACAGTGCTGTGTATCCCACGTAATTTATTGATTTATGTACTGAAGTATGGTTTCTACTGAATGTGAGTCACTTTCACACAATCATATCGTGGAAAATCTTAAACCCTCCTAAGTCAGGGACCGTCTGTAGTTGACAGTGTTTATTTTTGGGTGGGAGATTGTGAGGCATTTAGTTTAAATTTTCTGTTTCCTATTTTTAAATATTAACACATACTACTTTTATAATCAAAGTGCAATTTAAAATAAAATATATCAGTGAATTCATTAGAAGAAAGGAAGGAAGGGAGGGATGGAGGAAGGAAGGAAAGAAAAAAGAAAGAAAAAAAGGCTTGGAGTGGATGACCTCTACTGTTTCTCCTTGGTTTGAAAATTAATCTTGGGTTAGCTATGAATTCTATGACTAACCTGAGCATAGACAAGATAGTCATTGTGGAGAATTTTAAACCTAGCTTCCAAAATTTTATGCCCCCCCCAAAAAAAAATCTGAATTTAGAGAAAGAGTGCTATTTCCTCTGGGCCAAGAGCATTAATCACCAAAATGCTTGGCTGACACGGGGCTGGAGTCTGCCTATTGGCACTCACTGGGGTCTTGGTATGTCATCTGGTTGCAGCCCTAAAACAAAATACAAATGAAAGAATATACTAATAATATTTTATTTTTATTATTATAATAACACTTGCTGCATGGGAAGTTTATGATTTGCTCTACTGCTTTTTCATTTGTTTTCTTAGGAATGTCTATGTCATGGTTATATTGTGAGTAATATCAACCTTGCACAGTGCACTTTTCGGCTGTCTGTTCTCCTCTGTCAATAGCATCAATCCCAAGATTGGTCACCTTCACTCATGTTAGGATTTCTATTCCCAAAGACTCAGAAGAGGAATATAACCTTCAGTTCCCCTGGCCCAACCTGAAGGGTGGGGAGCAAACAGGACCATGGCTACTGATTATAATAGATATTGATTCCATCTACCTTCTCACTTCCGTTAGATCGCTAGGTCTCCAGATGGCAACCCCTTCTCACAATTTGTTCTGTTTCCTTGCAGACAGCCAGGACATCATGGGCTTGCTTAGGGACCAGTTAATGTTTTCTGGTTATTGCTGTGTCCGTAGTCACTCTCCACTGGCTTCTGCCATGGCTGTTGCAGAGCCAGTCCTTTGAACACCCAGGAGTGTCATTCACAAAGAATATAAAGAAATGGTGCCCTCTGCAGTTGTGTAACAAAACAACACCGGCTCCCCTCATGCTTGCAGGTCGTCTCTCTACCTGGAGCCTGCTCTGAACTTTCTGGGCACCCTGCAGGTTTCCCTACTCTCGTGGAAATAAAAGAGGTGTCCTTACCCCTCTATGTGGGTGGCTCTTGAGGAGTGCCTGAGTTCATGCTTTGCAGTCTCATCTGCAGGGGAATTGAGGTGGAGCTCCTAGGGATAGACCCGTGGACATTTTGAATGGCTCCACCTGCTTTTATTCAGAGACATTCCTCCCTGCTGTCAGTGTCACAGGACCCTGAGCAGGATCTGGGAACCTGTCCTCCAGGGAAATGACTTGCCCTTTCTCTTTCTAGTTACATGAGTCAGCACATTTTGTATCTTACCTAAACTGCCTTTAGTTGAAACTTTTATAATGTGTAATCCAAACATCTTGACTAATACCTTACTAAAGCTCCACTTTTTCCTCCCTCTCTTATTCCCTCCCTCTCTCCCCTTTTCAAAAATTTTTAGAAATATTTGCTTTATTATCTCTGAGAAAGTAGTCAACTTTCTCTGAAAATCAGTGACTTGCCAGAGTTAATTAATCCCATGTTTAACATATATAGAGATGTAAAATGCTTAGAATAGTGCCAGGTATATGATAAGCACTATCTAAGTGTTTGCTATTATTCTTATCAGTAGTTGTAGTTACAGTAGTAGCAAGAATAAGTCCAACAGTACATGCTGGCATACTGCGAGGGTACCACAAAACCCTTCCGGATTATTAGGGCTTGTTTATGGATTGCCCAAGAGAAACATATAGAATGGTAAATACGAACCAATCCATCACTTCCCATTGCCTCATTCTTGATCTTATATCTAAGAAATAAGTTCAACCCATGACCCACTTTTGCAGCCCAGTATGTTTAGTATTAGATGCTCTCCTCGCCTGCAAAGCCAGTTAGTCCATCATGTCCCTGTCATGACTTCATATCACAATTGCTTCAATTACCCATTCTAATTTTCAGTCACATTATTACTTTGGGAGGGATATGAACATGAAAAGACTACTTTGTGTTATATTTCTTGGCTCACTCCTGCCCTCTTCACTTTATAGGACGTGTTTTCTTATTGCTGATATATTAAGTGAGGGTCAGAATTACTGAAAAGTTTGTAATTCCAGTGCATTAATTCTAAGCTCAAACTTCAAAGCCTCAGATTCTCATAAACTCGTAAATTCAAGGCCTCAGATTCAGGATGGACAAAGTTTAAACCAGAAAATGAAGTGTGAATACCAGTCAATAGAAGCTAAAACTACCTGGTGCTGTAGGTAAAAGTTCAACACAGTCAGTCTGCCAGTATATAATGGACCATATGCCTTTGGGCTCTGTCCCTTTAACAAAAGGTAGAATTTTTCTCTTGATATTGTTCTAGCTGAGAAATCCTGACAGACATAGGCAGTTTTCGATGGAGTCAAAGATTGTATCACGTATCATGATTGAAACCAATGTTTCATAGCTTGTGGTCTCCAGGATCCACTAATCTTGTAGATCTCAGTTACCGCCTTTAAAATCTTCACCAACAGATAGATAGAGCTACCTTGATGTTTCCATTACCACCACCTTTCTCATCTATATATAACAAACAGGTGTCAATATGAGCAATTCATATTTCAAGTCAGAAAGGCTGTAGCTGTTTCATAAATCTTGCCTCAACATTGAGGTATTTTTAGCACTTGCTGAACAAATGAGAGGTGTTTTTGTGTTGGAAAGTAGAGAGTCAACCAGAAGACTTTCTACTTAGCCCATGGGCTGAGAGGATGGTCACAGACTTCCATAACGCTTCTCAGCTAATTGAGTACTGTGCTTAGTAAACTAAACTTGGCCTTGGCCATGCTCTCTTGGATTCATACTCTCATATATTCACAAATCCCTATTGCTGGAAGCAAACCTGATGGTGAGGACAGTTTTGGCTCCAGGGCTGCAGCTGCCAGCTATGGATCCCATGGTCCACTATGAGCTTGCTTCCTTTCGTATATACTTTACTATACCTTTTCTATTTTATCACTAACTTTTTTTGAGCTGCTCCTCCAGTATCTAAAAAATCTGTCAAATGTTCCCAAGGACAGTTTTGGAATTTCTGGTCTTAGAATTCTTTAATTTTCCTTTATAGGAACATGGCATCTTAACCAGTAATCACAAGCAGAAAATGCTGTTAAAGTGGAGTGACAGGCAGCTGCATTAGGTAAGCTTCAAGTTCTAAAGTCCCATAACTAACACCCCTCCTGGTTTCTGCAGAGTGTTGAATGTAGAAGGTTTCTATTATGCAAACTACCAAAATTATAGGATCAATAAGCTTATAAGGACCCAGTGGCATCTTCTGTTTTTCTCCTTACTTAAAAGCAGGGTTTTCAATATGACATTTGACAAAACAAATAACCAAAGTACACCCAGGTATGGGATGACTTCTCCAATATCCAATGCTGTGGTTTGAAGGTGTCCCCTCCAAAATTCATATTGAAATTTAAACTCCATCATGGTGGTAGTAAGAGGTGCAGCCTTTTGGGAAATCTTAGTCAAATTTTGTGCTGCTATAACAGAATACCTAAGGCTGGGTAATTGACCAAAAAAAAAACAAACCAAACCAAACAAAACAAAACAAAAAACCCAGGAATTTATTTCTCACTCTTCTGGAGGCTGAGCAGCCTAAGATCAAGGCACCAGCATCCGCTGGAGCCTTCTTGTGGCATCCTTACACGGCAGAAGACGGAAGGGCAAAAAATGAGCACACCTCTCTTGCAAGACCTTTTCATGGTGGTGTTAATCCATTCATGAGAGTAGAGCCCTCATAAGCTAAACACCTTCTAAAAGGACCCACCACAGAACACTGTTGCATTGGGGATTAAGTTTCTACCACATGAATTTTGGGTGACACATTGACACAACAGCATTGATTAAGTCATGAGGGTTCCTCCCTCATGAATGGATTTGTGCTTTACAAAAAAGCTGGAGGAAACTGACTTAGGCCCTTGTTGCCCTTCTACCATGTGAGGACTCAGCAGCAAGCCTCTCAGCATACCTCAAATACGGGCACCGAATCTTGGACTTCCCAGTCTCCAAAACTGTGAGACATAAATTTCCATCCATTATAAAGTACCCAGTCTGTGATATTTTGTTATAGCAGTACAAATGGACTAAAACATCCAAATAATTCTGTCAGCCCATGTGCTTCCATTTCATGGTGAAATTAAATATATTTGCAGCCAATTGTTTTTGTATCAATGAATGATCCTGTGAATCTTTAGCCCAGCATATGCTAAGACACACTTAAGACTTGTACTAGCCCTTATATTTAGGTATATTTACCAGCCAACAAGATGATGTCATGTTTTTTGTCCCCTTCTACAGGTAACAATGTTCTTCTCACTTATCACCAATTTCAAAATTATGGTTAGTCTTAAACTATTTCAAAATAAAAAGTTATTACAAAAAAAAAGATGATGGTTGCTGTCTTCATCCATTATGGCTCTTATAACAAAATATCTTATGCTGAATAATTTATAAACAATAGAAATTTATTGCTACAGTCTGTGGTCTGGAAGGTACAAGATCAAGGGGCTAGCAGATTTAGTGTCTGGTAAGGACCCAAACTCTGTTTCCAATATGGCGCCTTGTTGCCGCATCTTCACGTGGTGGAAGGACTGAAGGGGGTAAACTCACTCTCTCAAGCCCTTTTATAAGGGTGCTAATCCTGTCTATGATGGTGGAGCCCCCAGGACCTAATCACCTCCCAAAGGCCACACCTATTACTATTATCACCTTGGATTTTGGAGGGACATCAACATTCAATCCACAGCGGTTATCATGGTCAGATTACTTCTTAATTATTATCATAAATAGAATAATTAATATAGTCCTAAGACAACATAATAAAAGTATATTATGTTGCATGTAAAAGTAAATGGTCCCTGCTGGTTCTGTCTCTCAGGGGTGGAAAAGAAGGCATTATCACGGCAATATCAAGTTCAATCACTAAATCCCATTCTTTCCCAGCTTGCTGAACTTTTTTTTACACAATTGTGGAACTCAGTCCAAGGTAAATTAATAGGTCCCATCTAGCATTTTCTTGGCCAAACTGAGTTAATGTGAAAAAGATTAGTGTTTATTAATACCCACACATTCACTGTTTCTTTAATTAAAAGTTCTACTTCCTGTTGTTTCCTGAGAGCTTGCACTATTTTGAATTTATCACTCAGCCTTGATAAATACAAAGATTTGATAAATCTAGAGATTCTCTTTTAACGTGGCCAATTAAAAGAGAGAAAAGAGCATATTTTTGTATCCTAGTCACCCAAATAATAGTCATGCCAAGAAGTTTTCCTTTCATTCATGATAACCACTCTAATTACACGTTTAGAGTGATCACCAGTTACCAACCGCTGTCTTGTTAGCAATGTTTTTATTGGTTATTTGCCTCTTTTCCACTGCATCCCCAAATTCCCTGAAGTACACTTTTCAAGTATTTGGGAATTTCTTTGCAATAACACTGTGTACCCAGAAATTCCATTTATACAACTTTAGCTCCCTCTATTGGCTCAATTATTTTCACCAGAGCAATAAACAATAGCCACGGCATGGCCAGTTTCACACTCATTTGGGGGGAAAAAAATTCTCTATTTTAAATTAGCAGACCAGACCCAAGGTCATGGTTCACAAATGGTTCCTCTTGTTACATATCTGAAGCCCTTAGCTATCTCACACCACAGGTACTCAGCTGATCAAACCAACACTGCAACACTATCTTGGTCCCTTCCTCTATGATAGGTCTGGAATAAAGTCATTAAATCTCCACCTTCTCCCCGCTATCGCTAATCTGCAAGGTGACTATATGGACAAATGTCAACAGCAAATTTGGGTTGATGGAGAGACCAATGACTCAGGCTTCATGTGATTAAGTCAAACAATATTGCAGTCAAGATAAGTAATAGAGTTATCTAGGGCAGGCAGAGATACAAGTTTTCAAATTCTCCAATCCTCGCAAAGGAGAGTGAGCTAAAAATACCCTTGTCACTGAGCATCAAAGAAAGACTGTCCTTCTTCAATTTTATGAGATTAGAGGGTTCTACATATTAGCTAGTCTGGATATATGCCAGTGCTATGTATTCATCTGGGACTGATGCATCTGATAATCTTGGGGTTATGCAATAAACAACATGATTACAGAGCACAGCATGGTATGACATACTCAGGCATTCACTCAGTTCTTGATCTCTCTAGGCGAACGCTGTCTCATTTCACTCCTAAACTATGGAACTGCAGAAAACTCAGTTACTCAGGCATCTCTGAATCATATTAATAGGCCCTTAGGGTAGCCATGGGATCACATGGCTGGCTCACATTTGCTTTTCTTTCCTCTTCTCACTTGTCCTGTGGTTCAGAGTACAGTGTTAGATAGAATTTCATACTGTGTGTGACACTTAATGGTGGCACAAAGGTCACTCCAGCTATAGTCCCATTCCTTGTATCTCCAGGGCTGCAAATGAGGATATGCCTGTGTGGGCCATGGCACTACGACTCCAGGGAAGAGAAGATGTTAAAAAGGCTACATGGGCAGAGAAAGAAGATAGGCCTCTGTCCACATCAAGGTTTTTCACTGAGCAGAGCAATGACGTGACCTTGGGCAAATCATTTAACCTATGTCTTAGTTTCATCTAGAAAAGAGAGATGATAGATTGCAGGTTTGTTGTCTTTAAGCAAATGAATGTATTTGAAACACTAGAACACAGAAAACACTTAGTAAACGGCAGCTCCATCATCATCATCATCATCATCATCCCCAAATTTAGCTGGAAGAATTTGCTTGGCTGCTTCATAGAAGCATTGCAATCTGGCTTGCCCCAACATGTATAGGTGAAAGGATGGAATATTAAACTCTAAAAAGATTTACCCAAATTAGTTTCATTTCCCTCCTCACATTTTCAAAAATCTTCTTTAGCCCAGCATTGTATGGATTGTAGAGCACTGGACCACGAGAGTTCTCATCCCATCTCTTCCAGTAGCCATTTGTAGGGTCTTGGCCTTCCCAGAGCCTGTGTTGTGTTTTCTTGGCTGAAAATGGAAATTTATGCACACTTTGCAAAATTGTTCAAAGACATGATGGGGTAAATCATGTGTTGTTCTTCATATCATGTCTGACATACTGCATTAGGGCCATGAATGCTGGTATCCCTTCTACTCCCTGGGCTCTGAGCTCCACTACTTTATTTGGAAAAGATGGGTTTAAGGGGAGTTGGACTCATTTTTCCTCAAAGTTTTTTCACTTCTAATGTCCTGTGACTCTTGCAACCTTCTCTTGTGGCGCATAATGTCAGTTCCCAAAATACAGAGAAGAAACTGGGAGATAAGCAACTCTAGAAGGTTTCGAAGCCACTGGCTCTTATCTCCATAGTGCTCAATTCTCTTTCCTGGCTGTTTGGGGTGCCTTACACTGCAATCTGAGAACTCTTCTGCCTGATGTCCTTTGATAAACTCTCTAGCTCTCTTGGGCCCCTTGAAATGTGAATATTTATATTTATTGGCTCATCATCTTTGTTTAACACATTCTTTAAAAAGTTGTTCTGGCTGGGCTTAGTGGCTCATGCCTGTAATCCCAGCACTTTGGGAGGCTGAGGCAGGCAGATCATGAGTCAGGGGATCGAAACCATGCTGGCCAACATAGTGAAACCCTGTCTCTACCAAAATACAAAATAATAATAATAATTAGCTAGGGGTGGTGGTGGGTGCCTGTAGTCCCAGGTACTGGGGAGGCTGAGGCAGGAGAATTGCTTGAGCTGGGGAGGCGGAAGTTGCAGTGAGCTGAGATGGTGCCACTGCACTCCAGCCTGGTGACAGAGCTAGACTCCATCTCAAAAAAGAAAAAAAAAAAAAAGTTGTTCTGTATTTTGTATCCTAATTATGAAGACCATGACCTGATTTGCTTCCCAAACACAACACTCAAGCAATATTTCTCAACTTGGTATATATCATTTTCTTCCATTCTGTTAGTGAATTAAAAATCAAGGTGTCATTCTCAAGTCCTCTCTTTCCCTCACCACCTATATCCAAGCCATGAACACATCCCATTGATACTACCTTTAAAACATATCTAAATGTGTCAACCATCTTCATTCCCACCAATGTCATGCTGGGCCGAGCCTCCATCATTTCTCCTGGAGGATTACTATAGTAGCTTCCTCTGTTCTCCACACAGGATTTGTTCTCCACATAGTAACCAGAGTTTTTAAAGAATGTGAATCAAATTGTGTAATTCCCCTGCTTGATATCTTCAGCTTACTTCTCTTTGGTTTTCCAAGGCCCTGTATGATCTGGCCATCATCTACCCTTTCCAAACTCATCTTGTGCCATTCTCCCATCTACCAAGCTCCAGCTGCTCTGGCCATCTTTCTGTTCCTTGAACACCTCTCATTTCTTTCTTAAACTTCTTGCTCTAGCTGTTTCTTCTGCCTAAAATGTTCCTTCTCCTGATCTTCGTCTTGGCTAGCTATCTTGGCATTCACATCTAAGGGTATATATCACCTTCATAGGGAGGACATTCTAGATGGTTCAATCTAAAGTATCTACTCAACCACTTTCTTCCACATAACTCTTTTAATTCTCTACAGAGCATATATCACTAAGATTTTTCTTATTTAAGTTTTAATTTTCTATATCCCCCCAGTAGAATATATGCTCCTTGAACTGAAGACACTGGCTTATCTTCTTTGCTGCTGTACCCGGGCAGAACCCAGAGCTGTACATGGCACAGAGTAGCTGTTCAATAACCCACTGAATGAATGGAGGCAAATTCATCCCGCATTGGATTTATATCACTATTTAGCATATCATGCCACTAGAGGGCAATATATCACCTAAATAGAATGAGGAAATCAGTGTCCCTTTCTTCCTAAAGGAACTTGATTTTTAAATTTTATATATATTAGGTATACATATTTCAAGGGTACATGTAATAATTTGATACATTATTATAATGTGTTAAGATCAAATCTGGGTAATTGAGATATCCATCACTTTAAATATTCATTCTTTCTTTAAGCTGGGAACATTTGAATTATTCTCTTCTAGTTAGTTTCAGGTGTATGATTGAACTTAGTTGATTTTAACCATTAATGTGACAGACATTTATTTAAGAAAAACACTCTGAAAAGGAGCCAGTAGATTTTCAAAACAACCACCAGGCACAACCCAGGAAAAAGAAGTTTATTCCAGGGTTGTAAATGGTAAAATAGTTTTAAATAGACTTTGTGTTATTTAGGTTAAAAAAAAAACTCATATAAAATGAGAAAGTATTCGTGTCCATGATATAAAATTGTTCGGGAAGTCAGAAGGAAATTAAACAATGCCTTATTTTATCTATCTTTTACACACATAAATATGTATTTCTTGGTCACTATTCTTATTTTTGCTTTTAAAAGTTCGAACCCTGGACATCTCATGGGAGTAGAGATTCTGAAAGAGATTCTTTTTTAAATTTTTATAATTCCATGTCTTTCCTAAGCTTTTCTTTTAGAGAAAGCAGCATGCTGTGTGTAGCATATGTCATTGGGCACTAAGACATCCATGTTTCTGCTGACAGGTCTGCCTTGTAGTAAGAACAGCGAGAGTGACTAAGCTCTAGGGATAAGGGCAATGCTGTGTCTTGAGCCTGCTGCAGCACCTGTCATGGGAGGCAGAGAGAGCACGCAAATCCCTCAGGCGGATGTCTGTTCAGTGACAAGAGGAAGGAGGATGCACTATTGCCAGTGTCCTCAAGGTGGCAGTGGAGAAATACTCCAAATGAATTTCCTGAGGTCACCCCATCCAGTGAAGGACCACTGTAATGGTCGGTTAGCTATGAGGACAGTTTCAGCAGCACATCGGGTCAGTTACCATGACAACTGGAAAGCTCTCCTGGAATCTATGAGTTTCTAGCTGTCCTGTCGCCAGAGATGACAAGTGACTTATAAAGGAAAAGTTTGAGCCTCCGTAGAAAAATCTTAATTTTTTTTAACGTCGCTGACATGACTTACTGTGGCAGAAAGGCTTCTCAGTGTGAGTGCCTATGGCCATGGGATCTGGATTGGTCAGATGAGGCTGGGACATCTGCATTTCCGGGGCTTTGCTGGAGTAGGAGAGCAGCCTCAACTCTTCTCAGCACTTAGGAACAATGTGAATGGTTTAGGGCATCAACCATGGGTTTTGGGGGATGTATTAGTCCGTTCTTGCACTGCTATGGAGAAAAGCCTGAGACTGGGTTATTTATAAAGAAAAGATGCTTAATTGGCTTGTGGTTCCACAAGCTATATAGGAAGCCTGGCTGGGGAGGCCTCAGAAGACTCACAATCATGGGAGAGGGGGGAGGGGAAGCAGGCTCTTCTTATGTGGCCAGAACAGGAGGACGGGAGAGGTTGGGGGGAGGTGCTACACACTTGAAAGCAACCAGATCTCGTGAGAACTCACTCACTATTACAAGAACAGTAAGGGGGAAATCCACCCCCGTGATCCAACCACCTCCCACCTGCCTCTCTTCTAACACTGGGGTTTACAATTCAGCGTGAGATTTGGGTGGTGATACAAATCCAAACCATGTCACAGGAGGAAATAAGGTCAGCTTTTGCTTATTTCCTTAAATTTTGCTCAGTACGGCAGGGTCTATTGAATCCTCAGATCTAGTACAATAGATTACCAGCAACTCAGGAAGAACAATGCAAAAAGCATGAGAATGACCCTGCTGTGGCCTCCTTCATGGAGGAGAAAGAACGTTATCTCCTATACCTGTGTTCCAATTTTCAACCACAAAAACACACATACATATATGCATTAGCAAACACTCATTTGTTGAACACCTACAAAATAGTTACTATACTCATGGAGTCAAATGGAAACGCAGAATTAAAGTTGAGAGGTATCAACAAAATGTTACTGAGAATTCAAAGGACAAATGCTTAAAGCTTTGACTAAGAGGAATTTAGACAATATGTCATGGAGTAAAGACTTTGGCCATAAAAGAATGAGTAGGATTTTAGGTGGATGGGGTTGGGTGGTGAAAGGGAGGGCATCGCAAACCAGGGAAAGAGAGTAGACCAAAGTATGAAGGGGAGATCACCCCAAGTGTGTCGGATATAGACAGAGTACAGGCCTAGTATGGAAAGTAGCAGGTGATAAGGCTTTAAAGCAGTGGTTCTCAATCAGGGGAGAGTTTGCCACCCGGGGGACATTTGGCAATGTCTGGAGACATTTTGGGTTGTCATACCTGGGTGGGGGTATGTTGTTGACATCGAGTGGGTAGACGCCAGGGATGCTGCTAAATGTCCTACAATGCACAGCATGGCTTGCCACAGCAAAACTTATCCAGCCCCAAATGTCAATAGTGCCAATACTGGGAAACTTTGTTTTTCAGGAAGATTGGTCTTAGTCACAGAGGACCTTGAAAATCAGGGGAAGGGGAGAGAGCTTACTCGGTAAGCAAAGAGAGTACAGAAAGTTTTTAAGTGGGAGAGTAAATGTGTTGATATTATGATTTATGGGCATTATATGGATATAGGTACAAATATAACCTTTTCCCTCCCTCATCTTCTAAGGAGAAACCTTTTTTGCACTACTTGGTTAGCCAGCCTTTGCTGTGCTTAGAGGGTAATAGAGATTCAGAATTGCAGAAACCCAGGTAAGCTAAATTAATCTCCGTGTAAAAGGACATGGAGCCTCCCAGAGAAGAAAAAATGCAAGAGATGGAGATGAGAGAGGCAAGAGGGATGAGTGAGAGAGTGAGGAAAACAGCACAAGATGCAGTTACTAAGAGGGGGCATCAAATTAGGTCCTGCGGGGAGGTGCTAAAATAAAAAACCTTGCTTCTGCCCTTACTGAGCCCAAGATTTCCTAAAGATGATGACCTTACATTAAGTAAGTCCCTATTATTCACAGGGGAAAGTATATAGTCATCTCTCTATTTGCAGGTTCCATACCTGCAAATTCAACCCAACTATGGGTTGAAAATGTTTTTTTCAAATAACAAAACAACAATAAAAAATAATACAAATAAAAATACAGTACAACTATTTACATAGCATTTACATTTTATTAGGTGTTATAAGTAATCTAGAGTATAAGTAATAAGTAATGATATAAAAGTTATGTGCAAACACTATGCCATTTTATATAAGGGACTTAGAGCATCCCTGAATTTTGGTATCTGCAGGGATCCTGAAACTAATCCCCAGTGGATACTGAGGGACAACTGTGTGTATTTTCACAAGGCTCTGTCGTTTCTCAGAGCTTTCACTGATAAATAAAATCTAGGTGGCCTCAACTCAGGGGTAAAAGTCATTTTTGACTGCTTTCTTTGTGGGTTTTTCTTACATAGAGCATGAAAGAAAAAACTAACCAAATTATCCAAGTCTAGGGTTAAATTATTTCTATCTTTCGGGCTGAAGATGGATTTGATGCAGATGACTAAAGATAGCCAGTTGCCCCTTGTTACAGGGGGCTCCTCACAAATTTGGCCAGCAGAAAGCTTCAGTGGAGACACTATTAAGACTGCAAGAATATCAGTTCCTCATGTCACAGTCAGCTGCTCTGGTCCGTGCACCTCTGCCAAATTCCAGTGGCTAATAAGCTTTTGGCCCAGTAATGGAAGCAATGGTGCCAATGACAAATATAAACAAGGTCCTCTGCCAGGAGCAAAAGCTGAAATCTTTCTGGTAATTGCAGCCTGACATGTGCATGGTCCCAGGATCATGAGCCATCTCTACCACAGCCATTTACTATCTGTTGAGGCTCCAGGGACCTCATACAATATAATGGCTGCCACGGACACCACATTCTCCTGAATATGCCAGGGCAAAATGGCATTGTTCTTTTTGTTACTCCCCAGAGCTGGGAGTGAATGAAAGAAAATTAGGAAGAACACCCACAGAGCTGGTCAGTCAAGAATGAGACCTATGCACCAAACTGAGAAAAGCCGTTGATAGAGGAATTTTAAAGAAGGAATAGGGAGAGGACTAATTCTCGGTTTTTAGCTAGAAGTTCTATCATGTAGAAAGGCTTTTGATCACTACTTAACAGCATGTCCAGCAATGATGGCTTGAAAATGGGAGATTATTGTATGACAGGAAGTCCTATGTGGGAGGATTTTCTGGTTATAACAACTGTTCTATCATGCATCAAGGACACAGTTTATTTATGTCTTTTCTGTCCTTCATTCTTAGCAAGTTGGATTTTAGTGTTTGTTTGTTGTTTTGTGGTATTATTTCAGGTATCACGTTTAAGGTTGAGGCAAGAAGAATGGGAAAGAGGTGGTGCCAGCCCTTCTGCCCCTTCTTTCAGGAAAGGAGAAACTTTTCCCATTACTTTTCATGGACCAGAACTGGGTCATCTGATCACTCCCAGTTCTAAGGGAGGCTAAGAAAATGAGTGTCGTCTAAGAGCAAAAGGATTGACATGACCAGCCACGGTTCATCTCCAAGGGCGGGCTGTTTGTTATCACAAACAAAATTAGGATTCCATTAACAAGAAGGGAAGGGAGTTATTGGGTAGACAACTCACAGTGTCTGTCACAACCCCTTGCCATCCCAGACTTGCTGGCTTGTGAAGTGGTGTGGGATGGAAACACAATGGGCTCCATCACTGTTTGCAGGTGTTCCCCTTGCCGTGCATGCCTTTCTCCCCCTTCCTTTCTCCCTTTCTCTTCTGAACTAACTTCTCCTTATACCCAGCACTATGTTCCTAGTGAATTTCTGCTCATCTTCAGGCTTCTACTGAACTCATCTTCATGAGCCTTTTCTGGCTCTACCTCTCAGTGGTGGGCATGCCCATCTCTGCGCTCATGACAAACTCTGTCTTGGCACGTATCACACTGAATTGTAGCTGTCTGTTTTCTTATCTTTGCTCACCACTAGATTGGGCTCCTTGGGGAGTCTTATTCATATATGTCATATTCATGTTTATGTCCCTAAGACTGGGCACAGAGCCAGGCACATAGTAGTCATTCAGTAAACACCAACTGAATCAATGAGAACCTCAACGAGTTTTGCTGCATGCTATAATGCCTTAAGAAATAGTGTTTCTGGGTAAAACACACACAGAGAAAACTTCATTATTTGGGGATTGTGAAAGAACACACTTCTCAAGAAAGAGGTGCACTGTCTCAAAGAGAAGATGCTCCTGCCTGGTGTTTCTAGCTGTGTGTGCTGGCTTCCTGCACAGCCAGGCCCTTATTTACCCCAGCTCCATCTTTTTGCCTACCCCAGCTCCCTATACGTACAAGTGAGATCACCCTCACTCATGGGCCGTCTCTGGGAAGGCAGTGTTTCATTGGGAGAGGCTAAGCTTTGGAGATTTGACTCTTGGCTTTGCCATTATCACATTCTACTAAAGAGCAACACAAGTTAGCCTGTTAACTAACCTCATTAAACTTCAGTTTGCTTATTGGTGAAATACGGTAATAATAGTAACTTCATAGGGGTAGGTTGAATATGAAATGACGTAACCTATGTAAAGTGTTTGGCACATGGTAGCTGCTCAGAAAAGCATTATTATTAGTGACTGCATCTTGGATCATCCATTATATGATTTTATCAGGTAAAAGTTTCCTTATTTGCAGGTGATTTCACTACCCTAGAACCAAAATGAACCATGTTACACAAATGAAGTTGGAAAATTTCTTAGCTCCATATCACGTACATATGTAGACAGCTCCATATCCCAAAACTTGGTGATGATGATATCCCTCGCCTCCAGGAAAGGTCACAGAATATCAGCTTGGGAATGCTGTGTGTTTTGCATGTCAATCCTGTTGTAAGCATGAAGACCTACTTATAGTAAGGTCGTATGTGTTCTATAATGTATTTCAAAGAATTTCTAATTTATCTCCTATTTATCCTTTTATTGGGATATCATTTACACACTATAAAGTTTACCCTATAAAGTATACATTTCAGTGGATTTTAATATATTCCGACTTGTGTGACCACTATTGCTATCTAATTCTGTAAGTTTTTCATCACTCCAAGAAGTCCCATACCCATTAGCTCATGATCCCCAGTCTCCTCTCCCCATCAGGTTCTAAAACCACTAATTGACTTTTTGTGTCTATGGATTTGCTTATCCTGGATATTTTGTATAAATGGAATTATACAATTTGTGGCCTTTTGTGTCTGTCTTCTATCACTTAGTGTGATTTCAAGGTTATCCATATTGTATCATGTATCACTACCTCATCCTTTTTATGGCTGAATAGTACTGCATCATATAGCTATGCCACATTTTGTTTATCCATTCATCAGTTGATAAATATTTATATTGTTTCCAGTATTTGGCTATGATGAATAATGCTACTATGCACATTTGTGTGCAAATTTTTGTGAGGACATTTGTTTTCATTCCTCTTGGGTATATATCTTGTAGCAGAATTACTCAACCTTTTGAGGAACTGCCAGACTGTTTTCAAAGTGACTGCTACATTTTATGTTTTCACCAGCAATGTATGAGGGTTCCGATTTCTCTACATCCTTACCAAAACTTACTATTGTCTGTCTTTTGATTTTAGCCATCCTAGTAGATATTAACTGGTATTTTACTGAGGTTTTGATTTGCATTTCTCTAATGATTAAAAATTTTGAGTATTTGCAAATTGTATATTAATAAACGTAGTAGACCTAATAATACTACCTAATAAAGCTAGTATAAGGTCTACTACCAGAATATATATAGAATGATTAAAAATTGACGAACTTTTGAATAGACATTTCTCTGAAATTTGAGTATCTATTTTGGAGAAACGTCTATTCAAATATTTTGCTCATTTTTAAATTGGGTTATTTGTCCTTTTATTGTTGAGTTGTAATCATTCTTTATATATTCTGGTAGTAGACCCAATAAAAGTCTACTACTTTTATTAATATAATTTAAAAATATTTTCTCCCATTTTGTGGGTTGTACTTTTCACTTCCTTGATGATTTCTTGAAGATTAAAATTTTTTTAATTTAATTTTTATGAAATCCAATTATCTATTTTTTTTTCTTCTGTTGCTTGTACTTTCCAGGTCATATCTGAGAAACCATTGCCTAATTTAAAGTCACAAACATTTACACCTGTTTTTCCTAAGACTTTAATGGTTTTAGCTTTTACATTTAGGTCTTTGATCCATTTTGACATATTAATAATTTTTGTATTGGCAGGAAGTAGGGGTACAACTTCATTCTTTGCATGTGGATGTCCAGTTGTCCTAGCATCATTTGTTGGAAAGACTATTCTTTCTTTCTTTCTTCATTGAATGAGTTTAGCACCCTTGTCAAAAATCAACTGGCCACAAATGTAAGAATGTAAGAATTTGTTCCTGAACTCTACTCTCAATTCTATTCCATTGACTATATATTAGTCAGGGAAAGAGAATCACTCATACACACACACACACACACACACACACACACACAGATACAGGAAGGAAGAAAGAGAACAAGTTTTATTGCAAGGAATTAGCTTATACAATTGTGACAAGCCTAAAATTGTCAGGAAGGGCAGGCTGAAACTCTCAGGCACAAGCTGAAGCTTCAGTCCACAAGTGGAATTTCTTCTCCAGGGAAACCTCAGTTCTGTTCTTAAGTCCTTTCAACTGATTGATTCAGGCCCACCCAGATTATCTAGGATAATCTTCCTTACTTAAAGTAAACTGATTATAGATTTTGTCACATTTACAAAATACCTTCACAGCAATACCTAGATTAGTGTTCGATTGAGTAACAGGAGACTATTGCCTAGCCAAGCTGACACATACAATTGACCATCACAATCTGCTTAGCCTTATGCCAGCACCACACAGTCTTAATTACTGCAACTTTTAGCAAGTTTTGAACTCAGGAAGGTGTGAGTCTTCTTTGTTCTTTTTCTAGAAAGTTTTGGCTACTCTCAGTCCTTTGCTTTTCCTATGAATTTTAGGATCAGCTTATCAATTTCTGTACCTGTATTTATTTTTATATTAAGATAAGTTGGCAACTTTGAAATCTAATTCATATGATTAAGAGAGTGAGCTCAGATGTTCTGCTTTGTCTCTGTAGGGGATAAAAAGTTATTATCTTGGAGGCCGGGCACTGGCTCATGCCTGTAATCCCAGCACTTTGGGAGGCCGAGGCGGGCAGATCACCTGAGGTCAGGAGTTTGAGACCAGCCTGGCCAACATGCTGAAACCCAGTTTCTACTAAAAATACAAAAGTTAGCCAGGCGTGGTGGCATGTGCCTGTAATCCCAGCTACTCGGGAGACTGAGGTAGGAGAATCTCTTGAACCTGGGAGGTAGAGGTTGCAGTGAACTGAGATTGCACCACTGCACTCCAGCCTGGGTGACAGAATGCGACTCCATCTCAAAAAAAAAAAAAAAAAAAAAAAGGTAATATCTTTTCCTTACCCATCACAAGGTTCATGGCTGAGACCCCTTATAATAAAAGACAGATTAACAAAAGAAAAGCATAACACATTTATCTGATATCAGTTTTACATGACTCAGGAGCCTTCAGAAATGAAGACCCAAAGAAACAGGGGAAATTGTATTTTTAAGAACGTGTAGAAGTTTGATTGGAGGACAAAAGATGTGATCTAATGGTCACATTAACTGGGAGAACATGGCAATGCCTGTTTGTTCAGATTCATCTCTGTGTCTCTGTATTTCCAATCCTTTCTTCCAGGCGTAGGGAGGACCTCTGGAATGAGAGTCTTATTCCTACTTTACAGGAAAATCAGAGAGTTCTTTTATGGCCTGTTTCTGCCTCAAGGGAGAAGGACAGGAGAAGGTCAGAGAAGCCTCCCTGCTTTTGCTGTTTTCTCAAATGTCAAAGTGCCATATTTTGGGGTAGTGTGTCCTGAACTCCATCATCTCTCAGGATCGCTTCATATATTTTCTATCTCCTGCCAGTAATATTATGTTCCAACTGCCAGTGAGAAAGATGGAGATGATAAGGGCCATGGGAATAAATGAGTTAATATAACATTGCTACCAAAAAGGGGTCCCAATCCAGACTCCAAGAGAGGGTTCTTGGCACAATAATGAATTCCGGGTGAGTCCATATCGTAAAGTGAAAGCAAGTTTATTAAGAAAATAAAGGAATAAAAGAATGGCTGCTCCGCTCAGGGCTGCTGGTTGGCTGGTTTTTTTTGTTTTTTTGTTTTTTTTGAGACAGAGTCTTGCTCTGTCACCCAGACTGGAGTGCAGTGGTGCAATCTTGGCTTGCAGCAACCTCCGCCTGCAGGGTTCAAGCAATTCTCTTGCCTCAGCCTTCTGAGTGGCTGAGATTACAGGTGTGCACCACCATGCCCCACTAATTTTTTGTATTTTTAGTAGAAACGGGGTTTCGCCATTTTAGCTAGGCTGGTCTCAAACTCCTGACCTCAAGTAATCTGCCCACTTCAGCCTCCCAAAGTGCTGGCATTACAGGCATGAGCCACAGCGCCAGGCCTGGTTGGCTATTTTTATGGTAATGTCTTGATTATATGCTAAACAAGGGGTGGATTATTCATGAGTTTTTCAGGAAAGGGGTGGGCGATTCCTGGAACTAAGGGTTCCTCCTCCTTTAAAACCATATGGGGTAACTTCCAGATGTCATGGCATTTGTAAACTGTCATAAAGCTGGTGGGAGTGACTTTTAGCATGCTAATATATTATAATTAGTGTATAATGGGCAGTGAGGATGACCAGCGGTCACTTTCATCCCCATCTTGGTTTTGGCGGTTTTGGCCAGCTTCTTAATCACATCCTTTTATCAGCAAGGTCTACTTGTGACCTGTACTTGGTGCTGACCTATCTCATCCTGTGACTAAGAGCACCTTAACCTCCTGGGAATGCAGCCCAGTGGGTCTCAGCCTTATTTTCCCCAACCCCTTTTCAAGATGGAGTCACTCTGGTTCAAACGCCTCTGACAACATCAATGAGTAATTTCAATTCTCAAATACCGTAACTTAAATAATACTTCTCTCTCCTGATTGTTAAAGAGGAAAAGTGGCATATTCTACATTCTTTACTTGGTGTGATTATTGATGACAAAGCTAAGATAGTTTCACCTTTACAGGGAGGAGCACCCAATGTGCTCTCAATGTCAATTCATCATCATAAACCTATTTTGAGACTTTACAAAGCCCCAAGCTCTGTGATGTGATTTGTGACTAGAGAGATTAATAATCATGGCTTCTGCCCTTGCAAAGTTTGGGGAGCCTCGCAGAGCAAACACAAGCCAAAACGAAGAAGCCAGTAGCCAGCCTGTCTTGCAGTTTGGCTGATGGCACATTATTTTCTTTTCCACACAAGTATCAAATGTACATTTCCTGCCCTATTCACTGGGACGTTTTATGGTCATTCCTATGCGTTTAGCTTTTTCAAAGACACAACTGGCTGGTGAGGAGAAGTCATGAAGTTTGCGTTCCTTTGGGACAAAAGGTAAGTGAAAAGTGCTGCTGATAATTACAACCTGCTCCATCTCTCCTCCTCCCTGCTTAGCCATCCATTCGGTTTTCTGGGAAGTTTTCTTAGCACTCAGGCAAGCTGAAGGGATTTGAGAAACAATGCGTATTGTTAAGAATCAGTTAATAGCCACTTGCCTAGAAAGATACCTAATTAACAAATGGTCCTTTTGAGGTTTATGCAGAGGGATCCTCACCTTTGGTGTCACCCACTTTGAGAATTCTTGTAAGAAACGGAATGAAAACTCTTTCAGAGATTGAGGAATGGGGTTGAGTTTTATAAACAAGTTTTTGGGTTTTTTGCTGGTTTTTTTGTTTGTTTTTGTTTTTTCTTGTTTTCTCTTATCCGGTGATCAGATCCCTGTGAAAAAGAGATGATGCTCAGCCTTGGGGTTGAGCAGTTAAGTGTCTCCTACTGCTGGAAAAATTTGTACTTACACTCACATGTGATGTGGGGCCTCAGAGAAAAAGTGGTTCTTGATTTTTAATTGAAGACATGATCTGCCACATGATGAAAATCACTCTTACCCTACTGTGAATAAATGAAAAAGAATTAGTTTTTAAGGGACCATTCAAAATACACCACTCATAGAACACATCAAAATCTGTTTAACAATGCTCATTATAATTATGCATTTAAATATAAAAGGACAGTTTGTTATTCAAAGTAAAAATGAACTAGGTATAGATGTTGATTATTCTTGAGATTCTCACACCAATGAGACAGAACCTGTCCCACCGCCCACCCCCAGGCCAGTTTAAAATCAGCATGAATGCTGTGTAATCTAACCAACAGGATTGATCCAGGTCAAGTATTAAGGGCTAGAATGGATTAAACAAAAGACATTCCCCTTGTAACAAGAAGGAAAAACTTCAAAGGTGGGATTTGTTCTTGTTATGACAAAGGAAGTGGATTTACAAACTGCCTTGAGGCACACCCCTCGGTGACTTTCAATTTGCTTTTCTCTTACATGGAAGGGCCTTTTTCTCCTCCTCCCCCGCCCCCCCTCACCCTCCACACCCCAGCTCCCAGAGTCCTCTCCAGGGTAAGAACTTCAGGTTAAGAGGATCAGAGCAAGAAGATTTTTCTTGTTTGTTTTTCAAGACTTGGCACCAGGCATCTCCCCATCAAATGACACTCATTTGAGCACCTCCCAGGTTCCCATCACTCAGATGTAGAGCAGTGACAATGCGCAGGGGAAATAGGGAATGCTGTTTAGTTCCCTCCATCAGAGCAGACGGACTGCATGCTTCACCCCGTACTTGCATTTGGCTTGAAAATCTGAGAGAAATGCAAACAAAAAGCAAGATATTCTAATGAGTGAAAAATAACTCCACTCCATTAGTATAGCTTACTGCATAGACTTAGGGTCCTGGGTCAGGATTAGCCACATTGAGTTTTATTGTTAATACCCTGATACAATGTATATATACTTTGATACAATGTAATTACTTTTATTATAATAATGCATATGTAAACATAATGTATCTCTGAGGAGTTCAAAGCATTTTTCAGCTCTCCTGCATATATATATATACCTGCATATATATTTTACATGAATATAAATACATATATCTATGTATTTTTTAATGATTGTACTCAAATTACCTTTAAAATACTTAAGTTATCTGGGCAGGAAATGGAAATAGGACTGGTATATAAATGTGCCATCACAGTTTCTCAAACTCTAGTGCTATACAAACCTCTTTAAAAAGAAGAAAGAAAAAAAAACTCCCACTGCTCCCCAGATGTTGACTTCAATTACATTTATAACAATATTACTTCAACATGTATGAACATAAAACTAGTTATGTACTCCTTATGTTGCAGTTCTTATTCAATTACAAAACCAAAGTAAATGTACTAATTACAAACAAATTGCAAAACCAATAAAATTCAAATTAACAACATTAAATTAATGTTGACATAATGTTTTATTGCAATTGAATTACCGTTTACAACATGAATATGGTGCTGGCTGCCCCTCCCACATTCTAGTCTAGTGATTTCCCTGAGTGGAGATGAGGGTATTCAGACTGTGTGCTTACAGAAGATTTAGGTCATAATATAACTTGAACCCAGGTAACGGACTATCTGAGACCACGTGTTTAGGGGGATGTTTAAATACAATTACTATAAAGCAGGAACAGCACGTTCTATCAGGATTATTGACAAAGACCGAGTCACCGTCCTGCCCATTACTTCTGTTCATTAAGCAATCCCAGTCCTCAACATGGCTTGAGATGAGTCAAGTCTTTCAATTTGGGGAAGACTTAATTAAATGTACAAGGGTGTGAGGAGACTCAAACTTGTAGTTTCAACACGTTTTAGTGAAAAGAAATCTGTGCATAAATTTGGTATTTTAACTACTTGTAATATTTAATGGAATACCAGGCTAGAGTAATTGATCAGCCTTGTAATTCCAGTACTAAAATGATTCTCTATGAAAGAAGCTATAAAGATGCTCTACAAAAAATGAGAGTGACTATCAACCATCTGTGCAAATACACACCCACCAGAGAGAATAAAGGTGCTTAGAGAAACATAAATATAAAGTGGGCTCCCCCATCTATAGAGGCATTCAGAGACTGAGAAAAAAACTCCAACAAATTTCACCTCTAGCAGCCTGAGTAGACTACGACAGCTATTCCTGAGGAATGATGCTACTGATTAGTAAAGATAGAAAAGTAAGATGTAATTAAGTTATATCCAGGATTGATCTTTCTCTCTTTCTTTTTCTTTTCTTTTTTATTTTATTATTATTATTATTATTATTATTATTATTATTATTTTTGAGACGGAGTCTCATTCTGTGGCCCAGGCTGGAATGGCACAATCTCGGCTCACTGCAGCCTCCACCTCCTGGGTTCAAGTGATTCTTCTGCCTCAGGCTCCCAAGTAGCTGGGATTACAGGTATGCACCACCACGCCCAGATACTTTTTTTGTATTTTTTAGTAGAGATGAGCTTTCACCATGTTGGTCAGGCTGCTCTCGAAATCCTGACCTCAGGTGATCCTCATACCTCAGCCTCCCAAAGTGCCGGGATTACAGGCGTGAGCCACTGCACCTGGCCCAAGATTGGTCTTTCTAACTACCGAGTTCAATAATTGACTAGAGAACTCAGAGATAATAAAGATACTACATAATTTTTCTACATGTCTCATTTAATGGCTCATATTTAAGCCTACTCTATGATCTAAGGTCATCCTCCAGACGCTGTAACAATAAATAAAGGATGTTTTCCTGATAAAACAAATGGGAAATCTCAAGTTGCTGGTTAGGCTGTGCAATAAATGGCAATTATGTCTCCAATTTTTTGTCCCTCCCACTTTTTGTCCTTCCCTGTATCCATGTCCTTTGTTATGTACCTTTGCCCTTCTACCATGGCAAGGTTAGTCTGAATGTTAACACCTTGTGCCATAACTTGCTTTGGCTAATGCAATGTTCATAGAGAGAATGCAAGCAGAGGTTCGAGTGGGCTTGTGTATTGCCTTTGCTCTCCCTTGCACTTCTGCCATCGACATGGGGATGTGCTGAGGCTAGCCTTCCATAGGACAAGAGCTGAGTCACCCCAGTCCCACCAGCTTGGATCAGCCTGCAGCTAGCCTAACCCCCAGACACATAAGCAAGCCTAACCAAGGTCAGCAAAGCTACCTAGCTGACCTCCAGATGGCCACAGACACATGAGCTATCACCATAACCTGACACATACTACAAATGTGAAAAGCGTATGCTCTCCATGGTCATTCCCACTAGTAGAGGTGATGGATGATGTCTCTTTGCATGCCCTCATCAAAACACTTTCACAAAGAGAGTTAGAGATAGCGTAAGTGTCAACAACTATGAAAAGATTTGGGCTCTGGCCTGCAAGAGCTTCCAGGTCTGTTTATCAAACTAAATGATGATGGTCTTCAAATCCTACAGAGTCACTTGAAGGTGCCCCTTATATGATGATATTCCTGTTTTAGTTCTGCCTTAAATTATTTTTGATATTAATTAATTATTGTTCTGTCGGGAACACTGCCATATTAACATCCCGGATCTTGACAAACAAGGTGTCCTCAGATCTCATTACATAAGATCTGTGAGGCAAGAGTAATGACAAAGAAATGGTTCTTTGCTATCTAAATTGGACCTAACCAAGCCCAGAAGAACAATGTCTGATGAAGCTCTTCCCCTGACCCCTAGATAAGAGAGAAGAAAGCCTAATCGATCTCTCACATCTCTAATTCCTATGATTTGGATCCCAGTAATGAAATGAGAAAGAAGCTCTGTGCATCATTTTTAATCTAAGCCTTTATTCCAAAGAAAGGTCCCTGAGGGGTTAATGTCATGTCACTAAGTAATTAGATCTCCATTGCTTAGCAAGAATTCTATACCAAAGGCGGGATAATTCTATTAGAAAATGAAACCACAATATCATACAGTTCCGAGGCCACTAAATTTGTATTTAATTATCCAGGTAATATAATTATGCAATCAGTTTTAATCTGATATCAAGAGCAAAAGTTCTTGGTTTTTTTTTTTTTTTTTTTTTGCAAGGTTTTGTGAAAGGGCCATGCAATTAATATGACACACTTAATTACTGAAATGTAAAGATATCTTTGCAAGAATATATCCCCATCCAAGCATGTACGTTATATTAGTTGCTTAGACCCTTGCTATTCATCATGTATTTGTGGCTTCTTGTAATGACCTATGGTAATAACTAGGCCCGTGATGGAACAAAGACCTTAGCACTGTATTGAAAAGCTCAATTTCCACAGTATTCCACAGAACAAGAGAGGAACAGTGAAGATTCAGAAAGGAATTTAGATTCCCTTAAATGTTCATAAGAAAAAGTTTTTAAAAATCTATCCAAATCATGAAAACTCATCCGAGACACATTTTCAAACCCCTTATAAGTGCCACCAAAATAAGATTCTTTCCTTATAATTTAGAATCCCTAATAGATATAGATTTTTAAATTTTCTTAAAGAGTAAACTGGATTCTTGGGGCTAATGCTTGCTGTTGTACCAAAATAGTTATTCAAATTCCATTTTATTTAAGGCACATCTCTATCACATAAACAATGTTTCCCTACATTATCTTCTTCAATTGTTTCTTTAAGATTTTAGGTTTTTGCACGGTGCCCTTGTGCTACCTGTGTCTTTAAGCTGAGAGGGTAGTGGCTTTCAAGGCACCAGCAGCACAGGCAAGAACTTATGTGCCTTCTGGTAAGCCTTCCTTTTTCTAATCTTGAACTGTGAAACTTTCCAAAGTCCTCCATTGTCACTCTTGAAATTAAGCGAGCCTACTAAAAATTTCACTTGCAATCAGAAACTATCCTTCCGTGCTGTTTCTCTTCACTTGTTTATGCCTTTGGCCAATAGCTGTGCAGACTATTTTGTTTCCCAGCACGGGCAGAAGCCTGATGTGTGGTTGTTATTATTTAACGTTGTTTGAAACTTTGTTCCTGGAGGGTGAACATTCAAGATAAGTGAGCTGGAAATGTAGGCGGGAGTGGGGATGTGTCAATTGCTGATGGGAAAACTGAGGAATGGAGCAATTCTGTGACTGAGTTGGGGCCAGAATGCATCTTCTTTATGGTCAGAATAGAAACTTGCTGGCATGGTGGTTGGGAAATGAATTAGTTTTCTATTACTGTAAAATGAAGTACCACAAACTTAGTGGTTTACAACATAAGAAATTTGTCATCTCAGGGACTGGGCGCGGTGGCTCAAGCCTGTAATCCCAGCACTTTGGGAGGCTGAGACGGGTGGATCACGAGGTCAGGAGATCGAGACCATCCTGGTTAACACGGTGAAACCCCGTCTCTACTAAAAAATACAAAGAACACTAGCCGGGCGAGGTAGCGGGTGCCTGTAGTCCCAACTACTTGGGAGCCTGAGGCAGGAGAATGGCGTGGACCCGGGAGGCGGAGCTTGCAGTGGGCTGAGATCAGGGGCTGCGCTCCAGCCTGGGCTACAGAGCGATACTCCGTCTCAGAAAAAAAAAAAAAAAGAAAGAAATTTGTCATCTCATAGTGTCTGCAGGTCAGGGTTCACTGGGCAGAAATCTTAGTGTCAGCTAAGGCTGAGGCTCTTATTCAGGGCTTGGAGTCCTCTCCAAGCTCACTGATTGTTGGAAAAATTCATCTCCTTGCAGTTGCAAAACTGAAGTCTCCATTTTCCTGCTAGCTGATGGCTGGGGACCACTCTCAACAACTAGAGGCTGCCCACAGTTCCTTGCCATGTGAGCCCCCACAGGTTGTTCACACCCTGGATATTTTCTGTCTTTCAGGACAGCTAGAACACAACTCTGTATTTCTCTTCTGTGATCTACCACAGAAAATGTTCTGCTTTTAAAGGGCTCAGGTGATTCGGTAAGGCCCACCTGGATAATCCCCCTCTCTTTAGGTCATGTGATATGGAACTTTAATTATATCTGCAAAATCCCTTTAAAATAATATCTATAGGCCAGGCGCGCTGGCTCAAGCCTGTAATCCCAGCACTTTGGGAGGCCGAGACAGGCAGATCACGAGGTCAGGAGATCGAGACCATCCTGGCTAACACGGTGAAACCCCGTCTCTACTAAAAAATACAAAAAACTAGCCGGGCGAGGTGGCGGGCGCCTGTAGTCCCAGCTACTCCAGAGGCTGAGGCAGGAGAATGGTGTAAACCCGGGAGGCGGAGTTTGCAGTGAGCTGAGATCTGGCCACTGCACTCCAGCCTGGTCGACAGAGAGAGACTACGTCTCAAAAAAAAAAAAAAAAAAAAAAAAAAATTAATAATATCTATATTAGGCCAGGCGCGGTGGCTCACGCCTGTAATTCTAGCACTTTGGGAGGCCGAGGCGGGCAGATCACCTGAGGTCAGGGGTTCAAGACCAGCCTGGTCAACATGGCAAAACCCCATCTCTACTAAAAATACAAAAATTAGCAGGGTGTGGTGGTGAATGCCTGTAATCCCAGCTACTTGAGGCAAGAGAATCTCTTGAACCCGAGAGGCAGAGGTTGCAGTGAGCCAAGATTGCGCCACTGCACTTCAGCCTAGGCAACAGAGTGAGAACCATGAGGCTCCATCTCAAAAAATAAATAGATAAATAAATAATACTTCCTATATTAGTGTCCGATAGAATAACTGAGAGAAAGTGTGTGTGTGTGTGTGCGCGCGTGCACGCGCGCGCGCACGCGCGCATGTGTGAGTGCATACCAGGGGCTGGGAAACTTGGAGGCCATGTTAGAATTCTGCCCACCACAGTGGACCTGCCAGGGCCTCAATTTCCTCTTTGAAATTACTGTGGCACTTGAAACCTTCTCAAGAGAAAGTCATTCCTTTGGGCTTAAGCTTCATATTTCTGAGTGTCTTATAAAATTACGGTCATGCATCCCTTAACAACGGGGATGTGCTTGGAGAAAAGTGCTGTTAGGTCATTTCATTACTGTGCGAACATCACAGAGAGTACTTCCACCAACTTAGATGGTATAGCCTCCTACACACCGAGGCTGTGTGGCATGGCCTATTGCCCCAGGCTGCAAACCTGTACAGCATGTTACTGTGCTCAATACTGGAGGCAACTGCAATGCAATGGTAAGTATTTGTGTATCTGAACATAGAAAAGATACAGTAAAACTATAGCTTAAATGACATAAAATGTCACACCCCTTAGGACGGCTCCATTATAATTGTCTGGGACCAACCCTGTACGTGTAGTGTGTCCCTGACTGAAATATTGTGACGCAGCACGTGACTTTGCTACGACGACTTCCGTACTACCATTTTTGAGCACCTGATATTTGCTGGGCACTATGTATTATCTTATTTAAATTTTCACAGCAGCCCTGTGAGAAAAGTGGTATTATTCCATTACATAAATGGGGAAACTGAGGATCAGAGAAATAAAAGGACCTGCTCAGAGTTACACAGCCATTCACAGATGAGGTTGGTGTTTACATTCAGGGCTATCTGACACCAAAGTGCTGGTTTTTCTCATCATAATCCTCTACCTGTCTATCAGTCAGTGTTCTAACAAAAGAAGCACAGCACCCTCAAAGAGATATAATCAAAAGGAGCTTAATTGAGAGATTGTTTATAGAGGTGTGGACAGGATTAAGAAAATCAACATGAGGAGAGAGTACCTGAGGGCCAGGAGTAGCAGGAAGCCATGACCACCTACAGGCCTGGAGGCACAAGGAGGGGGAATAGAAATAACAGAACCTAGAGAAAGCTGTAGCCAGGGAGGAACCCAACCCTTGACAAAACCTGACGCTTCTTGGAGAGGGGCTGAAATAAATAACCTAATTCTCTCATCTGCCTCCAATTTCTCGCTAGTGCTTTTCATTGGCCAAACCAAACTCAAAGTTAGAGGACAAGAGACCCCAGGTGATTCGGTCCACTGGAGTCAGCCTCTGGGGGCACTGAGCAGGACAGAGTAGGATGGAGGGAGGTGCTAGAAAGACAAGTGGAGAATAACCAGAATCATCCATAAAAATGCAAGTACCCCTGCAGGGGCAATGCACGGCAAGCTTCTTGAGGCCAAAGTCTCTGTCTGATATTTTTTCCTCTTAATAGAATTTATAGAGACAACTACAGATGCTCAACTTACAGTGGGGTTAAATACCAATAAATCATCCTAAGTTGAAAATATCAGAAGTGGAAAATGCGTTTAATACACTTAACTTACTGAACATCCTAGCTTAGCCCAGCCTACCTTAAAAGTGCTCAGAATATTTACTTTAACTCACAGATGGACAGAACATCTGTGTTCTGTTGAACATCTTATGCAATTTATTAAATATATAAATTTATTAAAGTGTTGAACATCTTATGCAATTTATTAAATACTATATTGAAGTGAAAAGCAGAAGGATGTGTGGGAACTTAGAGCTCCCACTGAATGAGTTTGGCTTTCAAACCATTATAAAGTCAAAAAATTGTAAGTCGAACAGTCCGTACTTAAGACTTGAGTTATCAGTAGTTAACATCTTGACAGGTGTACTAGGTTGCTAGGGATACCATAACAGAATGCCACAGGTTGAGTGGCTTAAACGACAGAAATTTATTTTCTGACAGTTCTGGAGGCTAGAAGTCCAAGATCAAGGTGTCAGCCGGTTTGATTTCTTCTGTGGTCTCTCTCCTTGGCTTGCAGGTAGCTGCCTTCTTGCTGTGACCTCACAAGGTCTTTTTCTGTGCACATGCATTCCTGGTGTCTCTTTGCGTGTCCAAATTTCATTTCATAAGGACACCAGACATATTATAACAGGGCCCACCCTAATGGCCTCATTTTAACTCAATCACTTCTTTAAAGGCACTACCTCCAGATCCAGTCTCATTCTAAGGTACTGCGAGTTAGGGCTTCAACCTATGAGCTTGCAGAGGGGCACAATTTAGCCCATAATGGGGTTGGCTTATGAGACTAATTTCTAAATAGCTAAATGAGAATGGAAAAAGGTAAGTTGAAATTGGAGGAGAGGAGGGGGAAGGAAATATCCATAGTGTTTGGCCCAAGAGAACACTTCTGAAGTATGCTTTGGTTTAGGGGACTTTCCCTGCCCATGAGCAGTGTTCAAGCACTGATGGCGTAGGAGCAAGGTGACATCATGGACAAGGACCCTAACAGGTAGGAGATGCTTATTTTCTAATTTTGCCTAGAAATACACTACCTGGACCCCACAGTAATATAGAGTGATAATTTGAACTGTGTTTTCTAAAACAAGAATGCCCTCTGACATAAGACAGACCAAGAAATCATTAAATCAAATGATGTCAAGTCCACTTGTGATCATGAAAACACAATAAAATACCCTAGCAGTGGCTCTCGATTCTTCCTATGCATCAAACTCTGTTATCAAACTTTAAGAAATAAACAGATAGAGACTTGGCCTTTATCCCTGGGGATTCTGATAGAGTAAGTCTGGAGTGGGGTCTTGTATATTTTTTACGGTTCCATAGATGATTCTAGTGTCCAGCCACAGTTAAGAGACACTGGCAAATCTTCACACAGTGGAGTTGTCTATATGTGCCATTGAACACAGATGAATTCAACTTCAAGAGCTCAGAGAGAAATTCGAGTTTGAGAATGCCAGGTATTTTCTCTTACCATGTGACCCTGCAGTACGTGTGACCAGGAGACTGAAGCAGGGAACCTACTTTCCTGTGATGGCCAGAGTGTGTGAGTGCTGCCACACCAAGTGTGAGAGGCAGGTGTGTTAAGTAGATAGTTTTGTACATCATGGCTCTTAATTCAAGCCAACAACATCATCTGGGACTCAACTGAAGAAACAGCAATTCCTATTCCAATTCTGGAGGAGAGATTGTCTAGGTTGGGCTTATTCAGAAATTGGTAAATTGGAATTCAGCGAGGCCCCTTTCAAGAGATTTTTAAGCCTGATTTTTGACTGTATGAGAGTTACTCCTTAAAAGCTAACTTTAGAGTCTAATCTCTATGCAAGATACAATTCCACTGTATTAATTTCACATACCTTGTAAAAAGCATTCCTACATTGCTTTAAACTGAGTGTTCTAAACCACTTCATTCCTCCAACATTGCATGAATATTTAATAAGTGCTTATCATGTATGAGGTTTGCATGAACAAGACACAGAACTCTCTACCTTTATAGGGTTGCATTATCATTGTGGAGAAAGGGATGAAAAGCAAATAATATATTGTACATGAGGTGGTTAAAAGTAGACTAAGGAAAGGACAGGAGCAGTGGCTCACACCTGTAATCCCAGCACTTTGGGAGGCCGAGGTGGGCAGATCACGAGGTCAGGAGATCGAGACCATCCTGGCTAACATGGTGAAACCCCGTCTCTACAAAAAATACAAAAAAATTAACCGGGTGAGGTGCTGGGTGCCTGTAGTCCTAGCTACTACTCGGGAGGCTGAGAAAGGAGAATGGCGTGAACTCGGGAAGCGGAGCTTGCAGTAAGCCCAGATCGCACCACTGCACTCCAGCCTGGGTGACAGAGTGAGACTCTGTCTCAAAAAAACAAAACAAAACAACAACAACAAAAAACTAGACAAAGGAGTGATCAGGAGGTAGGAAACAGAAGAGTGCGGCCTCTTGGTAGCCAGTACAGAAAGCGTTTCAAGAAGGAAAGAAAGATCAAATGTTTGGGATCAGATGTTCACATCAGGCACATAACAGGAGCACCTGGAGTTGACCACTGGATTTGGCAACAAGGTCATGATGACCTTGACAAAGGCAGTTCTGAAGGAGCAACAGGAATAAGAGGGTCTGACTGAAGGGAGTTCAGAGAGAGACACTGTGTAGTAGACACTCTTTGGAGGAAAGATGCATTTTTTAAAATGTCCACTTTCAATTCAAGGCTAGGACAAATTCCACATGTGAAATGACGTGTGAAGGGGAGAGGACAGGTCGGTTCACCAGTGTGGGCTGGTCTAGACCAAGGCACTCTGACCTTGGGATCTATCTCCCCATTCTCCCTTCAAGTGCCCTTTTTCACTGTCCCTTTCCCTTCAGGGTCTACTGATCATTGGTTCAAATCCTGCTTGATACCATCTCTTGCAAAGCCCGAATCACTTCATTTCCTCTTATGTATTTGCACTGTGAGCCTTCTTGCAAAATGAGACATAAGACACACTGTCTCTCACTTTGCGAGGATGTCTTGCATTTGCAGCAGGAAGGAGAGGCTTTCCAGGTCAAGGAATCTTCCCAATGACTCCTCAAATCCAACAGTATCTGCAGCTGCCCATGTGACCTGTGGATAAGGCTCGGCTCGCTAAAGCAAGCCTTAAGTGTTTCTAAAAAAGGAAAACCAAAATGAATCCAAACAGAGAGGAACAAGCTAGCAGGTTTCTTCCCTGAGTGACAGGGAGGAGGTAGCAGGCTTCATCTTTCCTCCTCGGAGAGGCACTAATGCTTTAGGGCCTCAAAGAATGCCCCAATTTATACAATTCACTTCTACAGCATTAAGCCTGAATGGCATTTGGTGGCAGATAAAGTCGCTCTGTGTCATACAGTGGAAGGCTGTGTGGCCAGATCTTGTTTAGAATTACATTTAAAACCTGGAAATCAAATGATATGTCCAGATAACTTCTGTGGTAAGCCCCAAACCAGTTATGCTTCAGGTTAAGCCTCTGCATTTTTAAACAACATGCCTTTTATTCTCTCCAGGCCAATACTTGGACCTTCCTGCCAGCAATATCAAATAGCAAGAGGCTGAATGTACCCTCTGTGTGTGCATTAAAGGATAAACAGCCGAAGGAGGCAGTGCCTCTCTGCTGAGAAAATCTCCATCTTTTATATCTCTCCTCTACAAACACATCAATCAAAATAGCTCATTTCCTCTTGATTTCTTGAGTTATTTTCTAATTCTTAAAATTTTACAAACAAACAAAAACTAAACAAACCTAAAACATCCCACCACCCTGAGCAAACAGAGCTCTTAGTTTTCTGAATTTCTTTTTCTTATGTCTCACTCTTGAAAAGACCTTTCCTTCTTGAAGGATGTCCTCGTATAACCTCTTGCTTCTCAGCGTCTCAGAGAGTTTGAGTGCACTAGGAAAATGGACAGACCTTCCTGGTGGCTTTCTGGGACAAGAGAATAATCCCATCTTGGCAGCAAAGACAGAAAAGTAACACGATTTGTTTATGTTATTGAATCTTCATATTATTGCCAAGGAAACCAGGGCCTAGAAGACAATGCAATGTCTTGAGCAAACTTAGAGATATACTCATAAGGCTGAGGGGGCTTGTGATGATGTGTGTCCCCTGTGTATGAATCCTATTTCCTTGGGAAAGAGGAATGGCCCTCCCTTCTGCCTCCCATTAAGGTATCTCCTGTTAGGCACATGTGCTCATGGTCATACCAGGCACCAGGAGAAGCCTTTAAGCATCTGCCTTGGTTTCCTGTGGGCAGTGGGATCAGCTTCCATTTAAGGTCAAGGCTCACGAAGGAGTAGCTAATATTTCCTTCTGCACATGCTTCCCTGAAGCAATACTTGATTCAGAGGAGAAAAAGTGTAAGCTGGGACACTGAGCACATTTCAGTCCACTGGGGACAGGGGCACACCATCTGGAGAACTCCACTACGCATCATTTTATTACTTTAGAAGTAAAAGGTTTTTCTTCTTCATGCAAAAAAAATGTTGCAGTAAATTCTCTTGCTAAAAGAGTCATTTAAATATTACTGGTCACGTCACATTGTAGTTGTTTGGAAATAATTATATCCATATCACAGACAGTAAATAATAGATGTGCGTTCACTAACATTTTATTCATGTTCTGTTTTAATATGGCAAACTTAGAAGTAATTTAATCTCCCAGTAAATTGAAGTGGTGGGGGGTTCTTCACACAGAAGACTGCAAGTTATTAATTCCGGGCAGTCTTCATCTTGTACAATTAGTCACTGTTTGCAGCTGGAAATGTTTTATTAATTTTCCATAGCAGTTGATTTTCCACAGTTTTCTCAGTTTAAATTAAGCAGTAAGAGCTGCGGTTTCTTCTTAAATAAATTTTCTTTCCACAAAAATACATGCCTCTGGCTATGTCAATTTTCCCATTTGATTAAAGTGCCAGCAGGCAATTAATAACTTAATGCATTTTAAAGTACTTTTGGAAAAAGTAATTTGAATAGCCAAACTTGTGTATTTGAATGGATTGTTACAGAAGATTTAATAGGCATTGGAAAATCCTAGAACCTTGGGAAGGACGAAATGAGGCCCAGAAACCATGTCTGGGGACCTGTGGTGTGGTCTTCATGAAACGCCCACCATGAAAGGCTTTCAGCTCCATGAAAGGCACTGGCACTCACACTTGGGGGGGATGATTGACTTTCCAAGAGGCTAAAGGAAGAAAGGCAACCTCAAAATGGCCTCCACATGAGTGTATGGCAGACTCAGGGCTATGATAGTATGGTCTGAGGAGGAAAGTGTCTAGGGAAAGCCTTCTAAAACCAGTGAGACAGCATGAAGACCCTTGAAGCCACAATGCTTAGTGAAATAAGTCAGACACAAAAGGACAAATACATGTTGCACTTGTATGAGGTTCCTAGGATCACCAAATTTGTAGAGATAAAAAGTAGAATGGTGGTTGCCAGGGGCTGGTGGGAGGAGGGGATGGGGAGTTAGCATTTAAGGGGGATAGAATATCCGTTTGGGATGATGAGAAAGTTCTAGAGATGGATAGTGGTGATGGTGACACAGCAATGTGACTTTACTTAATGCCACTGGGTCACACACTCAGAAAGGGTTAAAATTGTAACTTTTATATTAAACATATTTTACCACAATTTTACAAAAAGCAAAAAAAGCAATGAAGCTTATTCTTACATTCATGATGTCATCACATTCATGACTCATAGTATTATCTGTAGTGAGAATTAGCAGCTTCTGGCAGTGGCATCTCCAGCGGACCTCCATTTAACTGACTCAGAGGATCCGCCCACACTCCTTGCCAGCTGTAGAACGTTTCTGACTGAGCGTCAGGCAAGCTGAAAGCTCAGCATCAGTGCCTACACTCATGTGTTCTGCTCCCCCTGGTTGGCTGTATGCCTTCTGAGATTCAGTTAGGATGCTTTCTGATATGGTTTGGCTATGTCCCCACCTAAATCTCAACTTGAACTGTAGTTCCCATAATGTCCATGTGTCGTGGGAGGGACCCAGTGGGAGGTAACTGACTCATGGGGGCAGTCACCCTCATGCTGTTCTCGTGATAGTCAGTGAGTTCTCATGAGATATGATGGTTTTATAAGGGGCTTTTCCCCTCTCCCCCACCCCCTGCTTCACTCTGCACTTCTCCTTGCTGCCACTGTGTGAAGGACATGTTTGCTTCCCCTTACAATCTCCTGAGACCTCCTGAGCCATGCTGAGCTGTGAGTCAATTAAACCTCTTTCCTTTATGAATTACCCAGTCTTGGGTGTATCTTTATTAGCAGTGTGAGAATGGACTAATACAGTCCCCAAACCTGTTCACACCTGGTTATTTTAATTATGCAATTTTATTTAATATTACATAAGCTGATGAAATATGAGCTCACAAAGATAAAGAATTGTTTTTATGAAAACCAAGTTGAATACCTTCGTAAAACCTGATAAAGGTGAACCCTAAGAAAATATTGCAGATGTACTAGGTATGGACAAAGTGAAGTTAAAGCTTGTGGGAAAATCATAAAACACTTCGAAAGGATTCCGAACTTAGCTTGCTTTACAGGTGTCTTCAGGTTTTTACTCCACTTGAAAGAGACTGAAAGCGGAAATCATGCATGAGGTAATGTGGCCTTGTTTTAAGCCAGTGTGATGACTGGAGCTTCAGCAGAGTCATTTGCAACAGTAAGGCCTTGACTCACCGCCCAATTGCATTGGATAAAATAACTTTCACCAAACTTTCAAGCATTGGAGCAGAGCTAACTAATAATAATTTACATGTCAAAGCCAATCGATTGGTAGTAACTAATTAGCATGCTCTATTGAGAAGTATCCTGAAATTACATCTGGACTCAGTAAGCAGGAGTCCAGATGAACAATGTTTTCCAGGGGTGTTCAAGGGAAGCAGAGTGAATAAAGTGCCATATATTCACCATGACTGATCTAGAAAAAGATAGATAAGCACAAATTTAAAACCAAACATTTTAACTGTTATTTTTTTTAACTTCCTGCCAGATCTAAGCCCAAGTCTACTTTTATTCTCACAAAATGGCATAAGTCATCCAAAGCACCCTTGTTATTTCCAGCCCTAGAACTACTTACTCATGATCAGAATGAAAGGCCCTTTGCCTTATAGAGGAGTAAACCAGATTTCACAGATCCTGTTGACCGACCCCAAGACTCTTTGCTGGAAAATTATATCCTATACACAAATCATCTTTCCAAAGAAATGTCAACAGTGTTGACAATTGTGTTGGATTTTTTTGAAGAGTCCACTGTTAGGGAGTAGCCAGTTAATTAGTTAACTGCTTTTAGTTAGCCGCTTGAAGAAAGGTGTACAGTGCTTTTAAAAAATGTTTTGAAGAATAACATTTTGTGTCTGGGAGG
This sequence comes from Chlorocebus sabaeus, assembly GCF_047675955.1. Taxonomy (NCBI): domain Eukaryota; kingdom Metazoa; phylum Chordata; class Mammalia; order Primates; family Cercopithecidae; genus Chlorocebus; species Chlorocebus sabaeus. The sequence goes on from NC_132927.1 coordinate 32,952,240, forward strand.
TGGTGTTAGATTATTTTTCTAGCACTGAATGGTATGTTTCTGACAGCCCTTATATAGATATTGGATCATGTTCCTGGTCTCAGGAGAGAAAGGAACGGTGATTTATGTTGTGGGTATCAGTTTTTCACACGTCTTACAGTGTGATATGCACCAGCTGAGGGCTTCAATTCACTTAGTGAAATAGGAAATGGCTGCTGCCTTGCATTGGTTTTTTAAGTCATGAAATAATAGAATTAGTGTCAGCACTAGTGATTGCTGAGAACCTGAAGGTGAGTTAATATGCCATGTTTATTATCAAGCGTCAGAAAGTCAGTCCGGGTTTGTGTTTTAGAGAATTTCTGAGATGAGAAAGAATTTAAAACTGTCAAATCATTTTCCCCCCTCAGGAAACTTATTTAGGCTTTTTCTCATTTTTTTATGCCTTATTTCTTTGGCCATTCAATTTAAGTATGTTTTGTTATTGTTGTTTTATAGGTTTTTGTACAAAAGGGGGGCTATTAGCTATATCTCAGTATATCAACAAGTTTCTAAGTTTTAGGTCTCTGAGAAAATCTGTCGTAGGTTTTCTCACCTTAAAAAATTGTAGTAACTTAAGAGAACTGTAATGAGCTATAAAAAGGAGCTGTATCTGTGAAGATTAGCTTTGGCTGCATGTAGTAGCATGGCCTAAACAAACAAACAAAGGCTTAAATGAGAGGGAAGTAGTTTTCCTTTCACACATAATAGTAGTCACGGCCATAACATCATGTTGTAAATCTCAAATATGCACTATAACATTTATTTTAAAAAAATAAAAGAAGTCAAGGGAAGGCAATCCAGGACTGATACAGTGCTCCACGATCATCAAGGACTAGATATGCTAGCTCGCTGCCCTGTCATCATTTGCGTTGTATTCCACAGTGGCTGCTCAAGTCCCAGGCATCATGTCCACCTTCCAGGCAGAAGGAAGAAGAAGAGAAGAGTGCATCTCTCCCTTTGAGGGCACTTCCCAAAAGTTGCACACAACATGTCTTTTTATATACCATTGGCCAGACTGCAATCATTTGGCTATGCCTAACTGCAGGGGAGACTGAAGAGCATATTCTTTTGACTAGATGACCTGTCTAGCTAAAAATTAGGACTTTTTTTTACTGAAAATAATTTTAAAAAAAAGAATGAATATTGGAGGTAAATAGCATTCTTGTCCCTGGGAAGCATTCCTAATCTATGAGAACAATTTTAGAGATGGCAACTTTTATACTTACCTTCCAAGTTCCCTTGAAGATATTATGAGACTACATACGTGTTGGGGTGAATGGACCCTTGGAGAGATTCAGCCTGTAATTTCTGCACTAGAATTTTGTTTGTAAAGTACTTATGCTCTTGTCGCCACCACCATCTTCCCACCAGCCAAGAGATGTTTTATCTGTTTCAAGGAGGCAAGTTTTATCTTACTGTGCTTTGTAGGGGAGTCCCAAATGATCTGTGTCCTACCACTCTATTCCCAGAAATTTTCTAGACTAGAAGTCAATGATCTCTTATTTTTCAACCCTAAAAATGAAAACAAAGTAATACAAATCACCATCTCTTTGTTGAAAAAGTATAGAAATCAAGCGATTAAATGTAGAATCTAGGCAGATTGCCACTTCTTTCTGCCACCTTTGAGTGCTGGTGTTTGTTTTTTCTATGTTGGGTATTCTCCCTTCCTTTCTTCCTCCCTCTTTCTTCTTTCTTCCTTCCTTCCCTAACTCATCACAGAAGAAATTCATCAGAGTTAGTGCACGATTCCTGACAAATGCAAAGGCTCCCATCTCTGATTTTTGGTTGTTGATGCAAGAGAATGCCCGCGGTTTGGGCAGTGTGTGGGAGCAGCTGTCTGCTGCAGGCTCTGGCACTAGGCCACCCATCCAGGTATTTTCCATTGCCCCTGTCCCTATTCCACTGCCAGCCATGGCTAATTTAGGAAGAGCATCTCTTTTCTGACTTTCCTAAGGCTTTTTCCTGCTGTGTTGTGCCTCTGCCAGTTTCCCCTGAGCTCCCTTGCATTGATTCCCAAAGAAATCATCAATATCTAAGCTTCTCCCTTTATTCTACGGCTTGCAGATGTTAAGCATGGGGTAACTTTTCTGAAAAGTTAAGTGGAAAAGGTGAGTTAGTCTGTTGGATATATAATGCCCTTTACTCTTGGTTAAGGGAAAGAGCATTCTAAGCAATAATTTTAAATCCTCTTCAATGAGTACCTTGAAGCAATGAAAGGAGTAGGAAAAAGCAAGCTCGGTGGACAGCATTAAGCAATTACCATTGAAAATTATTTAAGCTTAAATAACTAAAATAATTTATTTTATAAAATCACACGAAGTACTGGAAAGGATTCTGCATGGTCAATTTGCTTTCCCATGCAGCAATTGAAGAGGTAAGCAAAAATGTTGAATTCTAAAAGTCCAAACTTAGTGAATTAATATAGATTTGGGGGCAGCAATAAGTACCTAAAGACTATGATGAGTCATGGCTGTAATGGGTTGGCAAATGGGATTAAATGATTTTGAGTGATACAAAAACCTAATACAATGAAATCAGTGAGTCTTGCATGATGATGACCTTCTCCCCCACTTCTTCTGCCATAAAATGAATACTTTCCAGTATTTGTAGAGAACCACTAGAGCACAATGGTTCAGAACATGGACTCTGGAGCCAGACTGCCTGAGTTTGAATCGCAGTCCTGCTACTTACACTGTTGAGTAAGTTAACTGAGCACTCTGTACCTCAGTTCCCTCATCATTAAATGGGGACAGTGTGTCAGTTGCTAGTGTAAGTGCTTAGCATAGGGCCTTGTATGCAGGAAGCACTATCTGAGCTGTTTCCATTTGTTATACATGCATTCTTTGCTCTGCCTTTGCTCCGGATGTCTTTGGGACTGTGAGCTCTGGAGAAAGGGCATTCATTGGCTTGCTGGATGCAGAGGTCCTCACAGCAGGATGCTCATATCCCATTGTTCCCCACCATTCTTGGAGTGTGGGGGAAATCATGCGTGGTATGCTAGAGAAGGGGAAGTGTCTTTTCATCTCACTCTTACTGTTCAGGATGTTCCTATCATGTGAAGAAGTTCACTGGCTGCCTCTTCTTGCCTTTAGGAATCCATTCAATAAAGACTGATTGAGCATCTGCCATATGTCTGCCCCTGGTGAAGCACTGGTGAAACTGAGATTGACAGGCACTGCCTGATCTAGAAGCCACAGTGAGACACACAGCATGAGACAGGCAAATAGAGGCAAGCACACACTGTCATAAGAGCCCAAGGGATACACCAACTGGGCTTTAGAGGGATCAAGAAAGACTTTGCCCAGAAGGTGACATGTTTAATTAAATGTTATACAGTTGATAGAATTCTCCAGATAGACAAGAAGGGATATGGCAGAAGAAACCAAGCACCAAAGTTCCCAGATGTGACTAGTTGGGGAACAAGTCATGTGCTATGGATCTTACTCTGGTATTAGGGTACCCCTCTGTTAAGGCTGTGACTGGTCTATTTGGCACCTTTCTAGTGAAGATGAGAGAGTACAGGAGTGGTGAATGAAGCACGGGCTAGACAAGTTCCTACTGGCTCCCAGGCTGGAGCACCACACGCTTTGATCATGCACTATGGCTCCTGCCGCTCTTTTTCACAACGTGTTTTTGTCTTTCTCCTTGAGGTCAAGGACTCCATCTGACTCTTCTCTCTATGTACCCCCTGGAACAGCATCTCAGATTGGAGTTCTCAGACCACCTGCATCAGAATCATATGGGGGCCATGTTTAAAAACACAAATTCCCACCCACACCCAGCTCTACTGAATCAAATGTACGAGAGTGAGTGCTAGAAGTCTTCATTTTTAATAAGGAACTGGGGTAGAAATACACTTTTATAAACATATTTTGCAGCTAATTCTAATGCACATTATAGTAAGGAAATCACCACTATAGGACCTAGTAGACAGCCTAGCATATTATAGATGTTCAATGAAAGTTTAATAAGTGAAAGACCAAGTTAATATTTTGGAGGAGAATGTGATGCAGACAGGTGAGGGCAGGGCAGAGGAATGGAAAGGCCTCCAAATAGGACAATGGGAAGCTTCTTCCATCAAAGGAAGGGTTGGGCTCCTTGTGGGGAAGTTGGGATGATATGGACCATGCTGAGGGCTCTGCTCACCAATGAGGGTTCTAGATGGAAACTATGACTCAGAGCCCTCTTCTGCCCCTTGTCCCAATCTCCTGTTTCTGTCCTTGTCCTCCGTGAGGCAGGTTTTCCATAGTTACTTCTACAGGGCAGAGTCAGCCACACATTCATCTTCATAGCCCCAGAGAGCAGACATCACTACAACTTCAAGGTTCGAAGTGGCTGCCTCCACCCTGGTTTCTAACACTCCTTTGTATGCATCTTTAAAAAAAGAATATGTGTGTGTGTGTGAGATATATATATATATAGATAGATAGATAGAGATATAGATAAATATGCGCAACTTAGGTGGAACTGGAGGCCATTATTCTAAGTGAAGTAACTCAGGAATGGAAAACCAAATACATTATGTTTCATAGATACGTACGTGTTATGTTATTTATATACATTATACACATATTATTTCAACAGCTTTTGGGGTACAAGTGGTTTTTGGTTATATGGTTCAATTATATAGTGGTGAATTCTAAAATTCTAATGCATGCAAGTAGTATATGTTATACCCAATATGTAGTTTTTTGTCCCACATCTCCTCTTACCCTCTCCCTTCTAACTCTCCAAAGTCCATTTTATCACTCTGTATGCCTTTGCATACCCACAGCTTAGCTCCTACTTATAAATGAGAACATACGGTATTTGGTTTTCCATTCATGAGTTACTTCACTCAGAATAATGACCTCCAGTTCCATCTAAGTTGCTGCAAAAGACATTGTTTTGTTCCTTTTTATGACTGAGTAGTATTCCACGGTGAATAGATACCATATTTTCTTTATCCACTCATTGGTTGATGGGCACTTAGGTTGGTTCCATATCTTTGCAATTATGAATTATGCTCAGTAAACAGACATGTGCATGTGTCTTCATGTAATGACTTCTTTTCTTCTGGGTTGATACCTAATAGTGGTATTGCTTGACTGAATGGTAGATCTACTTTTACTTCTTTAAGGAATCTCTATACTGTTTTCCATAGAGGTTGTACTAATTTATATTCCCACCAGCAATGTATACACCATCCCTTTTCACCACATCCACACCAACATCTATTGCTTTTTGACTTTTAAATAATGGTCATTCTTGTAGAAGTAAAGTGGTATCTCATTATTTTGCGTTTGCATTTCCCTGATCATTAGTGATATTGTGCATTTTTACATGTTTTTTGGCCATTTGCATATCTTCTTTTGAGAAATGTCTATTCATGTCATTTGCCCCCTTTTTGATGAAATTATTTGGTTCCTTTTTCTCTTTCCTTTCTTTCCTTTCCTTTCTTTCCTTTCTCTCTTTCTCCCTTTCTCTCTTTCTTTTCTTTTCTTTCGTTTCTTTCTTTCTTTCCTTTATTTTTGGTTTCACTCTTGTTGCCCAGGCTGGAGTGCAATGGTGCCATCTTGCTCACTGCAACCTTCGCCTCCCAGGTACAAGTGATTCTCCTGCCTCAGCCTGCCGAGTAGCTGGGATTACAGGAGCGTACCACCATGTCTGGCTAATTCTTGTATTTTTAGAAGAGGCAGGGTTTCACCATGTTGCCCATGGCTGGTCTTGAACTCCTGACCTGAGGTGATTTATCTGTCTCAGCTTCCCAAAGTGCTGGGATTACAGGTGTGAGCCACACCCAGCATATTTGTCTTTTTTTCTTGCTGATTTGAGTTCCTTGTAGATTCTGGATACTAGTCCTTTGTCAAATGCATAGTTTGCAAATTTTTTTCCCCCATTCTGTGGGTTGTTTGTTTACTCTGATGATTATTTCTTTTGCTGTGCAGAAACTTTTAGTTTAATCAGGTACCATTTATTTATTTTTGTTTTTATTGCATTTGCTCTTGGGGCTTTAGTCATGAATTATTTGCCTAGGTCAATGTCCAGAAGGGTTTTTCCAAGGTTATTTTCTAGAATTTTCATGGTTTCCGGTCTTAGATTTAAGTCTTTGACTTATCTTGAATTAATTTTTTTTAATAAGGGAAGAGATAGGGATTGTTTCATTCTCCTACATGTGGCTGGCCAGTTTTCCCAGCACCATCTAATAAATAGTCTACCCTTCTTTTTACAAAGGAAAAAATGTATTTCTTCAGACCTCTGCAGAAAAACAGATGGATTAGCCATAATTTTCAACAAGTGGTAACAGATAAATATATTGCAAATTCCAGGTAACAGCCTTGTAATTTAACAGAGGCCTTCCAAAGCCATGGTTCTCAAACTTAGCTGCACATTGGAATCACCTGGGGAAGCTTTCAAAATGATGCCTACTTGGTCCTACCTCCCCAGAGATTCTGATATTTTATTAGCCTGGGGCACACAGCCTGGGCATTGAGGACTTTTTTAAACTCCTCAAGGGATTCTGATGTGTCCTCAGGATTGAGAATGACTTCTAGGACACCATCATCTGAGAAATTCTGATGGGAGAGTCTTCAAGCAACCAGACAAGTCAGTCCAGGGAAGGGCTGGTGGGGGCAGAAGAGCGCCAAACCACATCATCCTGCCCTGAGCTGCATTAAAGGGTGGCTCAGCAAAGCAGCTGCTCAAGACCTTGCTAAAGTGTCTCTAGAACTGTAAGGAGATGGAGAAAACTAGACCCCCTTTTCAGGTAAAGATATGCAACAGGTTGGAAGGAATTCTTTATTAAACGCTTTAAGTATGAAGCTTTTTGTTTTGTTTTTTGAGACCGAGTCTCGCTTTGTCGCCAGGTTGGAGTGCAGCGGCGCAATCTCAGCTCACTGCAACCTCTGCCTCCCAGGTTCAAGCGATTCTCCTGCCTCAGCCTCCTGAATAGCTGTGACTAAAGGCATGTGCCACCATGCCCAGCTAATTTTTATAGTTTTAGTAGAGACGGGGTTTCACCGTGTTGGCCAGGATGGTCTCGATCTCTTAACCTTGTGATCTGCCCACCTCAGCCTTCCAAAGTGCTGGGATTACAGGCATGAGCCGCTGCACCCCGCCAAGTATGAAGCTTTAAGTAAACATGCCCCCAAGGGCAATGAACCAACTGCTAAATTGTCTTCTAAGAAGCACAGGCACACTTAATCACAGGAATTTTGTTTCGCTGGGCCAAAAGGAGAAGTTGGGGGCCAAAACTGAATTGTCACCAGGAGTTGGTGTTCGCCAGCCTTCCCTTCTTAAGCCTTCAGCCATTCCTACATAGTGAACAAAAATGTAAAGAGTATCAGTTGGAAAGGGATTGAAGTTATTGAGTCATCTTTCTTAGCCTGGACCTGACCATCAGTTCCTCTACCTGAGTAAAAAGATTCAGGTTCTCTGCAAAGACAGGGCTGTCCAGTCCAGGCTGCCTCTTGATAATAAAGGGGGATGCTCAAAAGCATGCTTCCTTCTGAAATAGCAGTCTTCTAACTATTATAAAACTTCTTGCCAATTTAGATTAGTTCTTTACGCAATTATAAAATATTTTCACCATGTTTCAGCTTTTTAAATCTCTTGACTGCTGATACTTAAGCATTTTAAAAAATTTACTTCTTTTTTTAGTCCGTTTTTAACCTTTCTTAACAGATACATAAGTGAAAAGGTGCATTACCTGAAGAGGGATACTGAGCGAAAAGAAGCATCTTTGTGGCAGTTAGTTAGATGACAAGACAATAGACACATAGAAGCCTGTCAGAGTTCTTGTAATTGCCATCTGAAGTCGGCCTGGTACCTGGATGCAACCACACACTAGTGTATTTACAAGGTCATCATCTGTTTGCATGGGGCATTGCCAAAAGGGCATCTTATCCTCACATACAACAAATTACTAAGTGACCTAATTCAACAAGCACTTATTTAAGACCACGCCTGGGGTAGGTGTCTGGCAGACGTGGCCTTTCCTTTCTAGGTGCTTATAAACTTAATGAGGAGAGAAGGTACATTTTCCCATATGAAGCAGTTATATAGTAAACTATATCTCAGTATTGATGGAGATAGCGAGAACACAGACTTATGTTTTAACTCAGTTCTTTCACCTGCACAATGGGATGATAGTACTTACCCACAGGGTTGTCACTAAGTCAAATAACTATACATCATTGAAATAAAATAGTTAAATACCTGAGTGTATAGTAGCAGCTAAGGAAATGTTGCTTTCTCCTCCTGGATTAATCAATGAGATTGAAGATCATCTGGTCTAGTATCTTCATTTTAGAGATAAGGAAACTGAGACTCAGAGGGGCAAAATGACTTGCCCAAAGTCACACAGCTGGAAAGAGGCACAGTTAACAACCAAAAGAAGGAATTGTATTCTTCTTTGGATTTCTCAGAAAGTGATTGTCAGGGCTCTTCAAAATTCCACATTGCCCTGTAAAAATGAATGTCCCAGAACAATGGCCTGAGGTCATTTACATGACAAAATACAAGTCCCCCACCTAGGTTTAAAACCACAGTCATCTGTTTTCAGTTGAGAAAGCTGCTAATGGCTCTTACCATGCCTTTCCCAGTTGAAGCATAGAACCAAAACATTTGCAGCCTGAGGATTCCCTCCCACTGTTTGTAGATCAAACACAAACAGAAACAGTGGGAGGCTGGGCCATCTCTAACTGAGAGAATCAATATCAATGAAACAGACAAAATCCCAAAATCTCAAAATAATGAAAACAAAGATATCCAAGTAATAAAATCTGCTAGAATCACAAAGACAACACAACTCCGATCTCAGCTGGCTCAAAGAAAGTGTCCATTAACAAGGGATTAACACAAGGGAAGTACACAACCAGTCAATAGGAAATGAAAACATTTCACACAGCCTAGTCGCATTTGAGCCCACCCCAGGGTTATGGATGAGGGTGTGTTGAGATAGTGTGGTTCTGACTAGACAGAGTTTCCAGAAACCATCAGCCATGTGCCGACTTAAAAAAACACCCCAAACTGGTGTGTGTTGGACTAAAAATTTGGAACTGAGAAGCCAGAAGATGAGACAAAGCACTGATTACCTGCCCTTTTCAGTCTTGTCTGTTGCAATTTTCAGCGGACCCTTGGGGAAAAAAAAAAAAAGCCACACTCACTGTAGTATCTTTTAAAATATGGATTTTAGTTAAAGTTCCCACATGCCAGAGCTTTTGGGAAGGGGGGAAGGGAAAGAAACAAAATAAAAACAAAACCAAAATTGTATTAGCTTATCGCAAAATAAGTCAAATGGCACTTCCAGTGCCCTATATGAAGACAAGACAGGTGCTATGGCTTGAACGGTGTTGTCCCTCCAAAATTCATATTGAAACTTAATTCCCAAGGGAATAGTATTAAGAGGCAGGACCTTTGGGGAAGTGATTAATTCATAAGATGTAAGCATAGGTTTTGGGATGAGACCATCCCAAAGTGCCCTTGTGAATGGGAAAATGCCCTTATAAAAGAGGCATCAAAAAGCTGCCTGGCTGTTCTATCTCTTTCAACCTGAGAATGTCTGAGAACATAGTAAGAAGGTGCCATTTTGGAAGCAGGGAGTGAGCCCTTAGCTGACATTGACTCTGCTGGCACCTTGATTTTGGACTTTCTAGCCTCCAGAACCGTGAGAAACTGATTTCTATTACAAATTCCTCTGTGTAAGGTATTTTGTTATAGTAGCAGGAATGAATGAAAACAGTGGGCATCTTTCAATTTAAAATAGCATCGTTTGGATGAGGTCAGAAGCAAACACAAAAATGAATATAGTTGGCCAGTGGGCATACATTAGTACAACTATTATATTACTATAATGGCTGTGATATTCCTAGTGAATAGCCAAGCAGCCTATAGTGTTGAATTAAATGTTTGCTATTTATATGATAAAAGTCAAAAGTATCTACAAGGTTTAAACACTTAAAAAGTAAGACAATTCTTTTTCAAATTTTTGCTTATTTTATTTTAGTGTAAAGCTATCACTACATCCATTTGATGAGTATATCTATAATCAGGTGCAATTATTTCAGATAAAATGGTCTTCGTGTGTGTGTTTGTTAATCATTAGCAATTCCAAACAGCTTCCCAATTTTAAAAACTTGCCTCATGAGCACATCGAGCCCTGTAGGCTGAACTACACAAGTGCCTTGGCCTAGAAATGTGAGTTTCACCCTGGAAACTTATTATAATAACAGAAAAGCAACAGGAAAAGACAGAGAAGAGGGAATGGTCAAACTAAGAATCTCTCACAGAAGTTTAATCTAAGGAAGTTTAAACCATTGTGATAGAAAATGATTGCCAGAAGCTTATAGCTAAAGGCAAGTATTTCACACATGACAGTTCACGACATATCACCAAACATTTGGGCTGCAAGGGACAGAATATGTAAAATTGGGACTTCCCTAGAAAATCTCACTCCGCAAGGGTTTCCTTATGAGGGATTCTGATGCTATCCTAGAAGAAAGTCATGTTAATGATGACTTCTCTGGCTTCTTCCTTAGCTCTGCAATTTGCAGTTACCTCATCAGCTGCTGTCCTCAAAAAACTTTTCCTCCACATGTGTATACAGACAGGCTCATGCACAATCACTCATTTGTTTTCCAATTACGAAAATATCCCGTGTCTAGTAGCATCCATGTCTCCTAAGGAGAAAATGTGAGTTTAGCAAAAATATGAAGCTTAGTGCCAATAACTTGCTGCTTAAAGGCAAAGGATTTGAGGCAGGTCTTAGGGGCTAAAAACATATTAGTAAAAGCTTAGATAGAAGGAGAGACAAGAGTAGTCTCAGAATTGTTTTCTGTATCTAGCTGTTGGAGAAATCTTTTCATGTAAATGGTCTCCAAACCTTTTAAAAACCACTTAGCAAAGCAGTAAGGCTTAGCATCCCTGCCTTTTTTTTTTCAATATCCCTAAGCAGAGACTTTAATGGTGTTCAACTGAACTGCAGCCAATTGTGCGGCATTTGCTGTCATCCAGGAGAAATTATAAGGAAGGTACTTACATAGGAGGATACTCAAACTTCTCTATTTGGTGGGATTTCAACATGGTGCCTTGGGTGGCTACTATGTGCTAGTCACTGGGAATATGATTAATAAGATAAGGTCCTTTGGAGGCTGCAAAGCATTTAAGATGAAACCATCCCAAAGTGATAGATCCTATAGTTACTTGCCTAATCGTTCTCCCTTTACTCCTTGCTAAAATAATCCTGCTTTGGGTTCTTTGTCCAGATAAAAATACTGTTTCCTGGCCTTTCCTGCAAACAAGTAGCCATGAGACAGGTTCTGGACAATGAGATGCTGGATGGGATTGCAGGGAAGTTTAATTAAGAAAAGCAGCCTAAGCTGTCAGGTTTCTTTGCCTCTCTGTCTTTGCTTCTTCCTGCTAGAGATGTAGCAGCCATATGGCAATGATGAATACAAGGACAAAAACCAACATACTCTGAAGGACAGAGTGGAAAGATACAAGGAGCTGGGACCCTGGGATCTTTGATCCAATAGAGCAACCCTAGATGGCGTCCTCATGAGCTCTTGTTGCATGAGTCAAATAAATGCCAACTTCCTTAAGCCACCAATTGTCAGGTATTCTGTTATTTGCAGCCAAAGTCGTTTCTGATGATAAGCTAATGATGTCTCAGAACTTCATTTTCCTCATGTGCGAAATGTGTATCTAGTCTTTGCCAACTTTGAAGATTTGCCGTAAAGCCTAGTTGGTGTATGTATAATTCCTAGCCCAGTGCTTGGCTCACAGTAATAACTGGAGATTATTATTAATAATATATAATGATTATTATTATTCAGAATAAAATGAGTCTTTTGGGGGGGGAACTTAAAGAGCAGACCCAAACTTATCTTGAGGTGGGACTGTCTTCTGGGCAAGGTGTTGAGGCCATACTGGAGTGGAAACCAACTGGCTGAGTTCAGCTTTATAGACCCTTACCTAGTTAGGATGGTCTGTAAATAGTTTCTAAAAACTGTGTCCCTCTGCTCTGACTTTAGGAGATTTCTCTGCTTATGGCTAATGCATGCTTGGTGTTTCTAACACTTGGAGAGCAAGCTGTTGCTTTTTTTATAGTGAAACCAAATCCCATGGCTGCATTTGATTCCTGAGTGGTTATCACACCAGCACACAGCAAAATTAGCATCTAACAGAGCATTTCGATGAGAAAACAGAAACATTCTTTGGATGCCCAGTTTTTGCCTCCAAACACTGAACTTCCCACTGCCCAGCCACTCCTTTTTTAGTCAGTTTTTTTCTGAGTATGTAAAATTGTGCTAATTCCAATTTGTTTAGTGTTATATGCATTTGGCCTTCAGTTTAGTAGACAAAATAATCATTTTTTGTTCATTTCTTTAACTTGTTAATTCATGTTATTTGAAGCCTGTTGATATTTTTGGACAGCATAGTCAAGGTATAGGGGCTTAGAGATGTATCCTGTGTAAGATTTAGAGCATCTTCTGCCATGCACATCACAGAAGAAAGGGACGAGATTCCTGCCAGGATTCCTGTCCTACCTGAGGCCCCTTCTGGCGCTTTGCCATAATGCAGTTCAAAAACTTAATGGTGAAATCTCTTTTTCTGAACTTCAGTTAAGCCAATTTGGAATGTAGTAAATGAAGGCTGAGATTCAGTCAGGACCAGGAAAATACCCCACCTGTTTGTGAGGGGCCTGTTTGAGGAGTGATAAGTAGAATAAGTCGCTAAAATGAGCTCTCTTGATCAGGTAAGTAGAGGTTTTCATGCTACAAAGATTTTAACCGGCTGGGTGCAGTGGCTCACACCTGTAATCCCAGCACTTTGGGAGGCTGAGGCAGGTGGATCATGAGGTCAAGAGATAGAGACCATCCTGGCCAACATGGTGAAACCCCGTCTCTACTAAAAATACGAAAATTAGCTGGGCATGGTGGTGCATGCCTGTAGTCCCAGCTACTCAGGAGGCTGAGGCAGGAGAATCACTTGAACCTAGGAGGCAGAGGTTGCAATGAGGTGAGATCGCGCCACTGCACTCTAGCCTGGCAACAAAGCGAGACTCTGTCTCAAAAAATTAATAATAATAATAAAAATATTTTAACCAACTGTTGCTGAATATTTTGAATTTCTCAGTTTTCTAGAGGAAGGTTAATGTCATTGTTGTCCAATAAAAACATAATGCAAACCATACATATGAGCCACATATGTAATTTTAAATCTTCCTATAGTCATGTTTTTTAAACAAAAATATATAGGTAAAAATAATTTCAATAATATATTTTCCTTAACTGAAAACTATACCTAAAATATCATTCCAACAAGTAACTGATTAAAAGGTAGTGAAATTTTTTACATTCTTTTTTTCATACTAGGTCTTTAAAATCTGGTGTATACTTCATACTTGCAGCATATCTCAGTTCAGACTAGCCACATTTCATGAGTTTAACAGCCACATGTAGCCAGTGGCTAACATATTAAAATGTCCTGTGCTATCTTGACATCATTGAGATTCATGGGGACTCCCAAAACTTAAATGCAATTTCTTCCCCTCTCTCCCCAAAATAGTAGGAATGGTTCCCTACCCAGCTAGTTCCCCTGACAGCCAGAGCAGCCACTCCTCACCTGGTTCTCAACCTAATGAGCCATTTCCCTACCAGCCGGCGGAATTATCCAAACAAGCCAATTACATCCTCCCGTGAGAACCAGGAGTCATCTCCCCATCTTGTTACTACAACACCAGCCTTCCACAGCCTCTGCTGGTTCACCTTGCCTCTGAGTGTAACCCCTGCATGACCCTGGCTGACATACAGCATCCTCCTTCCTAAGTATTTGAGTATGAGAATATGGAACTAATAACTGCTGTCAATCTCATCTACCCAGTGTCCAGTGTCATGTATTCAGCTCTCTCCAGAACCACAGGGCGGCATTCCCTTCCTCACCCACAACGCGGTTGTGGTTCTGCAGAGAGGAAACAAAACATCAGCATGGGTCTATACTTTTTAAGAGAGTTTTATAGTCAATTTTTCAAACATATTTGGAAGAATTTGGGCTTGTCTCCTAGCCCGCCTACATGTACATTGTCCAAAAATGTTTAGTTGTGGCTCTCCATAATTTTTCTTTTTTTGTTAGTATTTCTAGTATCTTGTGGTGCTTTTCAGTATCTCATGGTGCTTACATTTTAGGCCAGCTCTACAGCTGATGTGCGTTGGTTTAGATCAGCTTTGCAGCTGACGTGTATTATCTTATTACACATCTTCTGGTCTTCAGCAATCATGCTGATGGTGACCAATCAAATTATTATTAGACACTAACATAAATTTGATTCAAAAACAAAGGGCTGCTCCATGGATGGGCTGATAAATACCTGGCCAGCGTGCTGCCACTGCTCTTGCCGTGCCTGCAGCAAGGTCACCCAGCCAGTTCTCCACCCCAGAATCCTCTTGGCATTTGAGATGAAATCTGATGGTCACATCTGGCCTAGAAACTCTGGGCTATCCTTGAGCCTTCTTCTTAATCCTTAATCTATACACAGTGATCAGTGGACTGTCTACCCCCACCTGAACCATTCCACCGCCAAAACCTCTTCTGAATATGTGTCCTTTCCTCTTCATGAACGAAGGAAATAATGTACGTAGTGGTCCATTTCCAAGAAAAAGTGCCTTAAATCGGCTTAGGTCAGCAAACTACAGAAAAAACAGAATGTACTAGGCCCCTGCTTTGATAACCGATGCCTGCTTGCCGGGTCCCCCTACCCTTAGTTAGCCTCACCCGAACCAAAGAAGTTTAGTCTTAAGATAAAAGTTTACTAGCCTGCAAAATAGCTCACTTTGTCTGTTCTTATCAGCCTGCCCAACTACTTAGGTCATAAGTCAAATACTTTAAAATCCCCTGACCTGACGAGGTTGCAGCAAGGCAACCCCTAAGGGAAATACCTAAAGCCCCAACCCAACAACCAATAGGCGACGTCCAGAAGTTTGTGACCCCACAGTATTCAGCCTATGAGAAATCGGAACCTGCGAGGGACCTGCGCACTAGGGGATAAATTGCTTGTTGAAACTGTGCTGGGTGAGCCCGCTCATCTAGTCTTGCAAGAGCATCATTAAAAGTCTCACTTTCGCTGTTCTCCAGGTCTCTAAGTCCATTCTTTAGGTTTGGATGGGTGAGTTTGTTTCTCACAATGAACATTGTGTGATCTCTAACCCAGGTTTTTGTTGTGTTTAAGGTGATCTATCAGACTCGAGTTCCAGTGGATCTTTCTGCCCCCATAGCCCCTGGATTCCCCTCCCCATCCTCCACTCTGCTGCCTATGTGATCCGAGACTCAGAGCTCATTGATGACCTTTTGTCTTAAACACCTCCAAGGGCTGCCTGCTGCTGCCTGATATCCAGATATCTTAGCGTGATAATCAAGATATGTAATTAAGCCCCAATCTATCATTTCATTTTAACCTTCAGCTATACATTCTCATTGATTCCCCTTCCAACTATTTCCTATACTCCAAACAAACCTGGCACCTTCCTACTCCGGTGCCTTTATGGAAGCTGCTCTTTACTTCACTTGCCCCTAGGTGCTACCTCAAGGAAAGAGCGAGAGATTGAATGAATGTATTAAAGGAAAACCACACATTGCAATGAGGTATGTTGTCCATGAGGGAAAGATTATTGGAGGCTAGTAACCACCTGAAAGGTAGACCCTTGTGTTCCTCACTAAGTCCTACCAAGCATCCCGAAGGCTGTTGTAGAATGGGGCCTTCAGCTCAGAAGACATTGCCAGCCACAATCCCTTGAGCTATGAGCAACCCAAATAAGGTAGAGTCTTTTATTTCTCTCATTCAAGACACCAAAATAGGTAACATAATTAAAAAGAATCTAGTCTTCTAAAAGACAAATTACATGTAACTTCCTACAGTCTAGGCCCTAATCAATAATAAATAGTATGTCAAAAAAGATACAAGATCCTAGAGAATTTAATTAGTTAATTAACTAGTTAATTAAGTGCTTAGTAACTTATTTACTTAATTAAAAATATGAAAGCAAAAACCTGCTTCAGTTATGCTGTTTTCTGCATGCATTTCAGATTTGAGGCCTTGAGCAGACACCTGTGGGCAGAACAAACAGTGGGACAGACGAGTAAGCTGCCCAGGCTCTTGTGTGCTGGTTGTGCACACGTCCATTCACCCAGCTATGCTAGTGGTGAAGTCTGTGTACACCAGAGGTAGCCCAGAGTCATCAGCTGTGCCCAACAGATTTATTTGTGCGATTTGCTTTATTGATAAAAGTAAGTGTAAAGAAAAAGTCCATCTATAAACCCATAATAAAATAAAAATTGCATTTAACTTCAATAAACTTAGTTTATTGAAGCCCAACTTTGTGAGAAAGGATTCCATAACACTGTAGGCTAAAGAATACCATCTTTGTATTCATTTCAAAGGAGCTATCAATCCCGGCATAAGCAATTCATTATTTAGCCTCTCAGGCCTCAGTTTTCTCATCTGAACATTGTAAAATGCAAACAAGTTAACTATGTAGAAATTTTAAAGGATGTAATGAGAAAATCCATGTTATGTACATATACAACATATGCGAATATTACCATTATTGTAAATGTAATATACTTATATATTTTAAAATATATTTATTTTTATTTTTCCAACTATCACAGAAATGTATCTTAGAAAACTGTCTATTTGCAAAAATGCTTTAGTAAATGCCTGCTACATAATATTGAACCCCAAAAGTCTGTTTTGGTGTTGCTTATTTTTCTATATCACAACCCCGCCAGTAATTAGAGTCAGAGAACAGAGGTTTTTTGATATCTCTAGTTCCTGGCACCTAATAAAAGCAGAAGGCTTCTCCATCCACAGACTGCTGGCTACACATCTACTTTTAGAATTTCACTTCATGTGTCAGTTATTTACTCACGTTTTTTCAGCCTGGAGAAAGTTTAGATTTATGTCCCTGATAATAGGTGCTTTATACAGAAGACATGGAAGCATAGGGTGAAGAAGCCTCACCAGGGAGGAAAAGGGGCACAGAAGAGAGAATGTGCCAAAACAAATTTCTCCCACTTTCTCCACTTCCTAAGAAGGGAGTAAATATTTATTGGGTGTCTAATTCACAACATGTACTTTGCTCAGTATTTTATATAATAATAAAAACAGCATTTGCTATTATTTATTAACTAATAACCATTTGCCAGGCATTGCACTAATTATTACACGAGTATTTTCAGTTCATTCTTGCCACAATGTTATAAGTATTTAGGTAGATATCTTCATTTTATGGAGGAGAAAAGTGAGGCTCAGAGAAGCTGAATCATGTGTCAAGGTCATGCAGCTAGTTCTAATTCCAGCTGGAGCTAGACACTGGAGCTACCTGACTCTGGTTTGTCTGCCCGCTGTTTTCCATGTACCATGACCTCTCCACTGGAAAACACCTCCATGGGAAACGCTGCCATTTTCTAGTAGTCTTCCTGGGCCCAATTCCAGTAGATCCCTCACTCATAGTAGGCACCCAGTAAATGTTTATAGAGCGTATAAAAGTAGAGAAAGGCCGGGCGCAGTGGCTCAAGCCTGTAATCCCAGCACTTTGGGAGGCCGAGACGGGCGGATCACGAGGTCAGGAGATCGAGACCATCCTGATTAACACGGTGAAACCGCGTCTCTACTAAAAAAATACAAAAAACTAGCCGGACGAGGTGGCGGGCGCCTGTAGTCCCAGCTACTCGGGAGGCTGAGGCAGGAGAATGGCATAAACCCGGGAGGCAGAGCTTGCAGTGAGCTGAGATCGCGCCACTGCACTCCAGCCTGGGCGACAGAGCGAGACTCCATCTCAGGAAAAAAAAAAAAAAAAAAGTAGAGAAAAGGGCTGGGCACAGTGGCTTACACCTGTAATCCCAGCACTTTGGGAGGCTGAGGCAAGTGGATAACTTAAGGTCAGGAGTTTGAGACCCACCTGGTCAACATGGTGAAACCCATCTCTACTAAATATACAAAAATTAGCCAGATGTGGTGGCATGCGCCTGTAATCCCAGATATTTGGGAGGCTGAGGCAGGATAATCGCTTGAAGCTAGAAGGTGGAGGTTGCAGTGAGCTGAGATCACACCATTGCACTCCAGCCTGGGGGACAGAGCAAGACTCTGTCTCAAAAAAACAAAACAAAAGTAGAGAAAAGACAAGAGGAAGGTAGGTAGGAGTGTTAATACATTGCAAACTGAGCAAGAGAGGGAAACAAGGGACAAGTGGGTGTCCCTCAGAGTGACACCATGCAACATATAACACTATTCTTGGTCGGCTACATTTAACAATGCCCATACCTGATTTATATGGTCAGAAATAAACTCATCTGCAGCGACCATCATTTTGTGAGCCTGGCTGGGTTCTTTATACCTGCTGATTTACATTAAATGCTGTTTAGAAAAATGATTGTGTAACTCTGCCCTGTTGGCATTAAATATAAATCATTGGTTTGGCTGCTAAAATATAACATTCAAGGTGAGCAGAGAAACAAGCAATCTTTTTTTCTTCCCCCACGATGCTTTAACTCAAGACAGGAGCTCCCGGGTGGCTTCCCATCGCAATTTGGCACACATGCACTGATGGCTCTGCTGGGCTCTGCTGGCGGTGCTGGGCTGCCGACGTCACGGAGCCATCAGTCACGGATTATGGCTGCAAGTGGTGCCCAGGTTTAATCTCATTTTTGAATGAATTAATATTATTAGTTTTGAAGAATTAATGGTATTAAATGTGCAAGGTTCATATAAATTATGTCCACATCCACCTATTACTAAATGTGTCTCATTCTTGTGCAAGAAAGCTTCAAGAAGCAATTCAGTGAAATCCTCTCTTTTCTATTTTTCTAAAATGCCCTCCTAAAAGAGTTAGAAAGATAGACTAATATATACCTAGGACAAGTGCTTAATGATATAAATCTGTACTTTGGTCCATGCTCAAGGGGATGACATAATTGAGTTAGTTACCAGAGGAAAACATAACTTTGTGGTGGTTTATCATAGGCCCTTACAAATGTAGACATAAGTATACACCATCCAAGAAAATCCTATATTTTGGAAGAGCCTTGAGCTTCCTCACTCTCATTTCCCCCTGCAATAAAAAAATAAGTGCTAAGGTATACCCAATTTGTAGCATTGAGAGAGAGAGAGAGAGAAAGAGAGAGAGAGAGGATCATGTTTATGTGTATCTTTTTCAATCTGAAACCAATTTTTGTCCTTACCCAAGTCTAAATGAAATGCATATTGGACTGGGAGCAGTGGCTCATGCCTGTAATCCCAGCACTTTGGGAGGCCAAGGAGGTGAATCGCTTGAGTTCAGGTGTTTGAGGTCAGCCTGGGCACCATAGCAAAACCCCATTTCTACCAACAATAAATTAGCTGGGCATGCTGGTGCATGCCTATAGTCCCAGCTCCTTAGGGGGACTGAGGTAGGAAGATTGCATGAACCTGGGAGGCTGAGGCTACAGTGAGTCGTGATTGTGCCACTGCACTCCAGGCTGGGTGACAGAGTGAGATCCTGTCTCAAAAAAAAAAAAAAAAAAAAAAAGACAAAAAATAAATCATTTAAAATAAAAGCAAGAAATGCCTATTGTTGGAATCCTATGCTAGCAAGGCTAAAATTCATGTCTGTGGTTGAAGCTTTTGGGAAGATGATGATCAAATGTGGATGAGTCCAATGCCTCTTTTTTCTGAATGATATTTCTGTTAACTTAAGGGATCTATAAGGTTGAATCCTGTGAAATGAAGTATACTTACCTTTTAACCTGGACACCGTGACACACTGATTGTTACATACAGCAATTGTCACCTTTATTGCCTGCTTAAAAACTCAAATTGCATTCAGGTATATGGGTGAGATGACTTGATTTCAAGAAAGGTGAACTCTTTACCCTGGGTCCTTGGGATAATCCTATTATCCTTTGCTGTGATTAATGACCTAATTCCAGCCAGTGAGATGTAAAGAGATGGATAAAGTTTGAACCTCAGTGTGCCAAGCACAATGCCTCATAGTCCATTAACAAGATATATTCATTCTATATGTTCTTCATAGGCTCTTTTTTGGCATCCTTGAGTGGACATGAACTCTTAATGAGTATTTAATAGAAAGACATTCTGCACACCTGTACTTTTAGTAACTCTTAAAAACTTTTTCCTAAAATGTATATATATGTACTCAAGTAACCACATCATTCCCTTTCAGGATTTCTCTATCTTCTCATTAACAAGTTTTACCATCTTCCACTTCATTAGAGACTTCTGTCAAAGTTCTATAATAGCACTTTTCAATAGAAATCCAATTTGAGCCACGTATATAGTTTTAAATTTACTAGTAGCCACATTTAAAAAGTAAGAAGAAACAGATAAAATTAATTTTAAGGTTATATTTAACCCAGTATGTCCAATATAATTTTGTTTTGATACATAATTAGTGTTTTTACATTATTGAGGTATTTTGCATTGTTTTTAAATGTTAAGTCTCTGTTCTAGTGTGTATTTTATACTTACAGAATACAGGGAGATTTCATTTCATTGTGCTTTGCTTTACTGCACTTCATAGATACTAGATTTTTTTCCAAAGGGAAGGTTTGTGGCAACCCTGTGTCAAGCAAATCTATTAGCACCATTTTTCCAACAGCATGTGCTCGCTTCATGTCTGTGTCACATTTTGGCAATTCTTGTAATACTTTAAACTCTTTCATTGTTATTAAATCTGTAAAAATGATCTGTGATCAGTGATCTTTGATGTTACTGTTGTAACTGTCTGGGGGCACCAGGAACTGCGCCCATGTAAGTGGGAAGCTTAACCAATACGTGTTGTGTATGTACTGACTCCTCCACTCACTGGCCATTCCCCTGTCTCTCTCCCTCTCCTCAGGCCTCCCTATCCTGGGGACACAGGAATATTGAAATTAGGCCAATTAATCCTATAAAGGCCTGTAAGTGTTTAAGTGAAAGAGTTACACATCTCTTAAATGAAAAGTTAGAAATGATTAAGCTTAGTGAGGAAGGCATGTTAAAAGCCAAGATAAGCTGAAAGCTAGGCTTCTCGCACCAAATTGTTAGCCAAGTGGTAAATGCAAAGGAGAAGTTCTTGAAGGCAATTAAAAGTGCTACTCCAGGCTAGGCACAGTGGCTCACACCTGTAATCCCAGAATTTTGGTAGGCTGAGGTGGGCAGATCACTTCAGGTCAGGATTTCGAGACCAGCTTGACCAACATGGTGAAACCCCCATCTCTACTAAAAATACAAAAAATTAGCTGGGCATGGTGGCACACACCTATAATCCCAGCTACTCAGGAGGTTGAGGCATGAGAATCACTTGAACCCAGGAGGTGGAGGCTGCAGTGAGCCACAGTGAACTGAGCCACTGCACTCCAGCCTGGGTGACAGAGTATATGAGATTCTGTCTCAAAAAAGATATAAAATAAAATAAAGTACCACTCCAGTGACTCGAATTATAGGAAAGTGAAACAGCCTTATTGTTGGTATGGAGAAAGTTTTAGTGATCTGGAAAGACGATCAAACCAGCCACAACATTCCCTTAAGCCAAAGCCTAATTCAGAGCAAGGTCCTAAGTCTCTTCAATTCTATGAAGGCTGCAAGAGGTGAGGAAGTCCAGTCGTGGTGGCTCACACCTGTAATCCCAGCACTTTGGTAGGCCGAGGTGGGCGGATCACCTGAGGTCAGGAGTTCAAGACTAGCCTGGCCAACATGGTGAGACCCTGTCTCTACTAAAAATACAAAAATTAGTCGGGCATGGTGGCACATGCCTGTAATCCCAGCTACTGGGGGCACTGAGGCAGGAGAATAGCTTGAACTTCAGAGGCAGAGGTTGCAGAGAGCCGAGATGGTGCCGTGGTACTCCAGGCTGGGCAACAGAGCAAGACTACATCTCAAAAAAAAAAAAAAAAAAAAAGTGAGGAAGCTGCAGAACAAAAGTTGGAAGCTAGCAGAGGTTGGTTCACGAGGTTTAAAGAAACATAATACCAAAGTGCAAGGTGAAACAAGTGCTGACATAGAAGCTGCAGCATTATCCAGGAAGATCTAGCTAAGATCATCAATGAAAATGGATACACTAAAGAACTAATTTGTAATGTAAATGAAACATCCTTCTATTGGAGGAAGACACCTTTGAGAACTTTCCTGGCTAGAGAGAAGTCAATGCCTGGCTTCAAAGTTAACTCTTTTGTTACGGGCTAATGTACCTGGTGACTTTAAGCCAAAACCAATGCTTATTTACCATTCTGAAAATCCTAGGGTCCTTAAGAACTATGCTAACTCTATTCTTTTTGTACTCTATAAATGGGGCAACAGCCTGGATGGCAGCACATCTGTTTACAGCATGGTTTATTGAACATTTTAGGCCCATTGTTAAGACCTGCTGCAAAGAAAAAAAATTCCTTTCAGAATATTACTGCTTATTGATGACATTGCACTTGGTCACCCAAGAGCTCTAATGGAGATGTACAAGGGGATGAATGTTTATTAGCCAGGCGTGGTGGCGGGTGCCTGTAGTCCCAGCTACTTGGGAGGCTGAGGCAGGGGAATGGCATGAACCCTGGAGGTGGAGCTTGCCGTGAGCCGAGATCGTGCCACTGCACTCCAGCCCAGGTGACAGAGCAACACTCCATCTAAAAAAAAAAAAAAAAAAAGAAAGAAATTTTTGTAAGGCTATAGTTGCCATTATACTGATTCCACTGATAGATCTGGGCAAAGTAAATTGAAAGCCTTCTGGGAAGAATTCACCATTCTAGATGCGATTAAGAACATTCATGATTCATGGCAGAAGGTCAAAATACCAACATTAACAGGCATTTGGAAGAATTTTATTCCAACCCTCATGGAGACTTTGAGGGATTCCAGACCTCAGCGAGGGAAGTAACTGCAGATATGGTAGAAATAGCCAGAGAATTAGAAGTAGAGCCTGAAGATGTGACTGAATTGCTGCAATCTCATGATCAAACTTGAATGAATGAGAAGTTTCTTGTTATGGATGAACAAAGAAAGTGGTTTCTTTACATGAAATCTACTCCTGGTGAAGGTGCTGTGAGCATTTTCGGAATGACAACAAAGGATTTAGAGTATTACATCAACTTAATTGTATCAACATAAAGCCGCAGCAGGGTTTGAGAGGATTGACTCCAATTTTGAAAGAAGTTCTGCTGTGGGTAAAATGCTATCAAACAGTATTACATGCCACAGAGAAATTTTTCATGAAAGGAAGAGTCAATCGATGTATCTAACTTCATTGTTGTCTTATTTTGAGAAATTGCCATAGCCACCCTACCTTCAGCAACCACCACCCCAATCAGGAATCAGCCATCAGCCATCAATATCAAAGCAAGACCCACAAACGGCAAAAAGACTACGACTTGCTGAAGGTTCAGATGATTGTTAGTTTCTTGTAACAATATTTTAAAATCATGTACATTTTTAGACATAATGCTATTGCATACTTAACATACTGCAGTATAGTATAAAAATAACTTTTATATGCATTAGGAAACGAAAAATTTGTGCGACTTGCTTTATTGCAATATTTGCTTTACTGTGGTAGTTTGGATCCAAACTCACAGTTATTTCTGAGGTGTGCCTGTATCTCAATTTGGACTGGTCATTACTAGCCAGACTTTCTAACTTTTTCCCCAGTATAACTTCTCAACCTGCTGACCTGATTAATTTCATATCACACTCACTATTTTGAAATGTTTGTTTTTCCTAGCCTATCAAATTCTCCCTCCTTTTATATCTTTCAGCTTAACAAGCAGTTAATATTTAGTGCCTACTATAAGACAAAGAAAATATTTCCTACCTCTAAACTGAGTACACATTTGGTGAAGAGAGCCACAGTCGGAACAGTGGGCTTCTTCTTTTCTGTTCTACTACACTTTACATGCACCTCTTTTACAGCACTTGTTAGGCTTCCTGCACGTAGGGAATAGCTATGGAGACAGGACTGCTTCCACTTACAGAAGAGATTTTTGTCTGTACACTAGTGTTAAGTAGGATTTTATATCATAAGGGTTTAAATTCGAAGGGATCCTAGAAGGTGTGATGGTTAATTTTATGTGCCAACTTGACTAGACCACAGAATCACAGGATACCCAGATATTTGGTCAGACATTATTCAGGGTGTTTCTATGAGGGTGTTTTTGGATGAGATTAACATTTAAATCAGTAGACTGAGTAAAGCAGGTTGCCTTCTCCAATGTGGGTGGGCCTCACCCAAACAGGCCAGAATAGACAAAAAGGCTGACCTTCCCCTGAGTAAGAGATAATTTTTCCTGCCTGAACACCTTTGAACTGAGAAATTGGCTTTTTTCCGCCTTTGGACTAAAAATATTGGCTCTTCCTGAGTTTTGAGCCTCCTGACCTTTGAACTGGAACAACAACATCAGCTCTCCTGGGTCCCCAACTTGCTGACTCACCCTGCCTCCATAATGGCATGAACTAACTCCATATATAAGCTATGTATACACACACATTCACACACACAGGGTTTGAATAGGCTGTGAATAAGGTTCAGAATAGGGTCTGAATATAGAACAAGGTTCTGTTCCTCCGGAGAACCCTGATATAGAAAGCTTTCATCCAAACTCCTCATTTTAGAATTGACTCAACTAAGGACCAGAGAGGCCAGTGACTTGCTCGAGGTTACACAGCCACTTGGGAATAAATCAGGATCAGAAATAAGTTCTCAAATTCTTACTTCAGCGTTCTTGCACACGGTGCCACTTGTGCACTGTATTACATTGGTGTGCACATACACACTCACACAGACATGCATGTACTTTCAAAACATGAAAACAACTTATTTAAATGAGAATTTTGCGTTTGTACCAAACAGAAAAGGATATTTGAAACTCGAGTAAATTGTGGTGGAAAGTCCACCAGGATTCCATGGAGAGAATTCATTAGCTAGAGGATGCAAATAAGATTGGTGGAGAGAAGACTGGAGAGACAGCAACAATAGTTTTCCAGTAAGAATGGAAAAAACTGACTGAGGTTTTGACTAGGTCTGCAGATCTGGGTTAGTGATTTTATGAGTAAGCCAATTCAAGATGGCAGGATTCTGTCTGTCCCGTCTTCCTACTATAGTGCATTCCAACCCAGAAGTATCAGACCCTTCAGAAGCTCAGGTGTCTGGGCTAGAAAACAGCCACATTGGATTGAGCTGGAGGTCCAACAACAGGCTGAACACAACAGAGGATGGACACAACTGCTGAGAGAGCCTCTCATGGCTAAGGTGTGGTAAGAATAGTAATAGCCATTGAGTTAGATGGGCAAGGCACTCTTCTGAGTCCTCTCCTTGAATTGACTCATTTAAGCCAACAATAACTCTACAAGGAGGTACTGTCATTATCCCCTTTTTACATGTGGCAAAATTAAAGTACAGAGAGATCAGTAAATGGTGGGCCTGGGATCTAGAGCAGGTGGTCTGGCTCCAGAGCCTCTGCCCTTAACACCATAACACCCCTTACCTGCAGAAGCCTAGGTGGATTTCCTTGGAAAACTCAGAAAGTCTTATGTTCTATTGAAATATCCATGCTAAGAAAGGTTGCGACCTTCTACACTGCTTCCTGGATGAGAATGAGGAGACTTGGGTCTAGCTCTGCCATTCATTAGCCACCTGGCCTTTGGCAAGTCACATAACCTCCTTAGGCATCCACGTCCTTCCTTATATATGAATTGTGTTGTTAGGCTGATTCCTACAATCACATCTAGCTATGAAATCCTATCATCCTGATCATTATGAGATTATACTATTCACAAATGTTTTTTATCATATATATTATTATTATTACAATCTTTTTCATTATATTTGGGAAATACTTTTAATGATATATAGATGACTTACTAATTTGTGAGTAATAAATCTTCTGAGGGAAAATGTCTTATCCCTTGAACAATATGTTATCATCATGCCCCTTCTAATATTTTCAAATGAGATCTGGAAAGAAAAAAGAGTAAGGGCTGAGCAATGCATTGTTAATTTCTAAGTATACATGGAAATATCATGAATGGGGAAATACACAATGCTTTGATTAATAGAGAGCCATTCATACCATGGTTCATATAAGTAATTGCCCAGTAAAATCTCTATGGTTTATCTAGGCCGACTTGAGATGGGAATTTCAGATCCAGCTCTGGCATAAGCTAGACCTGTGATCTTGAGCAAATCCCCGTGCCTCCTTGTTGTCAGTATTTGAAGGAAGATGTTTGGGCCATCTGGTTTTCTTATGAATATGATGATGCAGATGTGGGCAGGGCTTCCCTGGAAGAGCTCTGTTCCCAAGGCAATTCTGCCAGTGTGGACCCAAGTCAATTGCACCTGAAAGGAGGCCTCAATCTTGGCATCTTTGACAGGCTCCATAAGATACATTGCTAAAGGTAGAAATTTCCAAGTTACATCTAAATAATGTTCAGAAAATGGCAGAGGATATGACGTCTCTTACCATCTCCCCAACTCCATGCATAGGGTTCACCAGGAGAAGTTGCCCCAGGTATCATGCATGCTCAGCAGGTAGATGCTACAGGACCACCCTTCAAAAGCTATTGTTTTCCTCTGAGTGTAATGGAAGGTTGTTGCCTCTGTGAGTAGCTCCCTTAGAAACAGGACTGTCAGAACTATTCCCAAGTCCCAGCAGAGCTGCCATAAGCTGTGCTTGGCCCTTTAGTATGAAGGCCACTTTAGGTTCTATCTGGTCCTGTCCCCCAAAACCCCGTGTAATTCAGTCTCTTCAGTTCAATACAGTTTGCCTCTGAGTGCACCATTTGGGGAGATGAGAGGTTCAGCCTCGACTGTCTCACTCTCTAGACCTGTGATCCTAGACAAATCTTCTCCACCTACTCCTATCCATAGCCTATTCTGCTCTAGCATTTCCTCATTAGTGCTCTATCAGAATTCCAGAACTCTGCCAGGCACGGTGGCTCACTCCTATAATTCCAGCACTTCGGGAGGCCAGGAAAGGAGGATGGCTTGAACCCAGGAGTTCAAGACCACCCGGGGCACTGTGAAGAGACCTCATCTCTACAAAAAGATTTTTTAAAATTAGCCTGGTGTGGTGGTGTGGGATTATAGTTCCAGCCACTCTGGAGGCTGAGGTGGGAGACTCATTTGAGCCCAGGAGTTCGAGGCTGCAATGAACCATGATTGTGCCACTGTACTCCAGCCTGGGTAACAGCCCCATCTCAAAAAAAAAAAAAAAAAAAAAAAAAAAAAAAAAAAGGAAAATTTAAAAAAAGAATTCCATAATTCCTAAGCTAATCTTTCTATATTTTGCTGGTTGGGCAACTAGTCAGTTAACTACTGTACAGGTAAATTCTATAATTCTACAGGTAAACACAGGCAACTGCTCATTTCCATGGCCATCATGAGTGTGGCCCATGTGCGTGTGTGTGTTTGTGTGTGTGCGTGCACGCAGTTTCCCCAACGCTTTTTCCAAACTTGGGTTTTGCAATTCTTAAACACCTATTCGGTTCTTCTCCAAAGATTCTGAGTGTTCCTTTTGTACCAGTATATTTGTACCACACCTACCAACCCCCAAATAGGCACTAATCCCCTACAGTAATTAGCCCTAACCAATATTTAAGTGCTTAATTTTTTTCAAGTTCTGTTTGTTTTGCCCATGACACTAATTTATGGTTAGGTTATAATGATGGCAACCATGACCACTTAAACTGCTAAGAAATTCATAAGCTTTTAGGGACCTTATTTTGGGGAGGCAAACCCCCACTAAAGTGTTGTTTATTATTATTTTTGTTTTAAAATTCTCCCAGGATTTTCTCTCCACGCTTTACCTCATTCTAGGTATTTTAGGAATAACTAACAGTGAACTTGTCTGGGTAAAACTGCCCTGAGCTATTCTTTAAGTTAATTATCACTTCTTTTGCTTCTGTGAATGGCTGTTCAATGACACTGTCAGCAAGTGGAATGAACCAAATTACTTTAATTATGGAGTAATTGCACAGAGTGATGGTAATTAAATCTTGATCAGTTTAAGTGAGTGAATTAATTGCTCTAACTTGGAATGCACACCACAGCAAGAGGAGCTGTTTTGTAGTTTAATTAACACCATCCACTAAAGTCACATCATATCTAAAATGTAGACAATTAATGAGTTTGATATTATTCTCACCTTTGCAAGAACTAGGACAGAATACATGCTGAGAAAGGTAGTGTACTAAGGGAATGACAGAAAACTTAATATTCTTGTCACTTGTATAGATATATTGGTTGCAATCTCTACTTTGCCTTCTGGAGAAATGTGCAAATAGAAATATTTCCATATAATTAGCTTCTGGCCCCATTTCATTTCAATATTCCCTGATCTGTGCAACAGTATACATTTCCAAATTTGTTAATGTTTTAAATTTCTACAGCCTGAATTTCACGGTGAATCTATCCATCATTTACTTCCTTTTTGTTTGAGAAAGTCCAACCGTTTTGAAGGTGTGCTTTAGGGTCTTCATAAAATTTGATTATTTGTCAATCATTGTTTATTGGAAACAGATTTCCATGCTTCTTCTATTACCCATTCCCTAGCACTGGGAAATGCTTTAATGCTTATGGCAACTTTTCTGCCTTTATCTAGATCAGCAGTGTTCACTCTTGATGTTGCTTTAGAATCATTTATGGAATACTTAAAAAATTGCCAGTGCCTAGGCCTCACTCCAGAATTTAGAAGGGTGAGACCCAGGCATGGGTATATTTTTAAAACTCTTCAGGTGATTCTAGTATACATCGCCAGCTGATAACCACTGATTGAGAAATTTCATCTGTCTCATCCCATTAACCCTTAGAGGAAGATGGTATTATCACAGATTTCCAGATGGAGAGCTCTCTGTGGTCAGGACAGAGTCTGAGGCTTGAGAGCTGGACCTAATCCTCAGACAATCCTCCACTGCCTCTCTCTCTTCAGAGCCACTTTATCTAAATATTTCACCACCATGCTCCAGAATAAATCAAGTTGGTAAGTCCTAGTTTATAAACTAGAGAAGCAAAGAAGCAAAAGAAATAAACATGGTTTATTTAGCAGTCTTAGGCATTGTCCTATTGAGCTTCCAATAAGAAAAAGATATGTTTCTCTCTGTCCCAGGATCGTGATATGTGTGCAGTTGCTTCATTAAGTGTCAATGGGTAGTAATGATTGAGTAGAATCGATGAGGGGAAGTAGCATTTGCCGGTTCTGCCAGATACGTGTAATAAGTGAGCTTTTCAAGGTTGTGCGTTGTCAAAGGCAGGAGGAATTAGGTCTTCTCTGATTTCCATGTCCATACGCATTGAGCCTCTATGCTATAGGCTCCAGCTCAGAGTTAACACGAGACAATGGAAACTTGATCCAATTCTATGAGTAGATTCTTAGATGTATTCACATGTGAGTTAAAACGTGAATTGGGTTTTGGAAAATAAAATTTTTCTATGCAGAAAAAGGAAGAAAATGTCCTACAAACCAAAGGTACTTCTGCAGGTCCAAAACATGTATGTCTGGAAAACTTACATGGTCTTGGTATGACTAGAGAGAGGATGCACTGTGGAGGGAAGATACTTTATTAAAGCCAATAGACCAAAACTGCCAATCATCCACTTTATGGCTGAAAAGGTAAAAGTATTTAGCTTGTTGTAGCAAGAGAGAATGAACGGCAGAAAGTTTGTGGAGCAGCCCAGTAATAGGGAGTTGGGAAGGGTTTATTATAGGACTTGTGCTTTTGCTGAGTGGTTCTAAGGTTTAAAAAAGTGCAGGCCCATTCTGGATTGAGTGCCATCAAGAACAGAGGCACTTCAGTAATTGGGTATTGAATAATTTGATTGAGGAGACAGAATAATTAAAGTGGGGCTAGCATCATCAATAGTAAAGTCTTTCGTGTTAGCTGGGAGACGGGGAGCGTTGTAGTCATTTCCGTGGTTGCGGAGTATCCTTGTCTCTGTTTGCTTCAGACACGGTCATGGAGGGAACTTGTCTGATCCTTGTGCTGTGAGCCTAGTTTATGTTCAGCTGGGGCATCAATGCAGTTGCTTCTCACTTTGTCAAGGGACCAAGCCCTTGATTGCCATTTTAAGGAGCTAGGACTTAAATGTTGAAAAGTTTTGAGAAGTGAAAAAACAAAATTTCTGTCTTGGAAAGACCCCTCAGGTGGCTGTATGCAGGGTGGCTTTTAATACAAGAGGAGATACAGATGGCCCCATAGGAACAGAAGAAAGAAAATGCTCCGGGCAGTGAGGCCGGAGAGCAAAGGACTGAGAAAAGATGCTTTCGGGGCAGAAAAGAGAAAACTTGTGCTGCTTAACAATTCAAAGAGAAGCAACAATAACAAGTTCCTTGGACAAATCATAGGAAGCCTCTTTATCTTCATGATTTAATGGGGGAAAATAGCGTTTTAAAAAGTTTCCTTTTTCGCTGGGCGCAGTGTCTCACGCCTGTAATCCCAGTACCTTGGGAGTCCGAGGTGGGCGGATCACGAGGTCAGCAGATGGAGACCATCTTGGCTAACACGGTGAAAACCCTCTGTACTAAAAATACAAAAAATTAGCCGGGCGCGGTGGCGGGCGCCTGTAGTCCCAGCTCCTCGGGAGGCTGAGGCAGGAGAATGGCGGGAACCCGGGAGGCGGAGCTTGTATTGAGCCGAGATCGCGCCACTGCACTCCAGCCGGGGTGAAAGAGCGAGACTCCGTCTCTAGGAGGGAGAGGGGGAGTTTCCTTTTTCTTGAAAAGTAAAATCCAGTGTTTACTAAGTTCCTGCCTGGACAAATAGATTCTGGGGTCACCTAAAACTTGTAGCCTTTTGGCTTCAGCTCTGGTAATGCCCCTACAGTAGCCTTTCCCACTTAGGATGGAAAGAGTTTGCAATATGTTCCTCCTGGCACAGTTCAGAGGAAATACACCAAAGCAAAGAGACAGCTGGTTCCGGATTTTCTTTGGGAGATAAACTCTTGTCTGTCTGTCCAGGACTGTGAGTCCTGAATCACCTGCCAAGAGTCTGAGCAGCAGAGAGAGGGACAGGTGAGGAAATAGGTGAGGTCACTCTGCTCAGGCCTGGTTCTCCAGCTCTCGCTTCATCTGATTTTGCCCCAAAGGAAGAGTAAATGGGCCATTCTGGAGAAACAAGAAATTAGTAGAATACAACAAAATACTGGAAATGAGGAGAAAAAAAGGGAGAAAACTTTGGTGTCAGGCAGGAGGTTGGCAGGATCTGGGCAGAGAGGAGAGGGAACGGTCTTACTTTTAAAAACCGGGTCCTAATTATATTGTTTTCCTGATTTTTTTAATCCACAAGATTGTCATTTACTGATGTAAAAACAGACAGAGAAGACTCACATGATAGAAGGAAAGATTAACTGAACGATGAAATCAGTAACAGCAAATCACATAGTATTATAACTACTAATGACCATAAGGAATTTTAGTTATTTGGGGGCGGGGGGGAGGGAAGGATAGGAAGAGATCCAAAAGTCTTTTCTTTTAGTCTTTTTGGGTAGGGGGGAAATTGCCTCAAGTCGCTTAACTATAATCTGTGACAGCACATTTATGTAAATAGCTTTGAGCAGAGTGCTTCTCAACATTTACTTCTATCCCATTTAACATAAATGTTTTGAGGAGCAGATATTGGTTTGAGAGCAACATTTTATAAAATTCAGATGACTTATTTACCCAGTACTTTTGCAAGCCTATTCTGCAGATTAATTTTTCTAAAACTGTTTTTTTTTTTTTAAAGCCAAATGAAACCCTCAGAAAGTGAGGATTCCATTAGTTAATGACCTTATGTTTTAGTGGCAAAAAAGTGGCTTTGGAACCCATAAAATGTGTTAATGTAGGGATAGAAATCTTTATCCTTCCACTTATACTAGGTCCAATCAACAGAATGGATTGGGCCTAAATAATCTGACATTAGTATTAAAACAAATATTTAAAAACACATGTATCCATTACTGGTACATTATGTATGGAGTTTAGTTCTTGGTATTAAGATACATCTTGACCCCAAAAACGTTCAGTAGAAACCATCACTATATGTGAAGTTAGGTAGGGAATACAGATTATGATTTATATCAGTTTTTCAATTAGTAGCTGAGAAAAGATTTGATGGCCATTTACAAATTGATTAGCAAGACAGCAGATTAAAAAGACGGTACCTTGTGGCATTCTTTGCTTTATTGTCTTTGCCTGTGACCGGCTGCAGTGTTGAAGGACATTTGCCATGAGCAAACCGTGCACCGATTTTCAGATTTCACAAGTAAGCAATGCTGGCACTAGCACAAAAGGCATGCCAAAGCCTCCAAAAACCATAAGCCAGTTCAGTGATCAACAAGGTGGAAGTGGCATTACCTATGGCTATATGGTTAATTTTAATTGTTTTCCAAAAATACAATTTTACTTATTTCAAAATATATCTCACTTTCCATTCAATTGCCCAGGTTTTCCAGCACCTAATATATTAATTACCCAATAACTCAGCAGTCTCCAGCCTTTTCGGCACCATGGACCAGTTTAGTGGAAGACAATATTTTCATAGACTGAGGGGTCGGGGCGATGGTTTTGGGATGAAACTGGTCAGCATCAGATCATAGGCATTAGTTAGATTCTCCTAAGGATCACATAGCCTAGATCCCTCGCATGAGCAGTTCACAACAGGATTCATGCTCTTATGAGAAACTAATGCCACTGTTGATCTGACCCCAAGGTGGGGCTCAGGCAGTAATGCTCCCTCACCCGCTGCTCACGTCCCTCTGTGCGGCCCAGTTCCTAACAGGCTGAGGACCAGTACAGGTCCATGGCCAGGGAGTTGAGAACCCCGGCAATAACTCATTTCTTTAGCACATATCATTTTGAGCACCTGCCATTTGTTTTCATTCTGTCAAACCCCATGGGAGTCTATACATAGATGCATAATACATGGCCCCTGCCCTCATGGAGCTTACACTTTACATGAAGACTCATTAAACATTAAATGGTGGTCTGTTAAGAAAATAACACTGAGTCATTAACCAAAGCCACAGTAAATCACTTAAGTGTCAAATAAGTGGAGTAGCTGGCATAAGTGCTCTCAGCTCATGTCAAGCAGGAAATCACTGTTGGGTTGGAGTTGTCAGTTGAAGCTTCATGAGAAAATAGGTAGCAAGCTGATTCATGAAAGATGAATTGGGGAAGAGGTATGCTGGTAAAAATCAGCTCCTGGGATGGGGAGCCTGATTTGTAGCATTTGTCAATGTCCACAAATACTCCCACCATGGCTGACTTAGAACTGCCCATCAAATATTAATGAATTAGAAGTGGGATGCCCACACTTGGCACACACAAGCCACACTGGTGCAAGCCAACTCCCGCACCACTGAATGGAAGATTGACAAGCGATCAAGATTCATTCAGTTCAACAAGTATTTTGAAAAAGGAAAGAATGGTATGGTTTTAAGTTCTCTCAGTAAGGACAACAGCATTTTACCTTACTTCCTTCTCCTCCCCAATTCCCTCTGCACAGTCCTAATTATAAACTGAATACCTTCGAAAACTGCATGAAGCACCTTTCCTATTAAAGGTGACAATGCTGACATAGCACCATCACTGCCTTTAAGGTGCTTTTCTCTGGAGTACTGGCCTCACCCTAATCCATTTACTTCATCTTTCTCAGCATCTCTTATGAACAGGACACACATTTCCAAGACAATGGGTCCAGAGCAGAAGTGCAGGCTGGGCCCCCAGAACACATCAAAGTTGCATACAAGCACAGCATTAGACCACATTTAACACTTGGTAGAACTTGGCTGATTTGCTCCCTCTTAGCTATCCATTTGAAGTGTGCAGTGAGGACCCCAAGTCCTGATCTCATCATTCAAGAGATGTTAAAATGCCTGTGGTGAATCTGACTTTAATTTGCCACGACTGCTAACACAGAGGCTTTGGAAACTAAAGCAGTAGCAAGTCTCCTGTGTGAGGCCAGAGCTCTTGAGGGGGCATTTAGCAGCAGCAGATTTTACATGTATGAATCCAAAAAAATTAGTGTCTCTAAAATATTTCTAGCAACCTTCCAGGTTCCCAGTTCATGGCTCAACAGGGGAAAGGCAAGGGGCTCATTCATTCATTCATTCACTGCAAAAGGATTAAAATAGATCTCGTTTTTTCTGGCTTCAACCCTTGTCTCCTTTTTCCTTTTTCTTTTCTCACCCCTGCCCCACCCCCTACTTTTTTTTTGCTACCTCCCCTTCCGTGAACCCTGACTAACAGACAACCCACATGCTTATAAAAACAGCTCTTGAAAGAACAGTTCTGACAGTTACTGGGATGAGACTGCTCCAGTGCTCCCAAGCAGGAGGCATAAAAAACCCAGAGCAATCTCCAGCTGTTCCAAAGGCAGATTGAACAGCAGTTAGAGATACAGAAAATTGCAACCTCCACCAGAACACAAGGACAGGCCCCCACTCTTCTCAATCTTTGAGACCCCCAATACTGCTTCATCTTGGGGAGTTTCTGGGTCTTCAGATCTAGATTCCCATCAGTTGAATAAAGCCTTTAACCTGTATTTGAATCACTTGAACTATTGATTTTTCCCTGACACAACAAATGTATATTGACCATCTCCTCTTGCCAAGTACTCATTCAGGTGCTTTGGGTATGTTGAGGCTCAGAAAACAATATGCCAAAGTAAAAAACTTAGAAGCAGCCTCAGAAGCAAACATTTTTCTCTGACCTTCTCCTGCTCTCTTATTCCGTAGTTCCATTCTCCCTCAAGGCAGGTCATAGAAACCAGAACCACCTTTCCCCAACGCCAGGCATAAAACCTAAAAAAGCCTTACTCTAACTTTCCCGCTGCCTTTCTATGTAAAAACTGGCCATAAAGAAATGATCTGACTTACCTTGTTTAGGTCATTAGACCGCCATTCCAGAGAAGGAGGAAATGCATGCTCAGAGAGGCCAAGAAGAATCTAAATAGGCTTTGCTGGGCTTCCCAGCTCAGTCTATAGCTAGCATTAGATGTTACCCTTTCTACTCAATCATATTTCTACACAATTGTCCAGACTTTGTTGAACCTAAACATAAAAATGGACAGTTCCTCTGTTATCCTTGATTCTTCATTCTGAAGGCTCCTGTGTATACACATTAAAGAAATTTGCATGGCTTTTCTCTAATTAATCTGCCTTTTGTGAGTTGATTTTTCCGCAAACTTTCAGAGGGCCAAAGGGAAAGCTCTCTTTTGGCCCCCACAGTTCTATCAGCGAACAGAGTAAAGAAAAGACTTCCTGCTCTCATGGGAGTCTACAGCCTGGCCATCCACAAAA
Source organism: Chlorocebus sabaeus (assembly GCF_047675955.1). Classification (NCBI taxonomy): domain Eukaryota; kingdom Metazoa; phylum Chordata; class Mammalia; order Primates; family Cercopithecidae; genus Chlorocebus; species Chlorocebus sabaeus. Next base: position 32,987,522 of record NC_132927.1, read on the forward strand.
CCATGGGCTGCTTTTGGTTGGGACAGCGGTTTTATATAGGGGGGCCATAAAAGTAATGACTGAAGTAGAATTCTAAGATTCCAGACCCACTGCCCATTCCCCAAATATTGTTTATGACCATAATCCTCTCTCTGACTTCCTATTTTCATTCTAAATTGGAATAAATGACCTGATCTTTACCAAACACTGCATGTTTCAGAAAGGACTTCCAAAAGGACTTTCCAGAAAGTACCAGATTCTTAGCAATGGTGTGAGGTAGGAAATTAAAAATACATTCTTAATTTACTTGATAGGAGCAATGGGGAGGTCAAATAGCTTACTGATTTCTCTAATTGTATATCTAAATCACCCAACTCATTGTGTTTGCTAAGAATTACTAAAACAATAAACGATTACTACCAGAATGGTCTTCTGTTGTCTAGAATTTCTGGTGTATGGTGATAATAAAAAGTGAACTGACTTTTAGTTGGTTTTGTTTTTAAATTCTCTCCAGACAATGTACTCTATATTGCCTGCACCCTGATCTGACATTCCCACCCTTTCTCCTCCCTTGGGACACGACAGCTCTTATTTCAAATGTTTTCTTAGATCTATCTCATCTAGAAAGTCTCTTCTGACCGATCCATGCCAAGCTGACTCCCAATATCTGTTTCTTCTGCGATTTCTGTAGCTGTTATACTCTATCTTTTTATAGCCCTTATTTAAATGCAATGCTAAATGTGTTTAACTATTTCTTCCTGTAAATCATGTTTCTCCTCAAACAGAATTTAATGAGGGCGTAACTGGATCTGGCATCCATCACCTTCCAAATGACAGAAATTGTTCATCAATTGGTAGTGGATGAAGGTGTGCATTTGCCACGTGCAAACCAGTACCTCTCAAAGGCCCTGCTCCCACGCTGTAGGAAAGCGTATCAGTGCCCCAGCCTGGGCCCAAGTTGTGCTCCTTGCAGAGACTCAGCTACATCTAGCAATGTCTAATGACCTAGTGCAGTAGCCCACCAAGTATCTCCTAGGAGGGAGTGGGGAGTCAGGCCAGTGAGCGTAATCTGGCAGCAACATTTCAGGAATAATGGGCAGAATGATTCTGAGTACAGGGCAGGCACTTAGCCTAGGGTGAGAGGGTAAAAAGGAAGAATGTAAAAGCTCCTCGAAACTTCAGGGCCCCAGTCGTACTGCTGGGGGCCTCTGTAACAAGTCTTACAAAAGGTTGGGACTCTGCCCGCCTTTGCCACAAATTCTTGTGCAGATTCCACAGCATGGTCTCCAGACAATGACAGGAGCCCTGTGCAGAAGCAATATGATGAGAAGAAATAGCATCAGGAAGGGGCCGTAGTGTCTGACAAAGGCAGTGCCTGTCAGCCATGGTCAAGCCCAGCAGGTGCCACCTATTAATTGTAAAACCCTAATATTTATTAAAAACATAACCTTGCTCCCAGCACTAAGCTAGGTACTTTATGCATGTTATTTTATTAATTGTTCACTATCTTATGAGGTAGTTTGATCTCATGGATACAGTGTTATAGAATCAGCATGGCAGCTGACTGGATTTGTTCAAGAACACACAAGGCACACCCCAGGAAACAGACACACTTGTGGGGTGAGCTCTCCAGGAGCTGAATATCGGATGAATGTTTCCAGTGGCTGTTTTATTCATGTGACCCCATTCTACTTCACAGGTTGGTGAACCCCTGGAAAATGTGGGTGGTAATAATAAAGAAATAATTCTGGGTTAATGAGAAGGTAGATAAACAAATCATGAATAACGCAAAATAATCTATGCTCAAATATCCGGAGGGATGGCACTGTCCTGACAACCCCAGGATAGCTCTGTAACTAGGAGCAAACTGATTAGCACTGATTGCTAGCAGATTGCTGTCCCCTGCAGGGCGAGAAGAGCGAAGACATGCCTTGGGAGTGTGCATGAGGGTGGGAAGCTTCTCACCATCCTCCCTCTCCCCCTGCCACCCCTAGGGGAGGCTAATTAGCTGGTGCCTGTTCCCAGGCCCCAAAGAAGTGACTGCTCCTTAACTACACTTATGTCAGTGATCTCAACTTCAGCTACTGGGTGTTAGAACCACCTGGGGGCTTTAAGAGTGTCCCCATTCACCGTCTGAGAGATTTATAATTAATTGGTCTAGGGTATGGCCTGGGGGCATCAGGAATTTTTAAGGGTCCCCCAGCTGTTTCTGATGTGCAGTTGCCAAGGTTGAAAACACCTGGGTTACAGCAAGCCCTGACAAAGGAGTTGATTGCACCTACATTTATTGAGCAACTATTATCCCCAGCCATTGTGTTGGGTGCTTTATACAGATCCTTTATAATCCTTAACATCAACTTGCAAGTGGCTATGATCATCTTAAGACTGAGTCAAGGTCACAGACAGTCCATTCCATTTGCCAGTCCCCAAAACCAATCTTTTTCTGCTAATCTGTTTCCTCTTCTGGAAGGACAACACCATCATTCCAAACACTGAAAGAGAGATAAAAAGAGACCACAGACTATCTTCTCAAACGCTTTTGGTTAAAGATACTTGTGAAGAATTGTAAAGAGAGGCTCTATGACACCTTTTCCACCAAGATTGCATAATTGCCGTTGAACCTGCCTCCTTCCTCACAGTTTGGCTGCCCATACCTCCAAAAAGGGTCTGTCTCTGTTACTTGGTACTTCCTTTTTCTCATCCTTATAATGGTGCTATGCTAGGTGCTAAGGGATATAGCAGAAATAGAGTACACAGTGCTGGTCTTCAGGAAAATCCTGACTTCAGTGATTGACTGAAGTGACAAGTATTAAATGAAACTACTTTGGAATAGTAATATAGGGCAGGGGGCTAATTACACGAAAGGCAGTGAATTGCTCTAACCCCTTATTTAAAATATGGCCCTTAGACCAGCTGCACCAACATCACGTTAGAACTTATTAGAAATGCGGACTCTCAGGCCCCGCCCAGACGTACTGATTCAGAATCTTCATCTTCAGGGATCCCCGCGTGATGCATTTGTACATTAGCGTTTGAGAAGTCATGGTCATGAGCCGTAGCAGCATTACTTTGGTCCCATTTTGTTGCCGTAGGAACATCTGTTTTATCCCTTTTTTTTTTTTTTTTTTTGAGAACTAGAACTCACCGCCCTTCCCCCAATACACACAGTTTTTTTAAGGGCATAGTTACAATTCTCCCTGCCCTTCTTAAAGTACAGAAAACCAAGATGAGCAGAGAACTGGGATCTTGTTCATAACTAAGTCTTTTGTAAGGCTTCCTTATATGGCCCCAGGTGCCCTGGCACAGCTGCTGATATTTAGTTACGTTCTGCACCAGCAATTCTAGCATTTGGGAATGAAATTCATTTTTCTCTCTCTGGATTATGAAGGCCTGGGGCAAAGGAGGTGAAGAAAGCGGCACTCGGAGGAAATCTGTATTGGAAGTATCAGGTGTGGCAGCGAGGTCAGAAGCATTTTCATTTTAGGTTCTGGCGTTTTATTTAGGCCTTGGCAATCTATCCCTTTAAATGGAGATGGGAGAATTTCTTTAATAAGGCCACAAAGAAAGATTTGTAGTTCTAAAGGGCTCAACATTTGACTCACAAGTCCTCATATTGAGTTACACCCTAAATAGGGTTTGTGTTCTCTCTGTTTGCAATAATTACTCTCGGAAACGTTCAGTGAAGTCTTCTCGATCATGATCTTCAAACACTTGTAATACTAATTGTTCCGTTTAATAAGGAAATCGCAGCCCCATTTAACCTTACGTCAGTGTATGATTTTCATTTAGTCAAGTAATGAAGGGAATAGGTTCTTCAGATCCTGGATCTCTTTAACGAAACTGTTCTGCAACTTGTTTTATCATTAAGAATAAAGACCCACCTTTGCTATTGAACATAACCAGAAACAAAACCTGCTCAAAGGGAGGAAAGAATGTGCACAGACTGCGAAACTCTGGAGTTCAAAGGATGTGGGTGACTTTAAAACAAACTGTGTTGATTCTTGCGAAGTTGCAGAATTATGCAATATAATGTTTGCATTTAGGAAAATTAATTACGATCCCGAGTCATGGGTTAGAAATATAATTAAACTGATTAGTGTCATAGGATAAAAATAAAACACGAGGCTGTGACAGCTTCCCGCGTCCCCTTACCCTCCCCCAGAAAGACTCTTAAAGGAACTTTTAAAACATAAGCCTTTGTTCCCTCAATCTATGGTGCCCAGGTCAGGTGGACCTTGCGGCGTGGCTGAAATATTTCAAACAGTCACTCACAAATGCGTCATTTGACCTGCTGTTCTTCCAAAGAGGTATGAAAAATATGTTTCTTGCTGAGATAACTTGAAATCAAATAAACATAATCTTTTTAATTCTTTCTAAATAGTTCCATATTTTAAGTCTAAACACAATAGAACACAAAGCTTCTGGCTTTAAAAAAAGTTTTTTAAAATTTTTTATGTGTGTGGTGGTGGTGGATTTTTCTTCCTTTTAGTTCATATTAGTTTGAATGTAAGAGTATAATTTACATTTAAAACCGTGGGAATATATTTCCCTTGGTTTGGAGACACACACAGCATATGGCAATGAGGTTACTTGGTTAAATGTGTAAGTTTGCTTTTATGAGTGCTATCTTTAACAAGGACAGATGTTCTTATTTATATTAACCATCACTTGATAGACCAGGGGAGTCTTCACCATGGCTTGCAACAAATTGAACAATATTTTCTTATGTAAAATTGGTTCTGGTCCATTGTTTTTATTTATCTGAAATAATGACATTCACTCAAGTTTGTAATAACACTGTCATGGCTGAAGGGAGTTTGCTTTAGGTATTATATCTATTATCTGCTCCCTCTCCTTTCTTTAAACAGAATCTCTAAGGGGAAAGTCTAAATGTGGCTCGGATTTAAGAAGAAGAAGGGGAAAAAAAACAACCCCAAAAGCTTCCCTAAAACCTCACGGTGTAGGATGTTATTTTAGATTGTTTTAAGATTTTTAATAATTCTTGTTTGCTTGCCCTTGGCTTTGAGCATTGGATAAAACAGAACTTGCCTTATTCTTAAGGGAGAATTATGTGGCGTGGAGCTGTCACACAATGCTCCATCCATTTTCTTTGCTGTTTTATGAGGCAAGCCTTCCTAACCTTTTGCCCAAACAAGAAGTGTTTACCTAGGACTCCCCAGCAGTGGATACAGTTAGCAGTTTGGAAGTGTTTGCTTTTCTTCACCACCACTAGAGTATGCTCTAGTGCCATGAGATTTGCATGTTTTTTTCTTTAGATCGTTGGCAAGGTGGATGATGAAATGCCTAGAAAAAAACAAAACAAAACAAACAAACAAAAAACGCCTCTCTATCTAATTACAGAAGTGTCCCTTTAATTATCTTAGTAAGACTGGATTATGTTCACCAATTTGATTAAGGTGGAACTGAAGACAACTTCAACATTCACACATGACAATATTTTGAGTGAGTTTATATTTTGTATTTGAAGTTGTTCTACTCAGTTCCAGTGCAGTGGTGAGAAATACTATGTCCCTTCCACCCACAAGCTACATTTTCAGGCAATAACTCTTTCACTTTACTTATAAGCATCACTGTGGGCCCAGCACATGAGTGTGTGGTGAGGTTACTTGGGCAGAATTAACTCCTTCGAAGACAGAAAGGCGTCTGCAAGCCAGGATGGATGTGTCTCCCATTTTTGTTCATCCCCACCATCTTTAAAAAACAAAAACAAAACAAACAAAAAAACCTAATCGCTATCTGAGTGGCAGACCTTCATCAATATCAATACATTCTCTAGAATTAGAAGGCTTAGCTTGAGGGTCTGCTGCCCTCGTCTCAAACCCCTGGCAGAAGCGCCCGCATTTGATCTTGAGTGCCCTGGGTGGTGGTAAGAGCACAGTGCAGGATCCCCGTGGTGGCTGCCTATGCTGGAGAACTGCTCTGTGTTCATCACTGTGGTTCTAGCACATTTGAGCAGCACCTCCTCCTTCATCCCTCTATTAGAACATCCTCATTCCTATCTTCCATCTTCCTTCTTCCCTAGGAGCGGGCAGGTCATGGAGATTTTCTCTTGGCACTGTGGGCCTTCAGTTCCTTTTATGCCTCTGGTGACCTAACGTCCTTTTGCTCCTCAACCTTTAAACAGCTTCAAATCCCAAATAACTTCCTCCTCCAGTACATTAATCAGAATTTCTCCGAAAAGGCTACAACAAGGTCCTTAGAGCTGGGACTATTTGTCTCCCTGGATGTCTAAGACTCCTGCTCAGGGTTCAGTGACTACCACCTCTAGGTCTCACATTCTCCTTCTGACCAGGGAAGGTTGCCCAAGACTGCTTTCCCAAAAGTATGTGACTGGGTCTGCCTGGACAGACAGAGGCCCAGCTCAGGGGGAAGCTTTGTGGGCCAACTTGAACAGATTGGCTCCGGAGGGACCACAGCCCAGAGAGCCACCTGAGATGGCCCAGGATGCCAAGCTTCCTTTGCCTCTAGATGGGTTATAGGGACCCCCATAGATGTCAAGTACCACCTGTGTGGTATTTGATGATCCTCTATTCCTGTGAACGTCAAGTTAGATTCAGAGTTGACAGTGTTCCAGCTTCCTTTTCAGGTGGTGGGCAATGCTCTTCAGTTGAAGTTGTCTCTTGCACAACGGGGACACAAAGAGGTATCTTGGGAGATTTAGAAACACCCTCCAGTAATCTCCACGCAGCCACTTTCAAAGCCATCCCAAATAAAAGTAGAATCTAAACAAAAGCAGTGCACCTGCTATGCAGGTACAACTTGAAGCCAAGTCATGTAACGAGAGGCCCTTCAAAGTTCTAACCACAGCCCCATCCCTATGGACATCAAGTCATCATTCTTCTGGTGTGAAGACCCCACCCTGACTCCTGAACAAACCCTTAAGATTCCTGTTCCAGAGACTTAGGAGAGCTAGCCCCTACTGGGCTCTAAGCCTCTGGGGACAAATGAGCACAGTCCGCCCTATTCCTTATCCTGGGGTTCTGTCAGGACCAGGAGCCCCCAGAATGCCAGGTTCTGTGGACCACAGAAATCTGTGAGAATACCCACGAAGATGGCTTATGTGGTTAACAAAGCTCCCACACTGGCTGTCACTGACCCTAAGTCTCCTCTTACTCTCTTGCAGTCTCTTCTGCCTCTGTGCTTGTGTGACTTGCAGACATCTTTGGGCATCAAAAGCAAAAGCAAACCCAGCAATCTTCTTCTTCTTGCCTGGGCAGCAGCATAAAACTATGCATAGAAAAAGCACAGGCTCCAAATTCCTCCACTTGTTAGTGGTGTAATCTGGGAGGACTATGCAAACTTTCTGTGCCTAAGTTTTCTTTTTTGTAAAAGAAAGGTAACATGTGACACCAGGCTTAGTGTGGCATACTGCCATCCCCAAAGTGAAAATTAGTGCTAGTAACTGAGGCAGAGAATTTGTCAAGCTAAGTGCATTAACTGATCCATTCATCTGAAGTTGGTTTACTCAATCATATTTGTCAAAACCTCCTTTAAGAAGGAAGTATTGTATTATTCCTTCATGGATTTATCTCACTTATCCAACAAGCTGTAATTCAAATGGCAAATGTTTGACAGACTTGAAAAAAAAATCTGAGGTTTGCAAAAGCATAAATATGTCTTCACACCATGCTATTGAATTTTCCCCACCAAACATATCATAATATGTTGACATTTTTGGTCATTACGATTATTTAACTGACATTTATTAAATGTACTATGGGAAAAGTTGGAGGCATAAAAATGAAAAAAAAAGTTTCAATTTCTAAGCTGCTCATATCCCACCTGGGGATACAGGCACACACCTAGGGGCTGTAAAGACAGTTTGTCAAATAGAATTCGTGCATAATTATGGTTGCTCAAAGTTTATGACGATGAATGCTATTTGATACTCTTATATCAAAATACAAATGCATTTATATTTGGGAGTATTTTCCCCCAAGGCACTTTACGCATTGAATATAGTGACAGGAATGTATATTATAGAAAGAACTTTGGACTAAAACCCAGTGTCAGTTCTGCCATCAACCAGCTGTGTGGCTCAGGTGAGATGCTTAACCTCCCTGCTGTCAGCTTCCTTACCTGTTAAATGAAGAGTTGTTGCATGTTCTCACAAGTGGGAGCTGAACATTGAACACATAAATGTGGAACAACAAACACTGTGGATTACTAGAGAGTGGAGGGTGGGGTGGGTTAAAAAACTACGTACTGGGTACTCCGCTCACTGCCTGGGTGACAGAATCAGTACTGCAAACCTCAGCATCACACAATATTCCCCTGTAACAAATCTGCATACGTACCCCCTGTATCTAAAATAAAAGTTGAAATTTAAAAAAATCTGAAGGGCTGTACCTTTAGATCACTGGGCCCCAGTCCAAGCTAATCAACACCTGGGAAGCTCTGAAAATGTTCAGCTATTCAGGTTCCATCTGGAACTACTAATTAGCATTGACAGGGGTAAGACCAGGAATGGGCATTTTTGAAAAGCTCCACTGGATGTTTCTGCTAATAAGCCATGTTTCAGAAATATTAATACTCATTAGAAGGCCGGGTGTGGTGACTCATGCATGTAATCCCAGCATTTTGGGAGGCCAAGGCGGGCATATCACTTGAGGTGAGGAGTTCAAGACCAGTCTGGCCAACATAGTGAAACCTTATCTCTACTAAAAATACAAAAATTAGCTGGGCCTGGTGGCGCACACCTGTAATGTGAACTACTTGGGAGGCTGAGGCAGGAGAATCACTTGAGCCCAGGAGGTGGAGGTTGCAGTGAGCTGAGATCACACCACTGCATTCCAGCCTGAAAGACAGAGTGAGACTCTATCTCAAAAAAAAAAAAAAAAAAAAAAAAGAAAAAAGAAAAAAAAAAGGAAAGAAAGAAAAGAAATACTACGTTAGAAAACTGGCTACAGTTGGTCTTTCATTGGCATGGCTCTCTTCTCACTCTATTTAAAGAAATACCTGAAGAAGAGTCTCTCAAATTTAACTCATCTCTACCATCACCCTCCTTGCTCCATCCTGACTGATTTCAGGACACGCTGCTTTGCACCTGCAGCCTTGACCACACACCTCTGCTCCTCCTGTGTCCTTGGGCCCTCCTCCACTGGGAGTCCTGTGCTGTCTGACTGCTTGGGTTCTGCCCAGGTAGCTCACTAATTCCTATATCTGAAGCCAGTTATGGGGATAAATCCAGTTCCTCCTACCCCAATCCCACCCCCACCACCCCTCTTATGCACACACTCAGGCTCTGGAGCCAATCCTAGCCTGAGACAAGGACACTTAAAAAACTAACTCCAGGACTCATATCAAATCAAGTGGTATAGATGAGATAGCATCCTATCATAATTGGTACGTGGGCCCTGAGATGAAATTGCTGGGTTTGGATTCCTGCTTTGCTGCTCATTGGCTATGTGACTTGGCTATGTCAGCTAACCTGTCTATGGTTCCCTTTTCTCATCTGTAAATGGGAATACAGTATTTTTCTTTTTTCTTTTCTTTTCTTTTTTTTTTTTTTTTTTGAGATGGAGTTTGCTCTTGTTGCCCAGGCTGGAGTGCAGTGGCGTGATCTCGGCTCACCACAACCTCTGCCTCCCAGGTTCAAGTGATTCTCCTGCCTCAGCCTCTCAAGTAGCTGGGATTACAGGTACTCGCCACCACACCTGGATAGTTTTTGTATTTTTAGTAGAGATGGAGTTTCATCATGTTGGCCAGGCTGGTCTCAAACTCCTGACCTCAGGTGATCCACCTGCCTCGGCCTCCCAAAGTTCTGGGATTACAGGCATGAACCACTGTACCCAGTCAATATTTTTCTATCTTACAGGGTTACTGGGAATGTAAAATGAGATCATGTGTAACAGCTAAGATTTTTGAGTGCTAACTTTGCGGCAGGCATTTTTCTAAGCATTGTGGGTCTATTAACTCATTTCACTGGTGGAGATAGGTCTCAGACCCAGGCAGGCTCAGAATTCATGGTCTCATCCACTATACTATAATTTATATAATGTGTTTGATAAAGTACTTAGCATTAGTAGGAATGCAATAAATATTAATCGACAGAAAGTCTGCCATGCATTCATCCTGATTCTGATCCATTTTTTATTTAGGACAGAATCTGGATTATTGCTTTATATGCTGTGACTATTCTTTTATCCTACGGTCCAATTATTGGTGGATTCTGCAGTGTTCTCTGAGACTCCAGCTTACTACCTTCTCCAGTCACCCACTTCCCTCAGGACTTGGGTTCTTTCTCTTTCAGCCATCTTCTAAGAGATCCTAGGGGATGGGCTCACTAGCTCATGCCTGTAATCCTAGCACTTTGGGAGACTGAGGCGGCAGATCACAAGTTCAGGAGTTTCAGACCAGCCTGGCCAATATGGTGAAACCCCGTCTCTACTAAAAATGCAAAAACTAGGCGGCCGTGGTGGCACGCGCCTGTAGTCCCAGCTACTTGGGAGGCAGAGGCAGGAATAACGCTTGAAAATCGCTTGAACTGGGGAGGCGGAGGTTGCAGTGAGCCAAGATGGCACCACTGGACTCCAGCCTGGGTGACAGAGCAAGACTCTGTCTCAAAGAAAAAAAAAAAAAAAAAAAAAAAAACAGCAAAAAAAAAAAACACACAAAAAAACCAGAGATCCCTCATGTCCCTCATGTGAGGCCTTGCTGACCCCTGTATCTTTAACCCTAGTAATCTTTGTGTTCTGGCTTCTGTCATCACCATGAGAGGGACACGGTTGTGCTAATTTAATGGAAGATGAGAGATACATAGAAGAGAATTCAGTCACCCGAGTCCTCCTAGCCAGGGTCATCCTATCCCAGCTGGGAGCTAGCCAACTGACCCTCAGACAGGCAAGCAAGTTTAGTCAAGATCAGCAAAGTCACCTTGCCAATTTCCCCAGATGCACGAGCAGCAATAAACCCTTATTGTTGTATGCCGTTGAGGTTTTGTGGTGTTTTCTTACAGAACATTATTGAAGCAATAGATCCATAAATGTTAAGTGATAGCACATGGACACAATCAACGAAAACCAGAATGTGGGAAATTATCCAGGATAAACAGTGTAGTTTCTTCTCTTGTCCTGTATATTCTCTCATCCTTGTATTCTGGAGGAAGAAATGTTATAGATTAAAGACTTACGAGACATATGAGCCAAAGGCAATGTCTGCATCTTTTTTTTTTTTCAGCAGGATCTTGCTTTGTCATGAAGGCTGGAGTACAGTGGTGTGATCATGACTCACTGCAGCCTCAACCTACCGGACTCAAGCAATCCTCCCATCTCAGCTTCCCATGTAGCTGGGACCATGGGCTTGTGCCACCATGCCTGGCTAATTTTTAAAAACTTTTTTGTAGAGACAGGGTCTCCTTATGGTGTCCAGGTTGGTCTTGAACTCCTGGACTCAAGTGATCCTCCTACCTTGACCTCTTGAAGTTCTGGGATTACAGGTGTGAGGCACCACACCCTGCCAATGGCAGCTTATGTGAACTTTAATGCAAGCAAAACTGCTACAAAAATATTTATGAAATAATCAGGGACATTTAACACCAACAGTTTAGTAATATTACAAAATTACTAATTTGGCTAGGCGTGGTGGCTCATGCCTGTAATCCCAGCACTTTGGGAGGCTGAGGCAGGCAGATCACGAGGTCAGGAGTTCAAGACCAGCCTGCCCAACATAGTAAAACCCCATCTCCACTAAAAATACAAAAAATTAACCGGGCATTGTGGTGGGCGCCTGTAATCCCAGCTACTCGGGAGGCTGAGGCAGGGGAATTGCTTGAACCTGGGAGGCAGAGGTTGCAGTGGGCCGAGATCACACCACTGCACTCCAGCCTGGGTGACAAGAGTGAAACTCCGTCTCAAAAAAAAAAAAAAAAAAAAAAATTACTAATTTTTGCATGTCATAACAGCATTATGGTTTTGTGTTTTTAAAGAAGACAATACTTCTGAGACATAAATACTGAAACATTCATGGATAAAAAAATACGATGTCTGGGATTTTCTTTAAAATAATCCAGTGAGGTAGAAAGTAGGAAAGAGGTATAAATGAAACAAGATTAGGCATATACTGATAAGTGTTAAAGCTGGGTAATAGGTACCAGAGGCTTATTATACTATTCACACTAGTTCTATGTGTGTTTGAACATTTTTATAATAAAAAGTAAGAAAGGACAAAAAGGAAGGAGAGAAGGAAGGGAAGGATGGAGGGAGGAAATGAAACTTCCAGGGACAGAGGATGAGTCACAAAATGAGGTCAGGGCTTGGGATCTGCCATGCAATATTACTTATGATGAGAACCCCAGGCTAAGCTGTTAAGACCTACTTGTGCATCCTTTAGTGTTGAAGTAGGAGCAACCATTATATAGCCTCAGAGTAAATGTAGGAAAAAATACAGTAGAAAATATGCATGCAAGCAATAATTTTAAGGCCAAAGAAGGTCTAATGGCATAAAATAGAATCAACAGATCTAACAAATGGGAAAATTCACACCTGAGGAAATAAATACAATAGAGCAATCCTTAAGACATTAAGAAGAAAATAGCAATAATACAACAAAAATTGGAAGTTATAAGAAAGAATGTGCAATTTCATATGCACAACATATAATTCAATTATGAAGTAAGAATTAGAAAAGTGAAGAATAAGAAGAAACTGGAAATCATGAAAGTGAAAAATACAGTTGATTATTATACCACTAAAGATTCATTAGATAGGCTAGCTGGTTTATAACTGAAGAGAATATAAGCACACTGAAAGAAAGAACTAAGTCTCTCAAAATGTAGCTCAGAAAGATAAGAAATAGGGAATACACAACAGATGTAGAAACAAGGAAATGCCCAGAGTTCCAGAAAAGAAGGAAAGATGGTATGATAGAGAAACAATCTTTGAAAAGATAATGGCTGACAATTTTCTAAAACTAAAAGAAGATTCGAATCTTCAAGTTGAAAAGAACAAATGAGTACCAAACAGAATAAATTTAAAAAGATCTATGCTCAGATACATTACAGAAAAATTTTAAAACAATAAAGACAAAGTGGAAAAAAATCCTAAAAGCTGACACAGTGAAAAGGCAAAATAGCTAAGGGAATGACAATTTGATTGATAACAGATTTCTCATCAATAGATTCCATGGGGAAAAGAAAATGGAGTGAAGAAAAAGCACTAAGGGTCTGGGCACAGTGGCTTACGCCTGTAATCCCAACATTTTGGGAGGCTGAGGCGGGTGGATCACCTGAGGTCAGGAGTTCAAGACCACCCTGGCCAACATGGTGAAACCCTGCCCCTACTAAAAACACAAAAATTAGCTGGGTGTGGTAGTGGGCACCTGTAATCTCAGCTACTCGGGAGGCTAAGGCCGGAGAATCACTTGAACCCAGAAGGCAGAAGTTGCAGTGAGCCAAGATGGTACCACTATACTCCAGTCTGGGTGACAGAACAAGATTCTGTCTTAAAAAAAAAAAAAAAAAAAAAAAGAAGAAGAAGAAAAGAGAAAAGTACTGAGGGGGAAAATAATGAATCTAAAATTCTATGCCCAGCTAAATCATTCAAAATCAAAATCAATATAAAGAAGAAACAAGTTCAGATATACAGAGATTCAGAAACTACTAAAAGATGTATTTCAGAAAAAAAGAAAAATGAGCCCAGAAGGAAGTGGCAGATTAAAAAAAGTTAGTAAATCAGAAAATTGCCTGGAAAAGCAAGGATCTGTATTTAAATATGAATATTATACTGTGTTTAATTTTGTTTTTCTTCATTTCGATTAACGTTACCCTGGATAGGACCAAAGTCAACTCTTACCTAAATTGCTGGGATGGTTATTTCTAATCACTTTCCCTGCCTCTACTGTTACCTACCTCTTCCTCTCCACTCTGTAGCCACTGTGACCTTTCTGAAATGCAAATCATAGAACCCTTTAAATGTTCCCTAATGTGTTTCTGGATAAAGGTTCTAGAATAACATGTGACAAGATGAGTTTTGTTTTGAGTGTCATTTTTGCTGCTCTAGATATTTTTCCTTCCCCCATCTCAAGAAAGTAGTCAGATTTTTGTGTTTTCTTGGAGTCTGTGTTAGAGAACTGAAAGGAGAGGTTACCAGGAAGAAGATAACTCCTGTCCCAGATTTTATTTGTGACCTTTGGGCTCATGAATGTTAGCTTGTCCCAGAGAAGGAGAGGAAGGGGTCAAGAGTTGGGTGTTTAAGAGTGACAGAAGTAGACAAACTAGAGGGCTGAGAGAGATTTCCAGAGTTAAGAGATGAGTTTCTGAAAGGTGTTCATCAGATAGAGGCCCTGAGTCACTTGTTAGTAACACTTCAGACTAAGGACCAATGGAAGATGGTGAAGTGGATTAACGGGAACTAGGACGGTGCTATTCACAGAGAGCCGTGTCTTTGGTATCCAGAGGGGGAAAACCTCTGCAGGCTCAAACGTGACACTGGTGTTGCTTGCACCTGCTTTCAAGAGACCATGTGGATGTGGACAATGAGCACATCAGCATAGGCCACTGTGCAGATTAAGCCCCAAATGCTGTGGCTGTGTAAGCTCCCAAGACTCACATATGAACCTGGTGGGGTGGGGCTGGAGAAAAAAGGAGCCCCAGTAATGACTGAGTGAATATTCTGACAACCAAGTGGGACACGGATTCAAAACTTATTAAAGTAAAGCCAATGTGCCCTTGTGGTGTGAATTAAAATTCCTGTCTCCTCCACCTGAGTTACCATCTCTGCATAACGTGTCCTCTCACAACCCATGCCCTCAGCATCACCCTTGACTGCCTACTCTGTCCTCGGCACATAAGGCCCACAGACCTACTGGCTTCAGTGCACCATTCCTCTTTAACTCTAGGTCTTCCTGTGCGCTACCCTTTCTTTCTTCCCCCAGCAGCCCTCACCTGGTGAACTCCTGTTCTACTTCAAGTCTCAGCTTCTTTGAAGCCACCGTGATCCCATAACACCCTGCATTTTCCCAGTCATACCCCTTTTTAATACAATGTTGTCATTGCCAGATTGCGTATTGTATCTCCCGCTGGTCTGTGAGCTCTGGGAGGAGAGAAACAATGCATGCCATACTTGTAATTGTTTACCAGTACACAGAGCCTGGAACACAGTATACTCAATAGATACTTCTAAAGTGAATAATAACAATAACCCACATTTGTTGAGTGCTTACTCTGTGTCAGGCTGGGTGCTAAACTCTGACTCTAGATTATTTTTATTTAATTCTCATGATATCTCCATTTAATAGATGGGGAAAAATAAGGTAAGTGAAGTAACTTGCCCAACCAGTGAGTGATGGAGATGGGATTTGAACTCGAAGTCTAACTCCAAAGACCATAAACATAACTATTACCTTACAGTCGTGAAAGGAGCATAGCTCCTGGTAGGCCAGGCACTCCATGCTGGCGGGCTCTAGCAAGAGTGGCTTTCTGATGAGAGAACCATCTTCTCGCTCATGACAGTTTCCTGCAGCCCACGCGTGCTGCCTGCTCCTTCCCTGTTCCCACTCCTGCTGCTCTTGCGACCTTCCCCCCCTTCTATAAACACGTGTGCTCTATGTACTTCTCTTGTGTCTAAGACATTGCTTTTCAAGATAAAGTCTCTAAAACCTATTAAACCTGTCTTTATTCATGTACACAGGGAAGAAAACTCTCATGTGTCCCTTGGGTAGTGTATTTGAATCTTAGTAACATTTGCAAAATGGTCCCCTGGACTACCTCCACTGATTTATAATCTGCTTATTCCAGATGTGCTGAGCCCAACCACATGGTTCAACAGAATAACATACTCAACATGAGGCATTACCACGGAGAAACAAAGCCCTTTGATTGGGTTTGTGGAAAAATAAAACACTAGGAATGGCATTACCTGCCCAGTTTGCCATTCCCCTTCCAATGCCTGATAGAAGTCTTGCATGTTCAGACAGTCTTCATTTCAGCATATGGTTTACTGTGGACTTGCCCATGATATCCTCCCAAGATGAGGACTCAACTGTCGGCATCTCACTTTTCCCACATGGGGAGATGCAAACAGTAGGAATGGATCTATGGCATCATCTAATATACATGGTGCCAGTCCCAGATGTCATGGCGTATGTGGATCCCCGACCTACTGAAGTGTTTTCCTCTCCCTACTCCATTTGGATTCCCATTCTTATTGGCACTCCCACTTTTCAGAGAAAAGGCAGTTTCCCACTGGGGTCTGTGAGAAGTAAAGGGCTTCTCCCTCACTTATTCACTCCTAAGACCCAGGCAAATGAAAAATGATCTGTCTTACCTTAGGAAGGTAAATTTAACTTTGACACTCTTCCAATTGGTTGTGAAAACACTAACTTGTCTTTTGACTCCTGAAACATTTTTAAGCCAATATTTGCCTTCTTCTAAATCCCAACAATTAGTGTGGCTCTTTTCTAAAGGGGTAGGAAAGTATTAGTCTCAGAAAATCCTTAAAATACAGTCTGACACCTATTATGCTTTTTTTTTTTTCTTTCCAAGATTAGATAATCACAAGCAAACTGACACTTCTGGAGACATTTCCAACTTTAGTGTTTAGTGTGGCTGAATGACTCGAATCATAAGAATTTCACGTCAGGGAGAAGGAGAGAGCATTAGCATACAGCAACATTGGCCACTGGGGTCTTGGATTATTGATGTTCAAAGTGCACCATCCAGGAACTCCATTGCTATACGCACAGAGACCACTCACTGCTAGCCCATAGCAGGGAAACTTTAATTATATGTGGAATTGCCATTTGTATGCATATGCATGAAACTATTCATTTTATCAACTACTTTAAACTCATCGAGATGTTATACACCTGTCTATCCCTTGGTTATTTTTCTTCAAATCTTGACAACATCAATGCAGGAAACATGAGATAGAAGAACATGTATTAGAGCAGGAGCCATGTACTGGATCATTAACTACGTCTGTGATCCGGAGGACATAAATCCTGTTACATGGAAGGTCCTTTAGTCTACTAATTAAATACCTTGATGATGTTAGGTCTCCAAGGTTTATACACTTGCGCTTCACAAAATCTAGACATGCCTTTCTTCATTGTCCTTTACTTCTCTGTAACATCCTGACCACATGTACTTCATTGACTTTCCTTCTTTAACCTCTGATGATGCCTCATTCCCTTCCACTGTTCTCTTCCCTTCTCCAACCATTCCCTAAATGAGAATATGGGCTGACATTAGACCTCAGCCTTGTTCTTTCTACACTATCTCCTTATCGAGTTAGTCATTTATATCATCCTTACACGAGAAACTCCTAAATTTGTACTTCCAGCTCTGATCTCTACCTCCCAGACATGGACAAAGAATTATTCCCCTTCAAAATAAAAAATTGTAAAATAAAACTCATAAGCAAAAGTGAAATCCGTAAAAAGGGAAAGAAGTATATGCTTGACTCAGTCAATGTTACTCATTGGTATGTTCTTTCAGCAAAGAAATAGAAGACAGCCTATCTTAGTTATCTATTGTTGATAACTGACATTACCCTGTATTTATCGACTTAAAACAACATTTATTATCTCGCAGTTTCTGTGGGACAGCAGTCTGGATGAGGCTTAGTTAAGTCCTCTGCTTCAGGGTCATCCACAGGCTGCAATCCAGTCTTGACAGGATGTATAGTTATCTCAAGGCTTATGTGGGGGAAGGACCCACCTTCTAACTCCCTCACATGGTGTTTCCTAGATTCAGTTCCTCTAAGGTTGTTGGACTGAGGGTCTCAGTTTCTTGCCAGCTGTTGACTAGAGGTGACTCTCAGTTTCTTCCCATGCGGAACTTTCCACAGGGCAGCTTACACCATATGGGGTAGGTGGTTTCATCAGAGAGAAAAAGTGAGAGGATAAGAGGGAGGGCCAGCAAGATGAAAGTTAGTCTCTTATAACCTAATCTTGAAACTGACATCCATCACTTTGCCTTATTGTATTGATAGAAACCAATCCTTAGGTTAAGCTCACACATAAAGGGAGCAGATTATACAGGAAGTGAGTGAGGAGGCAGGACTATCTGGGAAGCCATTTTAGAAGCACTCTATCACACAGCCCCTCTCCTCCAGGAACTCACAGTACAGCTGAGAAAGTACCTGGAAAAGGTTGGAAATTGTATAAGTGCCTGGAAAAGACTAAGGTGTGCTGGTCCCATGACCGTCAAGGTACGTATATGTTACTCTATAGTTTAGTCACTGTGTCCCTATCAAACTGCATGTAACACATTTGAGATTGTCACTGGTTTTCAGTGTGTCTGCAAGATACATTCTATGGGGGTTGCCCTCCTCCCCTCCCACTCCAGGATAATTGCTTTAATAACATAAAATATAAGCTTAAAAAGCTTAATTGCACTGTTATGTGGTTGTCCTATCAATAAACCCGATTCTTTTTTTGCGTTACAGCTCATTGTAAAATACTGTTTCAATTTCATTTCCCACTTTGTTGTGTCGAAAGCTCCAGCAAAACACTCCTCTTCATTAAACTAGGAGACACCTTTATCATGGTATGAGTTATTAGCATGAATACAGGAACTCAAATTTCCCGACTCATCTACAGAGTTTTCATCATGCTATGAAATGGAAAAAAAAAAAAAAAAAAAAGACTAGCATATTCTAATCTCTCTAAAAATTACTCAGTGATTTAATAAGTAGCACAAAGACTTATTGTAATTAATCATAGCAACGTAATAAATCGTAATAAATACATAATTGCGATTAATGTATTTATTGACTGACTTCACACATACAGTAAAGTAAATACACCACCCTTTGTTTTAGCACAGGTATGGGATCCTGGCTGATCATGGCCCTTTTGTGCAGTTCCACCCCGCACCGTAGGGGGCAGGAGCAGCCCTTCCGCGCTCACGGTTTTCGATGCTGCTTTGGTCTCTGTCAGACCCAACCAAGTCAGTATAAAAGGGGGCAACAGCATGGAGACGGTAGGGCTGTGGCCAGGCTTGCTTTTTAAAGGGAAGGCTCTCCCGGTGATTAGGAACCTTAAATCACATTATAAGTAGGTGAAAGCCAATGCGTGGTGCACTGCGGGAAAACTCCCAGGGCCTGGCTCAAGCGACGCCTGGCATTTTCTCCTCCCTGCGCTCAGTCGGAGAAAGGTGCGGTCCAATCCGCGGAGGCTCGACCCGGAAGTCGCTGTGGCCGCCGCACAGGCTGCGCTCGCCTCTCGAGTGGGGAACTCTGTGTCGCACCGAGTCCTTGGGCCAGGCGTGTCCTCCTCGGTCGCCACTGGCCCATGAGTCCCCATGGCGACGGCAGGGGCCAGGCCCGGGGGAGGGCAGTCCGAGTGGGGACGCGGCGCTCCGGGGGCATCCGCGGCGGCATCGCGGTGTTCGCCGCCGTGGCCGCAGTGTTCACCCTCACGCTGCCCCCCTCGGTGCCTGGGGGAGACTCGGGTAAAGTACTCGCAGGGTTGCCCCTCCTGTCCCTCTCCCCTGATCCTAGAACGGGCGGGGGCTGCGTCTGGCCCCCGCTCTTGGCATTGGGTTTGGTCAGATCTGGGCCTCCATCCACCCACCTGTGCACAGGACACTATTGTGTGTTCCAGAGCCCACTTCTGTTTCCATCCCTGTCGTTCTCGTTTCTTTAGTTCTCAGGCTTTCGAGATGGGGCTTATTGTTGGTTTCGCCTGGTGGGGCTTAATGACCTCTCCACTTCCCCAGATCTTTTTTCCTGGTCCTGAGTATTTGCATCCTTTTTTAATCCACAGATATTACCGAGTCCTTATTATGTTTCAGACAGGAGAACAGTAGTGGCGAACAGATAATTGCGAGTGTTCCAGTGCGGTTAGACAATACCCAAATTAATGAATAAACAGCATATTAAACTGGTGATAAGTTATGGAGACGGTAGGAGGGAAATGTGATTGAGAGTGGGGGTAAGTAGTGGGTCCTTCCGAATGGCTATTCAGGAAAGACCTGTGAAGAGGTGATATTTTAGTCGAAACCTGAATATTGAGAAGGAACTAGCCATGCAGAATATTTGCAGAACTCTTAAAAAGGTGGAAGCCAGGTGCGGCTGTTTTTATGAAAAAGAAAAGCATGACTCATCGGCCAGTTAAATCACATTGTTTTATATTTGAGGCAAGAAACAAGATCTATGTTTTGTTTTTGGATTCAATAATGCCATGTCGTGGCCAGGATTTTGTCAGAATGGAGCTGTAATTTCAGGTGGTGAACCTGTGGACTGAAGCAGCAGTTTTTGCTGCATGACCAGTTATCCTTAAATTGAGCAGCTTAAACAGCAAACGTTTATCGTCTCCCGTTTCTGTAAATTAGGAATCTGGGTCCAGTTTAAGCTAGTTGCTCGTACTCAGAACAAGTTTGCTGTCATCGTGTGGGTTGGGGGCTGCGGTCTTTTCAAGGCTCAATTTGGGGAGAAACGCCATCTAGTTCTTTGCTGTGTGGGTCTCCATAAGTTAACTGACTTCTGTCAAGAAAAAGATGAAGGATACCTCTCTGTCTGACAGCTCTGTGTCATTTTGTAGCCGAATACTGTAAGTGATATACCACTTCTCCATTTTATTCCTGGAAGTTCATCAGTAAACCCAACCCATATTCAAGGGGGAGAGGATTACACAGGTGAGAATACCAGGAGTTGGTGATTAGTGGGGATCATATTTAGGGCTGCCTACCACATTGAAGATCCTTGATGTTCCATCTTCAGATTGTTACCTTCTTTCGGGTCCTATTGCACAAATACGGATAGTGTTTCATTCGTGTAGTAGGGAGTTTCTGTACCATGTTTCCAAGATTTGTATTTCATAATGGAAGTAACTTTATAGTTGTGAGAGTTTTGATGCTGGAGGGCATTATTCAGAGGTTAGGTAGTTCTGTTACCTGTAAAAAAATACAAAGATTGACAGCTACTTATGATTGGTTGAGTGTGAAAGATGGGAGTGAGATTTATAATAACTGAAGTTTCTTGAGCACTTACTATGCGCCAGACACTGTTCCAAGTGCTTTATATGGGTTGTTGTTTTAACCCCCTCAGCTACCCTTAAAAGTAGGTGCGATCATTATTTTCCTTTTATAAATGAGAAAACTAAGGCTAAGCTATGACCAAAGTCACACAGAGTAGTCAGGAAAAGAACCCAAGTATATTGACTTTAGAATATGCCCCCTTAACCTCTACTTTTCGTCAAAACATTTCAAGAAATTCTTTTCTAAATCCATCATCACATATGTAGTGATATTTAAAATCTACTTAAAATGTTTATTGCCTTGCCTTTATTAATACTGTATTTTATTTTTTCCCAGAAGAATAAAGTTGTGTATTCACCTTGAGTTACCAAACTTTAGGTGCTTCTAATTTGTTTGGTTTCATGTTAAATAGTGGTTGCTTCTAATATTTTTATGTTCATTTTTGGGAATGATAAATAAACTGTTTTCCAAGTATATGCCAATATGGAAAATTTGCTTAATCGTATATTTGATAATTGTGTTTACATGTTGAATGTACTATTCTTGAATATTTGTTTATGAATTATATTTTCATCAATAAACAGAACACATCTCAAAACCAGTACAAAGCATGTATTCTTCTTCCTGATAAGTCTTAAATTTTACTCCATAGATTTATCACATTGTGTGGTCTTGCCAAAATTATTCTTTGTACCACTTGACACACATAGTTCATTTATGGGCAGGGGTGCTCGTGGTGCTTTTCGGGGAGGGGGTAGGAAGCTGGCCTTCACTAAATTAGTTTGTACATGAGACTGTCTTTAACAGACGTGATGTGTGACAATCTAGTCTAATTAATATTGAGAAGTATGATATAAAGCTGGTTTTTGTAAAGGTTAAGGATCCGCTGACAACTCTGGGCTTGCCATTAGTTTGTATTGCAGACAACAAAGCTGTGGTTCTCAAACTGGAACGTACTTCAGAATTACCTGGGACACTTGAGCCCCCAGTGCCAGTAGGTCTTAGTAGATTAGGGAATTTAGTGGTATGGGCAGGGAATCTTCATTTTTAAAAAGCAGATTAATTCTGGTGCAGGTAGACATAACTCAGAGGAACCCTTCGTGTAAAGGATTGGGAGAAAGCCAAGACTTGGGAAACTGAGGTTTTTTTTTGCTATTCACTTCCTCTTTATCACAATGAATTTAAGAGTAGTACTTCCCCTTAGATCTTTATCAAAGATACATTTAGAATGGGGGCATCTTTTGTATTTCTGTTTTACTTTAACATTTGATAAGAACTGATGGAAGTTTGTCACTTTCCAGATTTATCTTTATAGCAACAGAACTCCGGGAAATAATAACAGCACACTGACTTTTCCTTGGTAAAAAGAAGTTAGAGAAAAATAGGCTGTTTTTCTTAATGTTAAATATAATTCTGAATACATTTTAAATGGAGGAGAATGAATAGTGACCTTGAAATTTTGAACTTATGGTGACTTCGTCACAAAAACATACAAGAACCAAAAAAATTGATGAAAATAGTTTGGCGCTAAGGACTTCAGAGCTAATCCGTTATGGAGTAAACTGTAAAATCATATCCTTTACGGTAGTTAACAAAGGGAACAGTTCTTTGAGACATTGTGAGACCATAAACTAATTAAAAAGAAGCATTTAGGATATAAAATGTGCTGGTTTCTAAGGTGCTCTTGAATATCTAACAAATGTCTGTAAGTAATTGACTTAATCTGTCTTCAGGTGCCCTTATAACACTTCCATGATGCAGTCACTCACCTAAGACAGGGGTGTCTTAGTAGCAAGGATGACAATGTGATGTGTCTTTTTGTGGACCTCTGTGTGCATGGCTTGAATTGATTGTGTGTGGCCAGAGGGGAGAAGTGTTGGTATCTTGGCAGGATCGTGAAATGGATAGGTTAATGTTTTTAAACTTAGTGGGAGAGAGAAATGAAAACCAACCAGAATATAAGGCAATCTAAAGTGCTAAATAGACTCAAGCAGGTTCTATGGAGGAGGAAGAAGTGATTAATTCTGATGGGGAGGCTGGGGAAGCAGGTGTCTAAGGAAAGGTGTTACCAAGAAGGTGGCAATTGAACTAGGCTTTGAAGGATTTAGGGAGAGAATGCTAGGGAAAATACTCCAGGGTGAGAAAATGAGTGAGAAGAGGTACAAAAGAGGACCACTCCAGAGAAACAGTGGGTAATCAGATTTGACTGGAGGGAACGTACGTTTCATGGATATAAGCCTAGAAAAGGGACCTTGAAACCATGGAAAGCTTGAACATCATGCTGAGGAATGTGAACTTCATTCAGTAAGCAGAGAGCAGCCATTGAGAAATGTTAGACTAGGGATGCAATCCAGCCATGTGGGTGGGTGGGTGGGTATGTGTGTGTGTGTGTGTGTGTAGGCAGGGGGAAAGCCAGGTGTTGATTATAAGTGATTTCAGTATGAACATGAATTGAAGTAGAAGATGGGTCAAGTCTGTTGCCATAGTCCAGGCCAGAGAGAGTAAAGGTCTAAATTGTAGCTGGGACAGAAATTAGAAGCAGAGTATTGCTAGCTATGAAAGAATAGGAAATGGACATTAGTATATTTCCTAATAGATACTAGTAACTTTCATGAGTCATTCATCAATATTGATTCATTCAGGGTTGAGTCAGAAATAGTCCTTGTGCTCTGAATATGTAAAAGATTAACAAATAAGCATTAATTACTGCATTATAATTTTAGAAATAGTCACTAATGGTGAGGAACTATAAAGGACTATGTAAAGAATATTATTTAATGGTTTGAAAAAATGTCTTACAGTAGACCTTACCGAAATAACCTGCAGTTAATAAACACTTGGAAATTGTTTAAAGATATCCAATGCAATTAATGTGGAAAAGATATCCAAATGCCAGTTTTAGGGTAGTATGGGACATTTTCGGGAGTGTCCAAACCTCAGATGTCTGCACATTTTATGTTATCATAAGATTACATCTTTATAGACTTTTGTGCTAATTTATTGAGGGATAACAAAGCATGTTACACTAGTGCCCCAACAGTATTTGTATATTTGCAAGTGGATACAACTTTCAAGAGAGAAAAAAAGCATTTTTAAAAAACCGGAATTTACCTGTATTTCCACTGACCACTTCTTAAAGACTACCAAAGATAGTTTGTTCAATAAGACCTAAGGGAGAAAATGTTCTCAGACTATTTCATGCTGTTAAATCTCTACAGATTTACAGTTTTATCCAGTCAAATTAATGCAAAACCCCAATGCAAGCATTTGGATTTTGAAAACTTTGGAGGAGTGTCATTCTCTAATAGTAATTATTGGTTTTACATTATTTTTTCACAGGGGAACTGATCACAGCCGCACATGAGCTTGGAGTAAGTATTAGTTTTATTGTTTAATCAATGCTCTCATTAACAGTTTTAGGAATTAAGAAAGTTTAATTAAGCATGGAGTAAAGTAGATTAATTTATTTTCAAACCCAGTTTTTAGTAACTTATAAGTACAGTATGTGACAATTTACTTTAAGTTTTAAATCCAATTAAACTAAATTATAAAGCAAAGCCTTTACTATATATACAGTAGCTGCCTTATTATCACCCCAAATTTTGTATAAGCTGTGGAGAATAAAATAAATCGGGTTAACAGTTTTAATAAGTTTATTATTTAATAAACTTTATTATGGTGCATGATCCCTTTAGGCAAGACCTTACGACTGTCAGCATGGTGGTAATCCGATAGCAGTGTGGTCTTTCAACTTTCTAACCAATACGATATTTCAGAACCTGCTTTTTTTCAATAGCCTTTTAAATGACCCTAATGTACTGTGAACCCAGAGAACAAACTGCTTAAGAACTGACAATGAAATATGTCACCCTTTCTCTGGGTGACGCTCCATGTGATAGACGCTGCCAAATCCACTAAAGAAAATATTTATTTGTATTGCCACAAGAGGATTACAATAGAAAACCACTATTCAAACATTTAATCATTGGTGCCTAATCTTTATAGTTGCCTGAGAAAAGGGCTGCTTTTCAATTAAGGCCTGTGTGACTCTTCCTTTCCTAGATGAAACCCTTCTTCTAACTGTTGCTAATTTTTCTGTAGGTTGCCCATCCTCCTGGCTATCCTTTGTTCACGCTGGTGGCTAAACTGGCAATTACACTGTTTCCTTTTGGTTCAATTGCCTACCGCGTCAATCTTCTCTGTGGCTTATTTGGAGCAGTAGCTGCATCGTTACTTTTTTTCACCGTTTTCAGGTAAAGTAGTTGATTAGTTAAAATTAATTTTGAGCAGTTGGAGATACAGATTTCTTATGGCTCAAGTACATGCATTAAAAACATCTTTTGTTGCTTGGTTTCCCTAACACATGTGATTTCACTTTCTTAATTTATAATAATTTCATATGCATTTGACCCCTCAAATGCAGTTGGTTTTGTTTCATACAATGGAGTGAAGGTGTCGACAGTTCATTATCACAATTCTCTGATTAGGCAGAACTAATGAGGTTTGTCATTTTATGAAGATGCAGATGGGCCAGTTTAATTCAACAATATGAGGTTCATCTTTTGGTAAGTGGTAAATATCATTTAATTACTCACAGTATTGCTGATGGGCAGCTGCCTGTCAGGTCCAGGGCTAATTGTATTATATTCTAAATATGAGCATGTATACTTTTTGAAATAAGGTTATTAACTAAGGAAATAAATTTGGGATGTGGTTTTAGTAAGGTTTCACTCTGCTCCATTATGGCTGTAGGAAAGGTAGGCAAATTAGATCCCAAGTACTTCACTGATAGAAGACTTTCCTAGTTGGGAAGGCTACCCTGCTTTTAAAACATTGGTCCTTAGTTTAGAATGCCGGTGACTCATTTGTCTTTGATGTTTCTGTCTCCTTCATTCTTAACTCCGTGTATCCTATACCTAAGAGGATTATAGTGAAAAATACAAATTACACTTTCTGCAAAAGGAAAAACCAAATTAAGACACTTCTTCTAAAAACTTTTGCTTGTCTTATTATAAAACAAATGATTTCTGTATGTAAATATAATTTGAATAGGTACAATTTCAAATGTCATTTTTGGAGACCAATATTTTTATTTGTGTTAAAGTCATAATACTACCCTTTAGCTAAATTCTAAATCTCTTTTAATTATTTATAGAAAGATAAGAGTTAGTATAACTATAACTCAAAAGTTTACTTTTAATCTGCATGTGAAAAAACTTTCAGATTCAAGTATTATAACTTGATCTTTTCCAAAATTTTTGTATTATTACATTTGTTGTTATTTTAGTCTTTATGAAATATTTAAAATAATGTCTCTGCTTAGATTCATTCGTACTATTAATATTTTTCTTTTTCTCAATGGTTAGGATAATTTTTATTAGAATTGTTCCTTCTGAGTGTTTTGTGATTAAGAATCTGTCAGTATTTCCACTGAGAGAAAAAGTAGTTTTTGTTTTTAAATATCTAGGTTGAACAGGAACTTCCTTGTTCTGTATTGAATGAGTACATTGTTAATTTTCACAAGATACTTTAGAACAAAAACATTTAAAGAAAACTAATATGTTCATTTTGATAGTCTGTATTTTAGATCATTTATGTAACATATACATCTATTTAAATGTTATGTAGCTATAAATAGCTCTGTGCAAGTAAAGGGATTCATTTTCTAAAACTTCCATGTTTTTCAACATTATTAATTGGGGATGCCATTCCACATGAGAACCACTGTAAAAATCATAAATAAAAATCTTAAAAACAAATTTGCAGAATCCGGATAGCTCTGGACAGTACTTTTCTTTAAAAATATCTTTTATTAATTATTATGATTGATTATAATGGGTTTAGATTAGCACGCTAGCCTATAACGCTTTTCTTTTAATATACATGGCTAATGATATATTTTATACTTGCTGACATGTGCTTTAAATTCAATCTCTTATATGACTAAATTAGGTATTTGAGTGGTTTTAATAATATGGTATGTGCTCTGGAAAAGTTGCTTTCCTTCAGAAAAGGGATCTAACAATATTATCTCTTACATAATTTTAATATGAAAATACTTTATTATTTTGAATACAAATAATTGACAAGGTACACGTCCTTTGGGAATAACCTAGTTCAAGTGGCAAATCTGTTTTGTCAAACAATAGACACCCTTCAAAAAGGAGAAGCCATCTCTATGGTAATAGGACTAACAGTAGCCTATTGATTGAGTGGAAGAAGACATTATACAATGTCAGCTGGCTTGTTACAATTTCATTTGTTGTATGACCTGAACTTAACCTTTAAAACCTTTCTTCTGTGAATATAAACCCAACAGCAGGACACAGTTTTTGTACAACCATTACAGTGATGGCTTTTTTCCTGTCCCAGCGTACAGTAAATGTGCTGCTTTGCAGGTTGACTCCCTTATCAGAATTTGTTTAGGAGACATTTCACTACTTTATTCATTTACAAACCAAATCATCATTCCATTTTGTTGTTGAATATTGAAGGGTTTTGATCCAGGAAACAGTTTTATTCTTTCTTTCCCCCATCACTTAAGAGACCATTACTGTACGTGTAGGATTAGTGCTGACTGGTGTGCCGTAAATTAATTCTTTTAACAGGTTTAGGTTTTTTTCAGGTAATTGTTCACATAGCATTCACTATATTTAGCTCTTGGGGCGAACATAAAGACTTTCTGTACCTTTTAAACAAAGATTTTATTTCAAAAGCAAATTTCTGTTTAAATGTGTTGATGTAAAAAGCTCCATTTTTTTCAGTAAACATGACTTAGATTGAAAGACCAATTTATTCGTTGTTTCCAATTACTATGTAATTTTTGCTTTTCTTGCATCTTTCTCTTGCTTTTAAAAGCTGTAAGATGTCATTAACACTGCATTTTTTGTCAATCTTTCCTAATGGTTGGCAAGAACTCATTTATATTTGCTTTGCTTTAATGTAGAAAGCATGTGAGTAAAACAGCACATTGAAAGCCCTATGTGTCACTGTAGTTTATTGAATTAAAAATAGTGAGCTTGTGGCAGTTGTTTCCGTATGTATTTATTTATGTATTGTCCCCTTAAAGAGTATTTTTAAGCATGTATTATGTTAGGGGAGTTTAATCTAGTACATTTCATTTATATGAAATAGTATTCATTTTATTAATGTGTACATCTGTGTTTCTGAGACTGTAATATAGTTAGTGATTTCTGGGAACTGGGGTTTTCTTT
Organism: Chlorocebus sabaeus; assembly: GCF_047675955.1. NCBI lineage: Eukaryota > Metazoa > Chordata > Mammalia > Primates > Cercopithecidae > Chlorocebus > Chlorocebus sabaeus. The sequence continues at coordinate 33,015,656 of NC_132927.1, forward strand.
TTTAAGGCTATTAAAGTAAATGATTTTTAAATTTAATAGCATAATATTTAAAATGCCCTATTCTATTTGAAATTTCCAAATCCTATTAATATAAAATGTTAAAGTTATACGTAATATAAATCATTAACATGAACACCATTTAACATTATTTAATGCTTGAATTTCAAAATTATCTGCTAGGAAATATCAAACTAGGTCTTATTTACTGAATAAAGAAGGAGTACTGAAGTCACTATCATTAAACATCTATATTCTAACCCTTCATATGTTCCGGTATCACTAAAAGAGAAGGGAACATGTTGATAGCATTGTATAAAAATTCTTTACCTCAGGGAAGATTTAAATTGCTTATGATATCAGAGGAGGGTATATGTTGTGTCATTTATTTTGGTAGTTACAGTGCAGGGGATATGTTCTCAACAGGCCTAAGAGTCAGCCTATCCTTTTCAAACTATTACCAGCCAAATGGAACTATAGAAGAATTCATTCCACGATATTTGTTGAACACTCATGTGAATTAAAAGTAAAGCTCTTAGTTTTTATAATCAAAATTCAGTGCTTATTTTAAAGAAAGTAATACAAAGTCACCATTAAATAGGCAGTTTTTCAAATATTTTTTCTAAAAGGTGTAGTTTCAGGAAACTTACATAAAAATACTTTCTAACATCATTAATATTGCACAGTAAGACATCAGATATCTTAATGTCAAGTAGATTACCTAGAATATAGGAATATTAATAATATTAAAGGTATATTGAAACTTTGCTTACTACAAAGAATGTACAATCATTTTCAGTAATCCTTAAATATCTTCTGGCAGATTGTTTTGTGGCAGTATTTAACTCATGGATTTTGTAATTGTATACCTTATATATTTTTAAACATTATGTTGCTTCTAAAAATTCGATTAAATTTTAGAAGGCAAAGACTTGATTCTGAGCACTGGGTCTGCTATTCTTTTAGCTTCAGCTAAGATTCCATTCAATAAAGAATAGAAAATTAAAATGCCATACCTTAGAGAATGCAGAATCTCCTGCTTAAGGGACATTTGGACTTTCCAGCTCAAAGAGTATTTTAGATTATTGCCATAGAGAATAATGTGAAGCTCTTCCTAATTTCACAAGTAACTATGCATAAGTAACAAATAGTCACCAAGTTTTTGTAGTTGAAGAAGAATGGAAAGTACTGGAGAGTTAATTTCCATTCAGGAGAATATCTGTCTTGATCCCTGGTTAATTGATCATATATTTCTCTCGTACTTGTATTAAAATTGCATTGACTTAGACTGCTTAAGAATATTAAGAGCTTGGTTCATTTGCATTTTCTTATAAGTAGAGGGACATATTAGGCTCAAATAGCAGCGCTTCATTTTGAAGGGAAAAAAAGCAGGGCAAAAACTCTTTTTTAAGACTGTAGAGTCTTTTCTGACAGCTAGTCAGAGTTAGAATTAGTTCAAGGAAATGTTAATAATGCACTGCCTGGCCTAATCCCTTTGATATCACCAGGTATCCTCCTGTTCATGGGTTAATTGCTTTAAAAGCGAAGGCAATATTCTGAGCGGTGGGCCGCTTCACCTTTTCACAGCTGTTACCATTGAGTGACAACTAAATCCCATGTGTAAGATGAGGAAGAGCTCAATCTCCAATTGGGAGAAAATTTATGTAAACCACAATCCCTTCAGAATGTACGGAAGTCATAGACTTTCTTGATTTACTCTGCTTTTCCCAGAAAGCTCTATTGTTCACTTTCCTAAGTCCCATCAACCCTTTGTAGCAGAATATCACAGCGGCAGCAGATAGCTTGAAATATATAAATGCTATCATAGCTCTGATTAATAGCAGTGCTTATGAGTCAAGTCTGATAACAGTGCAGCTCTCCACTCAATTTCAGATACTGCTAATGGAATCTGTCTTCTCCAATTGTAATATGAGAAGGCCTAATTTGCCATGGAGCTTGGAGCTGTCACCAGTAGGGGATTGTGGGGTCAGATGGGAGCTGCCAGGTTTTTGCCCTGCAGCTTGTATCTCTCACTTTGAATAGAGCAGCCCCCTGCCTGCCAGTTAGCTGATAGGCCGCCGTGGGGTTTATGCCACTATATACAATAGGAAAGGGCTACATAGGCTGACTTTATAATTGTGAAGCTAGCTCATATTTCCACAGCTACTGTGCTGCATAATTTCTAATAAGTGGTTTTAACAAATGTCAGATTATGAAAAGTTTCCTCAATTACAAAAACTTATAAAACATTTAAATTGCTAAATCTGTTTCCTGCCGAGATTTTGCCACTGGAACTAGTCATCAGTTATTATGGTTGTAATAATAAACGCACATATTTCTTTAAATTACAAATAACATCATAGCTCGTAACTCATATAGATTTGGTGCTTTTCAAAGCCATAAAAATAGAAAATAGTCAATGAATTGAGATATTAAGATACACTTCATAACTTTGCATAAGACTACTTAATATTAAATCTCTATTGTTTATTAAGTTGGTTAGTATTGCTGATGAAAGTAGTTTAATACCCTCATTCTGTTGACTTTAGTTATTTGGATGTTTTACATTGACTTCCTATACTTTTTGTATCTTAACATTGTAAGAATTACACAGCATCTTCTAAGTTTTCAGTTAAAAAGGACTTAGCGTGATGATATGCCTTGGCCGGTGTCTTTGAGAATACTCTGATGCAATATCCTTTTAACCAATTTCATTCTTGTTATTGAATGCAAAATACATTTTGAAGATTGAGTAACAAACTAATCTTGAGGTTTTATATGTTTTTATACATTTTAAACAAAATGGACTAAAGTCTGTAATTGGGGAGTTATTTTAAACCAGGCTGTACTGTTGTGCAAGTTACCTGGCATGCTGTGAAAACTTAGTAAAACGTGAAGTAAATTGCGGTTGTTCCTATAAAGCCTAGTTCAGTGTTTTCTTCCACATATTCAGGAATACGTTGATGGAGTATAATAAAATGAGTTGTTTTAAACTTTGAATAGCTTTATCATTTAATAGCTAATGCACAACTCTTAATTCTAATGGAAATTGTGTGATTACATTTGATTTATGGGAGCTATTCCTAACCTTACTCCCTGCATTTTAGTTGTGCTTTTTTCCTTTTTGAAGACTTTAAATTTTTTACTCTAATTTTATGTAGTGATTTTGAATCAGGAATAATACTTTATACTTTTCCTTTTAGAGTACTGGTAGTGAATATTTATATAGCTGAAAATTCTGAGTAAAACAGTTCTCCTTTTGATCAAACCTCATGAGGTAGAACTAACCTTGGTAAGATTTTATCTGGAATGACGGTAAATTTTTCTAAAATGTGGAAGAAAGGACTTATTTGCAAATTCATTAAAGATGGAAATATTTTAAATTTTTTTAGGTTCAGTGGTGATGACTTCTCAGATGTACCTTTTATATCATGTCCTAAATTATTGATTTATGTTCTTAGGTGTAAACTTGACAATGAGAAGATTTATATTCTGCTCTCTCAGTGGCCTCATTATAATTTTCCCACAGAGCACCTGGCTCATATTAGATACCGAGAACATATTTGTCGAAAGACTGTTGAGTGAGCTGCCACCAAAAGAAGGAGGCTTAGCAGGACTTAGATTTTCAGTAACTTAGCTCCCTAGTTTGACCATTCTCCAGGTAGACTGGAGAGAGAAATACATGGTGTTGATTATGTGAGTGAGCCTAAAGGGAACTTCTATATCATTTTCGTGAACCGGACTCAGAAAGATAAGAACGTGGAAGGATAAGGGTGGTAGATTTGCCATTCATTTTATCCTCCTTTACCATACTTCTTCCCTGTAGTCAGCTGCACTATTTTAGTTGTCACTGTGAATTGATACTAATAGTAATTTATTAAACAATAACGTTCAGATGCTGCACTGTGGCCTGCCCAGTCAAATTCCATTTCAAGTAGGAATTCTCAGTACACTCAGTATAGATGTAGTGCAGTGTACCTTCCGTGTTGGGTTCTTTGCATACAAGTAACACTGAAGACAAATACATTCATGAATTTTATGAGGCATGTCAAATGTGTGTTCAGAAAGAATTTCAGGTTTCTGTTATTTGCCTTTTGATTAAGGGTTATACAAACATGTGACTACACATGAAAATCAAATACTGTGTAGCGGAAAGAAAAATATACCTTATCAATAGCAAACCTGTGTCAATGGTGTAAATTGTAACCTCGTGATTTATCCATTGTGTCAACAGATGAATAGTATTCTGTCAGTGAGAAAACTGCTACACAATCAGAACATTTCTTAGGAATCTTATCGAGGTCTCATGAATTTTGTGGACCAAAAAAAGAAGACAGTTGTGTTTTAAGCAGAGAATTCTGATGCTCACATTTGATGCTTAATAGCATCACATCATTACTCCAGTGGAGAATTTCTGTCATTTGCATGATCTGGGTGAGATTTTAAACACTTGACTGCCCTACCCATACTATCTATCATACTCTTGGTGTGTCTTTTTTTGTTGACTAAACACTGTGCTCTCCTGGAATGTAAACTACGTGGTTTTATTGTTAACCTAAGTAAAAAGCAATCAGGAAGATTTATCTATTTCAAATATACTGTAAAGCATATTTTTTATATGAAGTATAAAATTATATAAAACAAAATGTACTTCAGTGACTTTTGGATTTGGTATTTTGAATAATCTATGTCAGTGCTTTCCCCCATTATTATGAGATCTTAGAATTAAGTTTACCTCTCTAACAGTGTAAAAACTTGATTTTGATTATTGATATTGACAGGTGAGTATCTGTTATAATACAAGGGTTGTGTTATTAAAATTATCATAGTGGTAGTGTTTGAAGATTGTGATCTTTTCCTCATATGACCTAATATGATTTTTATCTTTCTATAAGTCAGGTTAGATGATAAAAATATGTATTTCATTTGAAGGCATACCTCATTTGACCTTGCTCTATTGGCGCTCTGTGAGAATTAGATTGAGAATGGAGAACATTTTTTCTCATATCTAATTCATCATAAAGTGTTCTTAAGTTAAAATAGAAAATAGTTTAAACTATTAGCCATGTATCTGTGAGTTCTGGTGAAAAGAGTTCTCATTTATTCACAACCTCATTTGAATTTCTCTTTTGCTTTTAGTTTGGTTGAATTAATAATCAATTTCTGTGGAAAAAAATGTCTTTTCACTTTAATGGGCTAATTTTAAGATTCTACTTTAGCATGTTATTAACTCCTTAGTTGCTCTTTAAAAATAATAAGCCTGTTTGTTCAAAAGAATAAAATGGAAGTTGAAAATAGGTATCCTGGATTGCCAAGTGAAAACACAATCATGTTTTTGATTATGTCATTTTTATTTGAAAAAAATCATCAGATTTACTCTACGGGTAGATGACAATTGTTTGTCTGTCTTATTTTGGGTGTAGTTTTATTTATAGTTCATCTACACTTTAGACTTTATGGATTACACAAGATAGCTTGTTTTGTGAGCTCAGATTAACAATTTCATTTAAATCTCCTGTTTAAATCATGTCAGATTGGACATTCCTTCCATTTATTTTTAATAGATTACTTAAGTTAGAAATTTGGACTACCAATTCATTTAATGGTATTGTATGCAAAAGATTTATGAATAATGTTTTGCCCTACTTATATAATTTACCTCTGCCAAAAAAATTTTAAATATGTGTTGTAGCCTTTCCAGGGGAAAATTTTTTTATAGAGTATGTGTCCTGATTAGAGTTATTCCCAAAAAGAGATTGCAGCTAACTTGTCTGATCACTCACTCACAGTTTCCCTTCATTGACAGGGATGATCATTGGCCACGATCATAAGATAATAAAGGCCCCAGCGATCCAAAAGGATAGTGGATTAATTGGAAGCTCTAGGAATTCTGTAAACTCATAGGAAAATGGCTTTCTTTTAAACTCATAATAAACAGATGATAAAAGTGCTTCTCAGTAATCTCTCTTAGCAAGTGTGAGACTAGATATGCCTTCAGATATATTTGTTATGATTTTTGTAGCATCACAACCTCATTTGAATTTCTGTGCAGGTAAGAAAGCCTTCTGCACATTTAACTTTTTTTTTCTAGCTCCAATATGTAGTGCCTTATTGATATGGATGGTTCATTGTTGTTTGGCTCAATAAAATATAAAATGGGAAATTTGATGTGTTTTGTTTGAAATTTCACAAAAGTTTGAGAAAATTAAGGAACTGTCTCTACAAATCAGTGTGTGAAAGGCAATATGAGTAACTGTGAACCTATATTTTATCTTATTTTATTTTTTGGAGTCAGGCCTGTCACCCAGGCCGGAGTACAGTGGTGCTGTGATAGCTCACTGCAGCCTCAACCTCCTGGGCTCAAGCAGTCCTCCCGCTTCAGCCTCCCACATAGCTGGGACTACAGGCATGTGCCACCATGCCCAGCTAATTTTTATTTTTTTAAATTTTTTAGTAGAGATGAAATCTCAGTATGTTGCCCAGGCTGGTTATGAACCCCCAAGCACAAGCGATTCTCTGCCTTGGCCTTGCAAAGTGCTGGGATTACAGGGATGAGCCACCATGTCCAGTCTATATTTTATTATTCTCTTTGAAATATTTATTTTATAGACAAGGAAGAAAGTAATATGAAAATAGAAAGTTTTTAAAAATAAATTATTACTTCTATACCCTTGCCAAACGAATATTTAAACACTTGAATTAAAGTACAGCATGATAAAATAGTATTCCTTAGTTTCTGGAAAGTCTGTCCATACAAACATCATTTTATTTAAGAAAACAAGAATCAATGTAACAAGTTTAAAATGAATTCTTTAACTTTTCCCTTAATAGCATTTGTTACCAAGACATCGTTTATATAATAATAAAGGACATGACTCTTAAAATTTACCCCAAGACCGAAACATCTTTTGTCTTAAAATATTTCTTTCCAAATAATGGCGTAAGTAATTTTATCCAACATTATTTGAAAATGTTTGGAGTTACACTGAGGTCATTAGAAACCATTGCTACTTGGAGAGCATTAAAAACTACAAATAAAGTATGTCTAAAATAATATATATATGGGAAACAGTTTTTCAAAAAATCAAATAGTTTTTCTAGGGACACACACATATATGTGAGTGTGTGTGTGTATATATATATACACACATATATATTGAGATATATTTTTAATTAAAAAGTATATCAATATGCTGACAGATTATCCAATATTATCAATAGTCCAAAAATAATTTTTTGACTTTGTAATACATTATATAGAGGATTTTAAGTTATTCAAATCTGGTTTCTTTATAGTGTTTTGATTAGGTTACAGTTAAAATTATTTATATTCCTCAGAGTCATTTTTTAAATAAATACAGAAAAATCTATTTCATACCTATTTATTGCATTTAATTGGATAAGAACCTAGAGAAGGGGCAAGTATCCTAGTCTTAGAGAAAATATTTCAGGGAATACTTGCCAAAGACAATGCATATACTGAGTTGTAAATAGTTACATGGGAGTTAGCGAAGTGAAGGCAAAACAGTGTTCCACATACAGGTTAAGCATCCCTAATAAAAAAATCCGAAATCCAGAATGTTCCAAAATCTGAAACTTTTTGAATACTGACATGATGCCCAAAGGAAGTGCTCATTGGAGCATATTGGATTTCAGATTTTCTGATTAGAAATGTTGCACTGATACGTGTTCTTCAGATACTCCAAAATCTGAAAAAATCCAAAATTTGAAAGACTTCTGGTCCCAGGCATTTCAGATAGGGATCCTCAACCCGTATAGAGAACCTCATTTGCAAAGAAACCCCGAAGTGGAGAAACAGCTTTTAAGTATAGGGACTTGCAAGTCATTTAGTGTTGCTGAAACATAAAGTTTGATGTGTTACGTTAAAAGACCAGATCATGAAAGGTTTTTTAATGTCATGATGAGGGGCTTATATTATGTTTTCTCATTAAAGGAGAGGTCATTAAAGTGTTGGAGTCAGAAAGGTGTGAGGTCAGACATGTTTTGAATCTCTTACTCTGTTGGCAATGGCGGGCATAGGCCTGGAGGTGGCTTACCACGTTGTTGGATTGGTTTGAGTCTGAGGTGATGATAATAGCTAACATGGGATGGTGGTGGTATGGATGGAGGGAAGATGAGCTTTAAAAATTGTTATGAAATGAAATTGGCAGGATGTGTTATTTTTGACAGAGAGAGAGAGAGAGGGAAAAGAAGCTTTGATGATCACTACCAGGTATCTTAAATAACTAGGTAGATAATGAAGGTCACTAAGATAGAGAATACAGGAGTAGGAAATCGTTTTTAGAAAAGAGAATGAGAAATTAATTTGGTACATGTTGACACTGAGGTTCTATGGGGCATCCAGAGTTGGACTGGCATTGGGGTGTACCATAGTTGATTGGAGATATTTAAGTCCGACAGTACAGGAGAGTGCAGTGCTGGGAACAGATCTGTTTTTTTCAGTTTGTGGTTAGCAGTTGAAGTCAAGATAGTAGATAAAGTTACTCTAGCCACCTAGAGTGTGTAGAGTGAGAAAAGCAGTTGTCTGAGAATGAAATCTGGGGAAATAACCAGCTTTAAAGAAATTAATGGAAAAAGAGAAGACATTCAGAAAAAACAAAACAAAACAAAACAAAAACACACACACACACACAGAAGGAAGATCCAGAGCCATAAAAGGAAAACCAGGGGGATATGCAGTCCTAGACATCAACTCAGTAAAGTGTGTCGAGGGGAGTGGTCATCAACAGGGATCAACACAGCAGAGAGGTCCAGAAAGCCTGTTGTCACTGGGGACCTCAGCAAGAGCAATTTCAATAGAGGGCTACAGTGAGAAGAGAGGTAGAGGCTGCAGATGTGGACATGTGAGGCTGATACTGAGCCTAGCTCTTACCCTGAAATGTGTCTTCATGAAATCATCCCTGATGCCAACCTGCTTTGTCATCATTTATCTTTGTCTCACTAAGGTGAAATGAAACATGCTCAGATAATGCATAGGAAATATGACTTGAGCAATATAATGAGACTATCTTCTTACAGAATCAGTGAATTAACTGAAGACTTGTGAAGTCTTCAGAAAATCATCATCCTTATCACTACTGGCATCATCCTTTGATGTGTCAGCACAAATCACAGACATGACTTGCTGTGTCCTGACGTGGGGGTCACAGCTCCTTAGTAGCATGCCTGTGAAGCCATGGCAGTGGGCCACAGACCTTATTTCTACGTTGCTCTCAGCCTGCAGACTTACTAGTGCACATGTACCAACCACTGGCAGACTTTCAGGGCAAATACTTAGTTTATTGAAAATCTTAGTATTTTGAGAATAGCTTTCTAAAACTCTGTTCCATCGTTGGCTGCTTTCAACAGTAGAGTCTAATCTTATTTAACTGGCCTGTTCCATCCACTAACAATTTGATGTTCCCTTCTTCAACCTACTTTTTACTCCCTGGTATGACTTTAGCTTTCATTTCACTCATTTCATTGATGGCTCACACTGTCTCTTTACTTCCTTTTCTATTCAGTCTAGGCCCCATGATTCATTACTTTAACTCTCCTTCTTGTCCTTCTGTCCTTTTGCCCTTCTGTCCCTCTGACCTAGTAAAGCCCCAAAGGATGGCTCCATCCAGCTTCTCCAGGATAAAATAGTATTTTATTTTATTATCATAATAAAGCCTGGCTCAGGCTCCTGCAGACCTATCCATAGCCATGTGTACTGACGCTGCTGCTCCATCTCCACAGTCGCTGTAGTCTTCAAACTCAGCTGAGCATTAATTTCTACCTATAAAGCCTTGTGTGTATCCCTCTTGAACTGTGGAATTTTTCCATAACAGATGTTTCAAGTTATTTCAACCTCTTAATCTACTAGTTTGTATATGTTACATGGCAAGTAACAGTTGATTGATTCTGAGTCTTAGCATGAAGTAAACTTAAACATCTTTTTGTATTAGCAGAGGAGTCTTATTATATATATAGCTCTGGTAAACTGGCTCATGATCTTCAGTCTGTTTTTGTTGCTGCATAACTGGATAAGGTGTGAAGGAAAAACAAAAACAAACAAACAACCTCCTGATTTGGAAGACTTAGCTGAACCTATCTTTGGAAACAGAATCAATTAAACATGTATGTGTTACTTGGACTAAATACCACATAAACCCATACAAAATGGTAGTTCAAGCATCTCAAGTTTTTTAGAGAATGTTAGAATCTATTGTCTAAATTGTCTATCGTCCTCTTCAGAAAAATCCAGAGTCACTGGGTCTTACAAATTATTTGGATAATTTTTCTTCCAAAATGAAAAGAGATGATGATTAGTCAGATGCAGTAGATAATTTGGTCAACATTTAAATAAGCAGTAAATAGCCTACATATTAACTGTCATAAAGTAAACTTTTAAAGGCAGTGTGTTGAAATATGTGCACTTTAAGGAGCATTCAGAGTTTGACTTATAAAATCCTATTGAAATCAAAGAAATTCATACAGGCTTACCCCATATAGATTATTGTACGAAAACATGAATACTGGGTCCTCCAAAACATTTCACTGTCTGTATATCTTATATATGGATGTACACATGACTTTCTGCTCTTAGAGGCATGCTTCCTCTCTTCTGTTTTGCACAAGACTAGGAGAACAGGAGCATTTTGTTTTCAGAATTTCTTCACACTTTTCCTTGAAAAAATAATGGGAAGTATACTAAAGAGAGAAGATAGTGTGTTTCAGTCAGGGTTCTTGGTTGCAAGCAGGTGACTCTGGCTGTGGTTAGCTGAAAAGAAACATAGTAAAAGGAAGTTGGGAAGGACTCTACAATTCAATAATAAAAAGATAATCCAATTTAAGCAATGAGCAAAGGATCTGAATAGACATTTCTTTAAGGGAGATACACAAATGGCCAATAAACACAGAAAAAGATGCTCAGCAGCATTAGCCATTAGGAAAATGCAAATCCAAACTTCAGTGAGATGCCACTTCACACCAACTAGGGTGGCTAGATTTAAACTAGATAGTAAGTGCCCACTAGGATGTGGAAACATCAGACCCTCATATGCTGCTGTTGGGAAACAAACAAATTGAAAGATCCACTACGCTTTTGTGTGCCATACATTAGGACTACAAGGCAAATTCCTGTAGATTTAGTTTGATTTCCGAGCAAGTTTATCCGATGCTAAAAAGGTTGATATTTTAGATTTGAGTCCCATTACTGATTTCATAATCAGTTACCTTGTCTTCTACTATTCGACTCAGCGGTCTCACAAATTATTTCTCTAATGCCAAGGAAATCAGGTGAAAGAGTACATGGATTATTTATTGCAAAACCATCTTGACCTTAGTGGAGAGACGGAGAGAGAGAATTCAGATTATAGACCTTGCTGATATGGGATTAGTCTTCAGTAAAACACTCATGTACCTAACTTTGTGTAACAATCTAAGGTAACTAGATAAATGTCATCATTGAAGTCAAAATTTTTACCTTATATTCTTCAATTTTTAAAACCTTATGAAATATTTGAAAAGACAGTTAATGTAGTTCATAATTCTAATCCTGCCTCAGCCTCCCAAGTAGGTGGGACTACAGGTGCCCACCACCACACCTGGCTAATTTTTTTGTATTTTTAGTAGAGACGGGGTTTCACCATGTTAGCCAGGATGGTCTCGATGTCTCGATCTCCTGACCTCGTGATCCGCCTGCCTCGGCCTCCCAAAGTGCTGGGATTACAGGTGTGAGCCACTGCGCCAGGCCTAGGATGCCTTTCTGAGTGTAAGAATATGTGTTAAAAGTCATTGTAGATTAGTGAATGTTGAGTTTTCTTCCTGAGGATTCATTTATATCAGGATTTTATTCCGCTTTGCTTCAGGTAACACATTTCTACAGGAATGCTTAGAAATGATGCTGTATTCTTTTCACTGGAATAGATTGGGAAGCATATGATGTTTGTCCTATTACTAATGCTGTTAATTTTAGTCACGTGGTTAAGATTGTGTCTGACAGTTTTCACCACTGTAAAGTTACCATTTTTCCCTTGGTAATTCATCTATTTATAGGGCAGTACCTTGAGACTATACATATTCTGCTACTCCAAAATTTTTACCCACTAGTTTTGGTATTTATTGATTATTATTCAGATGGCTGCCAAATGGTGGTTTCTAATTCCATCATTTGTTCTACAATTATTAGTTGGCTGCCTATGGAAAGGCCAATGATGTCCTTCTCTTTAAGCTGGCTCCTGTGTCCTTGTGTCATGCCCCCATCATTCTTTGAGCACTTCTTGACTTTCCGGCACAAGATGTTTCAGACTAATTTTGTGCTAGAGCTACTCCAGCTCTAGTATCAGCCATTTCTCCAAGGATGCTAATTTCGGTTTTAAGTAGAGGAAGGAATCTTGTATCTTATGCTGACTTTCCCAAATAATATTGACATATGAAACATAGAAGTTCCTTTAAAAATGTTAGAAATACTTTAACTTGTTCTCTCATTCACTAAGTTTCCTTTGTGTGTTTGGGGCTAGATACTTCCAATATAAATGAAATTTAACTCCAATTCACATTTCAAAAACAGTGTTAAAGTAATTGTTACAGACAAATACTATAGATGTACAGAATGGGCTGAAACCTAGGAATTGAAGAAACATTTGAGAAAGAAGTAGGATTTAAATAAATAGAAAGGAGGAGGGAGGACATTAGATTCAGGGGTACAGAATGAGCAAAAGTATAGTACTAGGCATAGGCATGCCTTAGGAAGTTTTGATGAGCCTGACTAATGGGTGGAGAGAATAATGTTGATCATTAGTGAGTGAGTGGGAGCTAGTTTATTGGAAACCTGGATTCCAGGCAGTCTGATTTAAAACTTATCCCTCAAGCAGTGGAGAGTCCTTAAGTTTTTGGGCTGGGTAGTCATAAAGAATATGTTTTAGGAAACTTGATATGATGTTATTATTGCAGAATAGATTGAAAACCAGAAGACAAATTAGGGAATTCTTAAAATAATTAAGTTTAAGGCAGTAAAAATACAAATAGAAAGGAATGAGTACACAGGAAAGTAATTTGGAAGAAAGAAATAATATGTTGAATCAGGATCACTGGAAGACTGGGAAGCTGAAAGAAATGGGAAACTGCTGATTTTTATAAGAGAAAGAAAACAGAAATAAATTGCAAACAGAAACTCAAAGAAAAAAGAGGTTTACTGATATTGAGATTTTTATGTAATCATTTAAAAATAATGATTGACTAAAAGCCATAGAACTACTCTGTAACTTTTTATACAAAAGAATATAGTTGAAAATTGATGATTTGGAGCTATAGAATATGGTAATTGTTAGACGCAGTAATGCTTGCTGAATTTTCTAACACTATTAGAAATAGGCATTTCATAATCACTTTCATTTTCATAGCTTTAGATTTATAAGGAAATAGAAACTTGTTTTGGTTTGATATGCATTAGTAAATTCAACCACACTACCAGTCTCAAATCAAATCTCTGAACTGAGATCCAGATTCCTGATTGTTTTGAATGGTATGGGTTTTGTTGGCATTTGTGGGTGAGAAATTTGTTTTTAAGTGTAGCATCTGATTCTTCTGGTGTTATTGAAATTTACATTCCCATCTTTAGAGAAAAAAATTAGTTTTAACTTCAACTTTGTCTAAAGAAAAAACCCTCGCAAACTAAGAACTGCACAATATAAGATATTGAAATCATCAAATATTGTGATCAAGACATTCTTTGGCATATGCTGAGAGATGAAAATAAAAGGTACCTGGGTCCAAACATTGTACCTGAAGTGAGAATGCATTTTCCTGAATAAATATTTTTTCATTTCATTAATTTTTACAATCAAACATTTAGGTCTTCACTAGACCATCCTTCTTCATGGATAGAGCAAGAAAATGACACAGGTTTGTTCTCTCTCTAGCTACTATGTCTTCAGGTTTTCTGAACTGGCGTGAATTCCAGCAGTTACATCTGAAGACTGAACCTCATTCTAGCCATAGGTTTGTTTATTTGTTCATTAATAAGTTAGCATATGAACTTCCTAATTAAAATTTGTTGAAAGAAATTATTATATGAGGTAATGTATTAACCATATAATGTGTTGGAGTAGTGCTGGGTGACTGTCATAATTTCTGCTGGTACAGTTTACAAAAAGGAAAATAAAGTTAGTTCTTTTTGTTGGGAAAGAAGATTTCATGTTATCTGTGTTTGCAGGCTTTCTGGCTCATCTGCTGGAGGAATCCTTGCTGCGGGGGTGTTTTCATTTTCTCGTCTAACATGGCAGTGGTCCATTGCAGCAGAGGTTTTTAGCTTAAACAATCTGTTTGTGGGGCTGCTTATGGCTCTTACTGTACATTTTGAGGAAGCAGCAACTGCTAAGGAGAGATCAAAGGTAACCTATTTTGATCAAAGTGAAATCAGTTTTTGTTTTAATTTTTAGACAGATGTATTTCTTTTTAATCTTGGCTTAAATACCATTTATCTATTCTGATTACTGTCAGGATAATCTGGCATGTTGAGAGAGAAAATGATCTCAGTCTTTTTAATTATGGATGGAACCACAATAGCCCTTATAAAACATGGCGCTTTTCTTCCCTCAGAGTTTAAAAGTTTTTTGGAGAGTGAGAGGATTATGAAATCCCCTGTGTGTCCCGTGGGAAAGATAGGCTTGTTGGTTAATTCACCATCATTTATTTGTGTATGTTATCAGAAAGTGCCAAGTTCTAGACTGGCCCCCTTAAATTAGGATACATTGACTCGCTCTTTAATTGCCAAAAAATGTTGAATTTGTAATTTACTTAACTAAGAGAAAAGTATCAAATGTAAACCATGAAGTAGTTCAGAAGAAATTACAATGAATTTTAAGGTAAACACTATCATCAGAATCACTTGACATGTAAAAGAACCCTATCTTCTAAGAACCTAGAGTCTCTACACTGGGAAATGCCAAATCACTTAGTATAGGCAGCTTTGTGTTGTTAAAGAGTGTAGAAACAAAAGAACATCATGGTGTATATGTGGTTTTCTGTGATGCCATTAGAGGGGTTTTTTTTGGCTTAAAAAATGTCTGATTATGTTAAAATATTCAATAGACTTTTTATGAGAAGGCACACTGTTCAGGTTCAGGTATAGGGACAACTGCAATGGGGTTTTGTAGTAGGGGAAAGAAATCAGGCTCAACTCCAAATAGGAAAAGTGGGAATTTATAGCCAAGGAGCAGGATGGGAGTCAGTCGATGGAAAATTACTGAGAGGAAACATCAGGGTAAAGTGACTGAATTCTTGCTAAAAGCAAGCCAGGGTGATCAGACATCACCTAGGGAATGGTAGTGGATGAAGAACTTGATCAGATATTGAGGATGAGGGTTCTGGCTAAACTGACTAGACAGGATTGATGCTAAAACTGGACAATGCAGAGATGAACATGGAAACTCAAAAGTCAGGACCTAATTGGGAAGAGTTTAGAGGAGCCTGACTTGAGTTTGGTCAAAGGAGAGAATCTTTGCCAATTATGAAACTAACACATGTTGAAAAAACTGAAAAACACTACCCAGAGATAACCAGGTTTCTAAACAAAACAGGCTATATTTCATTTGCTTAATAGGAGAAAAAACAATTGCTGAATTTCAGTTATAGATTTAATTGAATAAGCATTACACAATACCCTATTACTATTACAACTTACCTGTTTATCATACAGGATTTTCTAAAAGTTGGTTTGAAAACAGTTATTTAAGATCAAACTGCAATTATTTGATGAACATGGAAAATATTAACAAAAATAATAGTAACAAATATTAGTGATTATTTTTTAAAAGTATAACTGCTTGCATCTTAGAGGTTGATTTTAACCTGACAGGATACAAATGCTTGGTTTTAATATAAAAATGGCTTTTTATTATTGTTCTTAGAGTGTTAGGTGAATTTTTTACTTAATTTTTTAAAATTTATTTTCAGACAGCTAAAATTGGTGCTTTCTGCTGTGGCCTTAGCTTATGTAACCAGCACACAATAATACTCTATGTTTTGTGCATAGTACCTTGGATTCTCTTTCAACTTTTAAAAAAGAAGGTAGGTTTTTGAGTTTTGTAAAAATAAAAATGTACAATATTTTACTTAGATTTTATGTAACATTTTTATCATGAGAAAATTTCAGACTTTAATTTTTCTTGGGTTTCATGTAAAGCATAAATAACCCTAGGGCCTAACAATATTGACTGAAAAAAATAGGATTTACAAAAATTATGCGGTATTGATTGCAGTGGCATCTGGCCTGTTCCATAATTTTGTGACTGATTCTGAATAGCATCTCAATGAAAGTAGGCTGAAAGGACTTAAAGCAACAATATAAAATTTTCTTAATTATCGTTTTATACATTCTAAGACACAGAGTGGTGTGCCATCATACTTCATTTATTTAACTGTGTGCCGAGTCCTTGCCCTGTGCCATATGCATGCTCCAGGTGCTGAAGAGTCAGCTCTCAACAAAACAGACATCACTGCTATTGTGAACTAAATAATAAAATCTCTGGTAACAGTGTTGTTTTCTCAAAATAGATTCCCTAGAATTAAAAAGGATTTATTGTTATTTCTTCTCTGAAAGAAAAAAAAATGATTGTTAATTAAAATGGCAATATAAAGCAACATAGGAAAATTACTTCATTAGGCAATGAGAGATTTAGGTACCCAGAGGTTAAAGTAGTCTATATACAAAGCCAGCGCTAGAGTCTTTTTACCTTATTGTTTGTTTGTGTACAAACTCAGCTTTACTTATCCTTTTATTATTTGTTCATTATACCCAGCTATAATCAGAATTACAATAGAAAACATATAAAACAAAATTATTATCTAGAGATAGGGAAATAATTATACCAAAGCTTTAGATAGCTTTATTTACTGTACTTGAACACTTTAGCTTCTTAACAGTAAAGCAAAAAGGGTAACATGGAGGTTATAAAATTTTTATGATGTGATTAAAAGTAAGTCAAAGGGGCTGGGTGCGGTGGCTCACGCCTGTAATCTTAGCACTTTGGGAGGCCAAGGCAGGCGGATTGCCTGAGCTCAAGAGTTCGAGACCAGTCTGGGCAACACAGTGAAACTCTATCTCTACTAAAAATACAAAAAAAAGTAGCCAGGCGTAGCAGTGTGCGCCTGTAGTCCCAGTTACTTGGGAGGCTGAGGCAGGAGAATCGCTTGAACCCAAGAGGCGGAGGTTGCAGTGAGCTGGTATTGCACCGCTGCACTCCAGCCTAGGTGACAGAGCAAGACTCTGTCTCCAAAAAATAAAAATAAAAAAATAAAATAAAATGAGTAAAAGGGAAACATAGCAGTTGACAGGAAAGAACTTTTTGTTGGCACTGAATTTTGTGAAGTCAATCATGTAGGTCTTTATGTAAAGCCTATTAAACGGCATAACAAGCAGTGTCTTTAACAGTGGTTTTATAGTGTATATAGTAAGTTCTTTATATGGCCTTTTATTATATAAACGCTTGATTAAAAATGGAGATATGAAATATAACTCAGTGAATCTTTTCTGTGGAATACAAGAAAGAGGCCCAAATATTTCCTTGTGAATCAGTGGGGGTGGATGGATACATCTCCCTCTAGTCTCAGTCATCTTAGCCAGGCTTCTAACCTGAACAGACGTCAGAGGGGTGCATTCTCAGCACATATTTCATGTTAGTTGATTGAAAGGAGAGATATGTAGTTTCTGTAAAACATGGAGGATTCAGAGTTGATAATTTTGGAGCCGGACTAAGGGCCTGTTTTCCCTGTACTGAGGTAAGCTACAGAGTGTGATGAAATTGTGAGAACTGTGACTCTTTATTTCCCATTAGTTAAAAAGCAGAGGCTAGAAAATAAGGCCTACCAATGAAGTAACAGGGTAGTTGGATCTCACTGTTAGGTGATTTAAGACAGAGCAGAAAGTCCTGAGTCAGTTGGTTTCAACCCTGGCTGCTTACTTATCTGAGAAACTTTTTAATAAAAAGTTCGTGTTTGTTTGTGTCTATATATACACAGATGTACCTATGTATGTAGTAATGTAGGTACATATGTGTATGTGTATCTATATGTACATATATACATAGGGGTGTGTGTGTATATATATTTATTTATTTATTTATGCTAAAACTTGATTCTACCCCAAAATAATTCTGATATAAATGGTCTGGGGTGAGGCCCAGACATCAGTATTTTTAAGAAAGTTCCCCAGGTGATTTTAATGTGCAGTTGGGATTAGGAACCACTTATTCCCCAACTCTGCAATAACTCTCATGCAATTGTCTCCCTGTTTGTTTTTCACACAAAAGGAAAATTCTGCAGCAACTCATCTTACCATTCTAAATTCAACTTTATAATATGCAGAAACTGCAAAAATAAGCATTTACTTTCTTTAAAACTAATTTTAAGAATAACAAAGGCATGTCGTTAGATTAGTTATTTCTTTCTTTCTTTTTTTTTTTTTTTTTTGAGACAGAGTTTCGCTCTTTTTGCCCAGGCTGGAGTGCAATGGCACGATCTCGGCTCACCGCAACCTCCGCCTCCCGGGTTCAAGCGATTCTTCTGCCTCAGCCTCCCAAGTAGCTGGGATTACAGGCATGTGCCACCACCCCGGCTAATTTTGTATTTTTAGTAGAGACGGGGTTTCTCCATGTTGGTCAGACTGGTCTTGAACTCCCGACCTCAGATGATCCACCTGCCTCGGCCTCCCAAAGCTCTGGGATTACAAGCGTGAGCCACCGCGCCCAGCAGATTAGTTATTTCTTACACTCCTTTCATGCCATCATTTTTTTGCATCTCATTACTGCTATAGAAATCTCAAATGAAATCAGTACTGTAATAAAACACTTCATTTTCAATTAAGAATGTTTATTTGAAAATGCTAATATAAATCAACTGCTTGTTCTGCCTCTGGTGAATGTGAACCTTGATTCTTATATTCATTCTCACATATGAATTTCTCTTTTTTTAAAGGAAAAATTGGCAATTTCCAAATACGATATCTGTGAGAGACCACCTCTCCCAGTTACTAAAGTAAGCAGTATTTGAATCTTGGTTCAGATACACAGGAATTGATTGAATATACCAGAATTCATATTCTTTTGGATTTAATATTTGTAAAACTTTGCCAATATTGTCCTTTAAGAAAAGTATTTTACAAATGAGAAATATGTTTTCCCAAATAAGTTATATGAAGCAGCATTTTTATAACAACTAATTTTCTTTAGTTAGGGGAAATTAATTGTAAATTGAGGGGGCAAAAAAAACATTTGAATGAGCTTGGAGTTTATATAAAAGCTAGTTTCATTTATGCCAACATTGAAATGTTCAAAACCCTTGTTGAAAGAATTGTCAACGTATAATCATAATAATATATATAGTTGAAGTCTACTCCTAATGATGATGATAAAGTGAATTGGTCTTAGAATTGTATTTTGGGCATATTCAAAATCAGCCAAACAACACATAATCACTTCCAAGCAGGTTATCTTAGCTGTGCAATGCTGCTTGTCATGACATGGTTTTAAATGTAAGTGATGCAGTAAACATGATACTCATGAGCCTTTGCTAATATTATTTGCTTCACTCAGCTTTCACCTGCCATGCAAAGGAGTTCAGGCTGATGCAATTTTCTAGTAATCCATAGTAATCAGAAGGTTTAACATAGTATTCTGTGGTGACTTAATATAAATTGGGAGATCAGCTCTGAGTAAACATATTTGGTGTTTTCCTTGATATGTTCTTGAAGTTCCAGGATGAATCTACTAAAATAAACATTGTTTTACCACCCCATGTGTTCTGATGCAGGAACTCTCCCTGGGCTCTTTGTTGAAGTTGAGCCTGTACTTCTCTGCTGGTTTGCTGCCCTATATCCACCTTCCCATCTCATCTTACCTTAATCACGCCCGGTGGACCTGGGGAGACCAGACAACGCTGCAAGGATTTTTGACACATTTTCTCAGGGAAGAATATGGAACCTTCAGCCTGGTAAATTCAGATTTAAAGCCCTTCTAAGGAAACAAGTGGCAAAACTTCAGTGTTCTGCCTGGGCCTTGATTAAAAAAACTATTTATCAATGACAGTGGATCAAATTTTTATTTTGGTTATTTATGTAACAAACTTGCCCCTTGGAATAGGGCCTTTGATATATGTTAGAGAAAAGTTGGAATCACTTAACATCATGTAGTTGTATATCCTGAATATACTTTTTAGGATAGCAATCATTAAAAAGTCTTCCACCTACAGTTGAAGAATTTCAGTCTTGTTAGCAGTGAATCACTATGGGCACTTGATCTGTGAATAAAACTATTTGGAAAAGATCGAAGGAAAAAACATCCTCAATTTAAAACATTTTGTTTGACCAAACTACTTCTTATTATTTATTTTTTTACATATTTCATGAACAGTGTTTATGTTAGCATCTAGTTTTTAAAACTCAAGACATACCTGTAAATGCTGCATAAGATATGAGTTCACTAAATGTAAACAGTGTGCTCCAAAGAAGTTCAAAAGGCCTTGCTTTTCCTAAGACATATTAAGGGAACACACTAAATATAGTCACAGTAAAGATAATCTGGAAAATGAAAAGATAAGCAGAAGATTTTTTATTTTCATATAGACAGTTATATCAGGTTTTTCTTTCTTGGTTTGTCCTTTTGTGTCCTACTTAAGAAGGCAAGTCTCAGAAGAGTATGTAATATATAATACCACTTATACAGAACTCTAAATCATGCAAAAACTAAACAATCTGTTGTTCAAAGGGTACATACAAAAGTAGTAGAACTATATATTTATAAAAAATAGGGAAATAATTAACACCAAATTCAAGGTAGTAGTTACTGCTGTGGGATAAGTGAGAAAAAGTCTTTGAGGGCTTTGTGAGATACCTTATGATCTTGGTGAGGTTTTGTTTCTTGAATGATGGATCTGTAGATTTTTAAAAAGCTCTTTGACCCTTAAAGATGTATTATATATGTTTTTTGTATGTAGGAGATGTTTCATAATAAAATAGAATAATAAAAAGGAAAAATATTAATTATTTTGACTTAGAGAGTTTGATACTTTACATTTATATTCTGCTTTACTTATTTTGGTTATTCCATAAAAATATTGTCTGAAGACCATTTTAGATTTGAAATTTATATAATTCATACATAATTGTGAAATTATAGATGAACAGGTTGTAATGAATTTTAATCAAAGTGCTCATAAAGAGCTTAAGGAAAATCTATCATGGAAGTATAAAAAGGTTGTTAATTTAATAACATGTAAATCATTTTTGCTGGAATAGTTCAACTGATTTCTAACCAATTGTTTCCTTTTTTTTTTTTTTTTTTTTGAGACGGAGTCTCGCTCTGTCACCCAGCCTGGAGTGCAGTGGCGCGATCTCTGCTCACTGCAAGCTCCGCCTCCCGGGTTTACGCCATTCTCCTGCCTCAGCCTCCCAAGTAGCTGGGACTACAGGCACCCGCCACCTCACCCGGCTAGTTTTTCGTAGTTTTTAGTAGAGACGGGGTTTCACCGTGTTAGCCAGGATGATTTCGATCTCCTGACCTCGTGATCCGCCCGTCTCAGCCTCCCAAAGTACTGGGATTACAGGCTTGAGCCACCGCGCCCACCGCTTTTCTTGTTTGTTTTTTGAGACAGAGTCTCACTCTGTCGCTCAGGCTGAAATGCAGTGGTGCGATCTCGGCTCACTGCAACCTCCACCTCCTGGGTTCAAGTGATTCTCCTGCCTTAGCTTCCTGAGTAGCTGGGATTATAGATGTGCACCACCATGCCCGGCTAAGTTTTTGTATTTTTAGTAGAGACGGGGTTTCACCATGTTGACCAGGCTAGTCTCGAGCTCCTGACCTCGTGATCTGCCCACCTCAGCCTCCCAAAGTGCTGGGATTACGGGTGTGAGCCACCGTGCCCAGCCTGCCAATTATTACTTCTAAAATTCTTCCTAAAGGATGTCCAAATTGGTTTTCACTGACTTCTCTTTAAAAATTCAATAAGACTCTGAACTAAAGACTTTGAGTGAAGAGAAATGATACATTGTACATTTAAAACCTGTATCTTTTAGACATACACACAGCCAAAAAGCATATGAAAAAGTGCTCAATATCACTAATCATTAGAGAAATGAAAGTTGGAACCACAATGAAATACCATCTTACACAAGTCAGAATGGTTATTATATGAAAAAGTCAAAAAACATACTGGTGAGGTTTTGGAGAAAAGAGAATGCTTATACACTGCTGGTGGGAGTGTAAATTAGTTCAGCCATTGTGGAAAGCAATGTGGTGATTTCTGAAAGAACTTGAAACAGAATTACCATTCAACCCAGCAATCCCATTATTGGCCATATATCCAAAGGAATATAAATTATTCTACTATAAAGATACATACACACATATGTTCATCACAACACTATTCACAATAGAAAAGACATAGAATCAACCTAAATGCCCATCAACAGCAGACTGGATTTTTAAAAATGTGGTACATATACACCATGGAATACTACACAGCCATAAAAAAGGAATGAGTTAATGTCCTAAGCGAACTAATGCAGGAACGGAACACCAAATACCACATATTCTCATTTATAAGTGGGAGCTAAACATTGAATACACATGGACACATGTGTACTTGAGGGCAGAGGGTAGGAGGAGGGAATGGATCAAAAAAACTACCTGTTGGGTACTATGCTTATTACCTGGGTGATGAAATCATCTGTACACCAAACCCCCTTGACATGCAACTTCCCTATGTTACAAACCTGCACATGTACCCCGGAACCTAAAATTAAAAAAAATTTTTTTAAGAAAACCCATATCTTTTAAGTCAATTGTTAAAATACAGTAGCCTAATAAAGCTTCAGTTTAATGCTTATGCAAATAAACGTTGGTCTTTTGTGTTTAGGCCAAATCTGAAATAGGATCCAGTATGTCTGAAATATTGCTGTGAGTATGAAATATTTGAAACTATTTAAAAATGAATTCTCTATTAGTTCCTTTAAGTGATTTTAGGGATTTCTGAGTTCATCTCTTTGTAACAAAGTATGTCTGAGAAGTAGTTTTTACCTCTACAGTTGGCAGTTGTTTGTATTTACAGTTGTGCCTCGGTATCCATGGGATATTGGTTACAGGAACTCCTGAGGATGTAAAAATCCATGGGTGCTCAAGTCCTGATATAAAATGGCATAATATTTGTATATAACCTGTGTATATCCTCTTGTATACTGTAAATCATCTCTAGATTACTTATACCTAGTACAATGTCAATGCTGTGTAAATAGTGGTTATGCTGTATTGTCTAGGGAATTATGACAAGAAAAAACATCTGTATATGTTTGTACAGACAGTTTTTTTCTGCAAATTTTTTTGATTTAAGGTTAGTTGAATCCACAGAGGCAGAACCAATGGAGGCAGAGGGCCGACTGTACTCTCAAATATTTTTAGCACCTCCTTCAATAAGATAGAGCTTAAAATAAGTAATAAACACAACGGTGAATATTAGAATACTATATAGAGTATTTATAGAACGAAAATGTTTAAACCTTCAATTGAACAACTGTTTTCTTGTTATTTTGGTTTTTAGTATTTCAGAGCTTAATTTATGTAATGTCTCCTATGACTTCCTTAGGCTATCCTTGCCATAAGCTGTATCTTTGGCTTCCGTATTTTTAACATCCAACCTTATTAGAGCTGGCTTAAGCAAATATATTTTCATCTATATTATTTAATAGTGTTCTTTGAAAACTGGGTTAATATTTGCTTTAAAACCTACAGATTAAGACAAGTAGAAAGATATCCATACCAACTTGATACAAAATTTTGGAAGAAAATAGGTTTCTACAACACTGAAGTGATGTCCTAACCAATTACTAATTTGGAACTCTTGGGGCTGTTTGAAAAAAAACTGTGAGGAGAATATTTCAACTTTATACGTGAGGCAGTTTATGAGTTCTCACAATTTCGGTGTAATGTACTTACTAGCTTGCTTTCTTCCAGCCATCCTTCCTTCCTTTCTGTTTAAACGACTTCTTTTTTCTACTTCAAAAAAGGTATATAATCTTTACAGAAAACTTAGAAAATACAGGTAAGCAAATATAAGAAAATTAAAACTACCTATAAATCCAACATGCAGAGATAACCACTATTATTAATCTGTTAATATTTTGGACTACATTTTTCTAATATTTTTAGGATTTTTGTTTCTTTTTAAAAGTATAATCATACTTTTTCATTAGCCTGCTGTTTTCTACTTTACATTTTATCTTGGAAATACCTCCCTGCCATCAGTTACTTTCACATAACCTTTTGATGGTTCTCACCATTGATTTTAAATATTTCTTTTTATGTGTGAGACTTTTGTGGCTTTCTCATTTTCGCTGGGAGAATGTAACAAGAAGCTCAGTTTTCTTTTCAAAGATAAAGATGGCACTAGGTGCAGTGGCTCATGCCTGTAATCCCAGCACTTTGGGAAGCCAAAGTGGGAGGATCGCTTGAGCACAGGAGTTTGAGACCAGCCTGGGCAACATAGTGAGACGTTGTCTCTGCAAAAAAAAAAAAAAATGTTTTTTGAGATGGAGTCTTGCCCTGTCACCCAGGCTGGAGTGCAGTGGTGAGATCTCTGCTCACTGCAACCTCCGCCTCCCGGGTTCAAGCGATCCTCCCACCTCAGCCTCCTGAGTAGCTGGGATTACAGGTACGTGCTACCACACCCAGCTAATTTTTGTATTTTTAGTAGAGACAGGGTCTCGCTATGTTGGCCAGACTGGTCTCAAACTCCTGGCCTCAAGTGATCCACCTGCCTTGGCCTCCCAAAGTGCTGGGATTACAGGAGTGAGCTAACACAACCAGCCTGGTTGGAAAAAAAAAAAAAATTGAAAAAAAAAAAAATTAGACAGGCATGGTGGCATGCACCTGTAGTCACAGCTACTCAGGAGGCTGAGGTGAGAGGATCAGTTGAGCCCAGGAGGTCGAGGCTGCAGTGAGTCCTCATCGTATCATGCCACTGTACTCCAGCCTGGGCAACAGAGTGAGACCCTGTCTCGATAAATAAATAAATAAAATAAAGATAAAGACAGTCATATGTCATATCAATGTCTCTGAGCTTTCATTTTATTCTGCTTTGCTCCATGCAGGACTCACTGCCTGCCCTTTTCTATCAACCTTCCAGAGATTGTTATAGCATTAAGGATAGCTGTTATATTTTGCCTTAGCAAATCCTACA
Source organism: Chlorocebus sabaeus (assembly GCF_047675955.1). Taxonomy (NCBI): domain Eukaryota; kingdom Metazoa; phylum Chordata; class Mammalia; order Primates; family Cercopithecidae; genus Chlorocebus; species Chlorocebus sabaeus. The sequence goes on from NC_132927.1 coordinate 33,040,865, forward strand.
TGAACTCCAAAGAACGCTAGAGAGTAATCCTAGACCATATGTCTAACTGTTATTAGTTGCACATAAAAGTCATCTATTGAGACCCTTAACAGCCTCCTTCACATTAAAATAATAGCAGGCTGTATACCCAGAAAAAAGACTTGACAAAAGTGATGACCACTCACACCCACACTTTTGTGTGGACCAAGTCGTCATGTAGAATGAAGGCATAATCTTAGCACTCCCTGAATGAGAATTTCTAGTCTTTAATTGTTTCAGGTGGGCAGGAATGTTGAAAAAGGCAACTGATAATTAACTTATGAGAAAATCCTTCAAAATGATAGAAGCTAATCATCTACCATTTTCCAGTCAAGCAAATTAAATTTTTTCCCCATGCATATCTCTAAACTGCAATCCTGTACAAGGAAATTATTGAATCTAACCTTAGGCAGTGACCATCTTTTAGCGCTTACACTTAAGCAATAGATCTCCAAGAATTAATTTTGAGACTGACTTCATTCCTTTTGAAGAATGGTTTGAAATGGGCCTCATGCTGGAATCAATTTTTCAAGTGTATTTGAAAATGAGTAAGGACGTCTTCTCATAGTAGATGAGTCTTCATTAGTAAAATACACATTGTATGGTTTCCATAATTATGGTATCACATTTTCTCCAGTAAAATTGCCGGTAGGGAGAAGAAAGTTATTTGAGATGATGTATAGAGTCATTTCTTTTTTAAAAATTGGAGACAGCTAGAGCAGAAGCTATTTTAGAACTCACATAATAACTGAAAATGCATATGAGTTAATGGAAAAATGTAGTTTATTTGTAGGAAAAAGAATAATACATTTCTCTGAGATTGCTTAAATGTTTTTTGAACCAAAACAAATGATATAGAAAACAAGGAAACCATTTAAGGAAAAAGATAACCCACAAAAGAATGGCTGAGAATTCTCTCTCATGGCCTTTATTTTCTCCATATTAGATCTCCAGAAAGCTATTTGAATTAATTGTGTTATTAGTTGCTAAATCACTAGAGGCCATGTCTACACTGCCAACAGAAAAAAGTTCAGAAATTCATTTCAAACAGCTTCCTATCAAACCAGTCGTGGATATTCTATGCAGTATACCAATATCAAAAATACAGAAAAATTATGTGTTCTGATTCTATTCCAAATTACGTAAGTTGGTAACCAAATGTTACCATTGGAAAACATCTTGGAACTATTTAACTCTTTCTATTGCACTTTTTCTTCCAACTTTAAAAGATACAATTTGAAAATCTGACCCAAGCCCAGTGTATAATCAAATGTATCCTACAAGGAATATTTTACTTGGAATTAATGAAATTTGTTTCCTGCCAACAATAAGTTAGGTTGTTTTTTGCAGTTCTCAAGTAACAAATATGAGGACCGAACTCTCATTCAACATCCAAGCCCTTGCAGTTTGTGCAAATATATGTTTAGTAAGAAAGTAAGTAATACAATTCCTTTTCCTGTTATTTTTCTATGTTCATGAATTGAATTAATGTTTTCAGTATGTCACTGTAGGACATTGCCAGTATTATTTTATACTCCAAATAAATGACTCTCCTAGCTATCTATTAAAATAAATATGTATTGCTTTCTTACTTTTACTCTGATTCTAAATCAATGATTTCAAGAAATTGAGCATTATATTACTGTCTAAGTAGGCAGTCATTTGATGTCCTAAACTTCAGATTTGCTTCCTTACTCTGCCATAACCGATTATTATTGCTGATTTTAAAAAGAAGCTATTATTTAAATTCCTCTGATGATAAAAGTAATCCCTGATGACAAAAGAAACCCTGGAAAATGTAGCACTGTAAATCTCCATTAATTTATTCATTTATGATCTAGTCTGTTGAATGTATGTATTTGTATGTAAATATATATTTGTACAAGTATCTATAGTTTTGTTTACTTGACACTTCAACATTTTATTGTGAACATTTTTTCATACTATAAAAATACTTAAAATCATTTAAATGTCTGTGTAATAGAACATCCTATGACCATAGGAGAATTAATTTAACTGTTCTTCTATTGAGAACTCTTTAGATTGCTTCCACTTTTTCCACTATTATAAGTAATACCAAAACATTTTTTATGGATTAATCTTTATTTACATTTCTGGTTATTGCTTAAAGATTTATGCCTGCATGACAAATAACTGAGTCAATGATTATTAATATTTTAAGGCTTCTAATAAAAATATTATCAAATTAACTTTTCTGAAGGATTATACTAACATATATTGTCATACCACTGCATTCACACCAACATTGAGATTTATTGTTCTTAAATCTTTATTATTTCAAGCATGAAAATATTTGTATTTTGCCTATATTTGATCACTTCTGAAATTTAACAAAATTAGTAGTTTGCATTTCTTCTGTGAATGTTAGCTTTATATCCTTTACTGTGTAGTCCCAGGTTGTAGTTCGAGTTTATTACTATATTTTGGTTGTTTCAACTCAGATTTTAAAAACCAAGATCTCTCTTTGCTTCTAGTTAAAAATGGAAAGTTTTTATAGATTTAATAGTTTAAAGTTCTGTGATATTATATTTGACATTCATGTATATAAATATTTTAGACATATTTTTATTATTTTTTGTAGGGACCGACAGAATCCATCATTAGTATGGCTTTTTACTGGGATGTTTTGCATTTATTCATTGTTCTTTGCTTGGAGAGCAAATTTAGATATTTCAAAACCACTTTTCATGGGTGTGGTAAGTTTTACTTAGATATATCCTTTCACCAGAAAGTTTGTGAAGAATGTACCAATTTGCATTTCATAAATCTTGTAGAAGAGCAAATTACTTAAGGAATAGTTAAAATTTTATATACAGTTTTATAAATCAAAGTTAAATTATTGAGCCAATACAGCTAAGGCCTCTTTTTAGGATAAAAAGAATGCATTGTTTCATTAACACAGTTGTTAAATAGAAAAATGAATGTAAAGTAGATTTAAGTCAGTCATTGTGTGTGTGTGTGCTTGCAAATATAGGTACAACTGCATTTCTCCTGGAATTTTTTTAATAGCAAAAGAAATATGAATTATAATTGAGGGCACTTAACAACATATATCCTTATTTCTTACCTACCCAGTCTGAGGCCTAGGCAAAAGAGCAACCATGTTTCTGTTTTCTTTGGCAGCAGTCTCTGAGATTAGAGTATTTCTTCTACTTATAATAGAATCTCTATAAATGTCAATAGCTCTTTTTTGACAGCTGAAACTGAGTGGTCTGTGTGTGTGTGTGTTTAGGAAGCCTAATAAATAATACCCTACTTGATCACCTGAGTTCTGAATCAATTGAGAAACAAGGTAACACAGTACAACGGGTGGGAGAATCACTTTTAATCTGGTAATACTGAGATTGGAAAATGTGGCTTATATCTGTAGCCAAGGGGGCTTCCTCTTCCAGCATCCCAGAATAGACAGATTTACCCACTAGTCATAGGCAGTACTGTGGAGGTCAAGCCTCTTCCCATGTCTTCCCCACCCAACTCGTGCCACAGAGATAGACTCTGGACCTGGACAGGTGCTTGCTGTGGGTAGCTCACTTCCAGGAGAAAGTGAGAGGAAAAGAAAGGGTGCTGCAGGTCCAGTCCTAGCTCCCAAACTCCCCAGTTGGATAAGTCCTTACATCCTACAGGAGGAAATACATGAAGGGTCAGAGAGAGGCCAGGACAGTGGAACTTCTCCCTGTGGAAGGAAATATCAGGAGGAAAGCAAAAGCATTCTCTAACTCCTTCAGCCTGTGTATTACTGGAGTTCAAGACGAACCCACAGTATTGAAATGAATGTGTGGATCTAAAAAGGGAGATGCACTTGTCAAATTGGGAAGGAAGAATGTTTGAAAATAGAAAAATGAAATGACCTGGGTTTGGATTGGGGAAATCAGTTAACAAAACCTGAATGACAATAGGCACACACAACTAAATGCAGGCAGTGTATTTTAAAAATATATAAGTAGCTGACTGATAGCATAAACTAGTCAACTGGACCTACTGATTGCTTGTCTCTTTCACAGGTGGAACGATTCTGGATGCAGAGCAATGCGGTAGTGGCCGTCCTCGCTGGCATTGGTTTGGCTGCAGTTGTGTCTGAGACTAACAGAGTGCTGAATAGCAATGGGCTTCAGTGTCTGGCATGGCTTTCTGCAACTCTTTTTGTAGTTTACCAAATATATTCTAATTACAGGTAACACATGGTTATTTTTATGAAAAGTAGCTGTCAAGCCAGAGATACCTGAATATTTAGATTCTAACACTTTATTTCATTTTTAACTTCTACTGGTTTTCAGGACTCAAAGTGAGACAGCTTGGTTGAATGCAGTAGTTCTTTAGCTTTTAGGGTTGTTAAACCTTCTGAACCAGAATCTTAGTATGGGCGATGTATGGTTTCAGGCCATTGCAAACAAGGGTTTAGGTGGTGCGTGTAGACTATTTGTATCTTTTTCTCTAAAGAACCCAAGAAATACTTTTAGAATCCCTAGTATAGGTAAAATTCCATGACCTAAAATACCACTTAGATGGAGAGTAAAATGATTTAGGGTTTTTTGTATACCCTAAAATAATTCACTTTATGCTTCCCTTTATGTCCAGTTTACTCTGTAGTACTAAATATTACTTTTTTTTTTTTGAGACAAGGTCTTATTCTGTCCCCTAGGCTGGAGTACAGTGGCATGATTGTAGCTTACTACAGCCTTGAACTCCTGGGCTCAAGCAGTCCTCTGCCTCAGCCTCCTCAGTAGCTGGGACTATGGACACATGCCACCGTTGGCATGCCTTTTTTCTTTCTTCTTCTTTTTTTTTTTTTTTGTAGAGACAAGGTCTCACTATGTTGCCTAGACTGGTCCTGAACTCCTGGTCTCAAGCAAGCCTCCCTCTTCAGCCTCCCAAAGTGCTGGAATTACAGGTGTGAGCCACTACACCAGCTTTAATTATTTTTAAATTAAGTTCCAAAGTTTCTTAACTCATATATTATTACTATTACATGTATTTTTCCAAATCTGTTTAATAACCATTATAATAAGAATCTCAGTCTAACATAAAGATGTCTAAGTCTTAGACTATAGTTTGTTTATTTCCAGCAATATCAAGTACACATTATGGAACTGGAAGAGAGAGTCCCTTAGAATTTTGCTATAGTGAGATTTAACTGGTATTATTTTAAAGGATTAAATTTTCTCTTTTAACTTAACTTTAAAAACCAATGTTCTTACCATTCAACCCTGCAATCTTATTACTGGGTATATACCCAAAGGAATAGAAATCCTTCTACCATAAAGACACATGCATGCAAATGTTTATTGCAGTGGTATTCACAGTAACAAAGACATGGAGTCAACCTAAATGCCCATCAGTGGCAGATTGGAAAAAGAAAAAGTGGTCCATGTATACCATGGAATACTATGCAGCCATAAAAAGAATGAGATCATGTCCTTTTTAGGAACATGGATGGAGCTGGAGGCCGTTATCCTTGGCAAATTAACACAGGAACAGAAAACCTAATACTGCATCTTCTCACTTACAAGTGGGAGCTAAACGATGAGAACTCATGGATACAAAGATGGGGAACAACAGACACTGGGGCCTACTTGAGAGTGGAGGCTTGGAGGAGGAAGAGGATCAGAAAAAAGTAACTATTGTGTACCAGGCTTAGTACCTGGGTGACGAAATAATCTGTAACAAACCCTGTGACACGAATTTACCTGTATAACAAATAACAAACCCACACATGTACCTCTGAACCTAAAATAAAAGTTAAAGAAAAACACACAACATTGTTCTTTATAATACTGGGGTAGAGCTGGTGTTAGGAAGGCCAGCAGGAGGCCTTGAGAGAAGGGGCTGCATGTCCTGGACACAACATCATCGCTAGCTCAAGCAGGTGCACCAAGCTCACAGTGTGTTTCCCAGCCTTTTCTTATCCCAGTCATCTCCTGGCTCAGGCCATTTGGGCAGTCCAGGTTCGACCCCAGACGTGTTTGCACAGGCTAGGTGTTTTTATCTTGTTTTGATTTTTTTCATTTGCCCCAGGGGAATGGAATATGTAGCACCTTTGCTAGATGGCAAAATGTGCCTCATCACTCTGCAACATAGGGAAGCAGGTAGGAAACAGTAATTTTTACATCGATTACAAAGGCAGGGATAGTATTCTGTTCCTAGAGGTGTTCCTTTGCTTTGTGATACTAACCCAGGTATTCAACTTTAGGCTGTGTTTCTCAGCTCCGTCAAATGTAATGGACCTGATAACAACAGAAAGGACATTGCTTGTCTCATTTTTTATTACTAATTACTGTTTTGTCGTCTTTTTCTTTTTTCATAGAATGCTCTTAGAACTCATGGCAGTTTTTCTTTGAAGTTAGAAAGTTCACTTCATTCTTGAAAAGGATGAAGTTATTGGCAATAGCAAATAATGCCTGGAGAGAAGTAAACAACTCAGGAAACTCTTCCTCCCCTTGCTTCTCATTGGTCTCATCCCCTAGCAATTTCTTGATCTCCAAAGGCAGAGAGGAACACAGGAGGGGAGAAGTGGAAAGGATCAACTACATGCAAGAAAATCATACAAATGTCATACAAATTCAAGTCAGAAATGGGCAGATTTCCTTTTGCATTTCTGAAAGTTCCTTTGAGTAAATGGAGTTAACATAAAATTGCCTTAAATTCCAAGTGGAATCAGAAATCTTAATTTCTAAAAATAAAATTGGATTGCACTTAGGGGGAAAAAGGACCTGTTCTTGTGTACTGATTCCCTCTTTGTGGGGGTGATTATAAACTCCAGAAGTAAGCAGTAGACTGTTTTTTTTTTTCAGTTGCACAATTAGCTGCTGCTTATCAGACGATAATATTCTTTCTTCAGATATATGTATTATTTTAGAATATATTGAAACACTAAATGTTTATTTATGATGGGAAAAGAATGGCATAGAAAATAAGCTTAGTCTTGTTAAAACTGTAGCAAAGTGTTGCTATTTTAATTTTTTTGGACCCTTTTATTTAGCATTTGTGACCAAAGGACCAACTATGTGATTGATAAATTCGCAAAGAACCTTCTCACCTCTATGCCTCATGATGCAATTATCTTACTGAGAGGAGATTTGCCAGGAAATTCTCTCCGTTACATGCATTACTGTGAGGGGTTGAGGCCTGACATTTCATTAGTGGATCAGGAAGTAAGTATATGAAACATATACTTAGAATATAGCAATGATTTAAAAACATATGTTTTGGAAAAAACATCTTTTTTAAAATGGTGGGTACCATTTTCATGATCACTGTTAGGTAGAATATATATGACATTTTACATGTTAGGTAGAATATATATGAGCATATTTGTTTTTTTATTTTAATTAATAGCGTAAGTCACACTAGTTGCTTCCCGTTTAAAAACATTTAAACTGAATGTTTTAAGAATTCATGTGTTTCATGTTAGAGTCATAATATTTTAGGTCTCTCGTTCATGTGACAAACCATAAAAGTGTTCGTTGTGTTGTAAATCTATTTTTAAATTGTTATTTTACATTCAGGCCGGGCGCAGTGGCTCACGCCTGTAATCCCAGCGCTTTGGGAGGCCGAGGCAGACAGATCATGAGGTCAGGAGATCAAGACCATGCTGGCTAACACGGTGAAACCCCATCTCTACTAAAAATACAAAAAATTAGCCGGGCATGGTGGCACATGCCTGTAGTCCCAGCTACTCGGGAGGCTGAGGCAGGAGAATGGTGTGAACCTGGGAGGCGGAGCTTGCAGTGAGCCAAGATTGCACCACTGTACTCCAGCCTAGGTGACACAGCGAGACTCAGTCTCAAAAAAAAATTGTTATTTTATGTTCAGCTAACTCAACCATTCGAATTTACCTTGCCCATTGGTCCAGGGATTAAAATAAATTATATTGAATATGAAATAAATCATACTGTAGGTAAGTAAACATTTTACTCAAAATAGAAATTTTTAACCATAATTACGCTATAGAATTGTTATATAAACTTTGTTAATGCTATGACAAAAATATATTAAAAGAGGACTTGTGAAAATTTTGAGGGCTATGAAAACATTTTATTTTTCATTGAAGAACTATTTAAACTGTAAGATTTATTATTTGAGCCATAGATTCGTAAAAGGGAAGAAGCCTGTCTCTGGTGTTTTTAGAGCAGTCATTAGGAAAAGAGAAATTCTTAATCTTAAAAGAATAATATGATGAATTCAGTTGAATAAATTATTAGGCATAGTACTGAATGCATTTTATTGAATTAATGAATAATTATAATTTTTGGAGAAAACTTTGAACAGGTTCGTAAATATACAGTTTTACATTTTAAGAAGCAGTTGCATTTATATCATGGATGCCGATTGATTAATTTGATCTTCAGTCTAGTTTCTGACAAAAGCTAGGTTATTCGTTAATAACGTGGTTCCACACTATGATTTTAAACACTGTTTAGGATGTCAGCTACTGTAGTTGAGAAGCATGGATTAGGAAGTGAATTAGACCTAAACTCAAGTCCTCATTCTGTCACTTCCTGGATGTGTGACTTGGGGCTAATGATTTTTCCTCTCAGAGCTTCTGTTTCCTTATTTATGAAATGTAAGTCATCATTATATAAGTTAGGATGCATTTGAATGCAAGAAACAGAATATCTGACTGAAATTACTGAGTTTTTAGCCTCACATGACAAGCAGTCTGGAGATAGGTGATGTTAGGATCACCTATCTAACATAATATGAGCAGTTCAGGGACGTCAGTTTCTGAGGCAGCTTTTCTGCCATTCTCTTGACTTTTCCCTCCCAGTCACAGGATGGATGCCCAGTTCCAAACATCACAACCTAAAACAAAGCACGGTGCTTCTTCTGGGTGTCTCCCTCTCTATTTACTGGGAATAACATGTGCCCCAGAAGTCCCTCAGCAGACCTCCACTCAGGCCCCACTGACCCATACTGAGTCATATACTCACACCTAAACTGCTCATTAGCAAAGGAGAACGACTAGACTGAAAACATTGCAGCCTGAGCTACCTGATCAAAATCAAGATTGCATTAGTGAAAAAGAAGAAGGTATTCACTGTGGAGTGGGCAATCAACAGTGTCTGATACAGTTATTCTCACATAGCAAGGTTATTATGAGAATTAAAGGAGGAACAATAAAGTCCATAGCACACAGTGGGTATGTAATTAATGTTAATATCCTCCAGAACTGGAACTATTGGGCAATAAAGCCTAATTCAGTAAGTATTTTTCTGGGTATTTACAGTTTGGACTTAGATTAAAATTACTTTGTCATTTGCTAGTTAAATATATAAGACAAGTAAAACATAAGCACAATTTCTCAAATGATGATATCCAAACATAACAAAGCTTTGGTGGTATAAATGGGAGTCTCTTCTTTAAAAAGAGGGAATGGATACATATCAAAGTATAGAGTTAGGTATGTATTAAGTATAGAATTAAGTAAAATGATTTTTTCTAATATAAGTAAATTATTTAAATCAAAAGAATGTGTAAACGTGTAAGGATATGTAATTAATACAGGGCTGCTAATAAATTTAGATAATTTGAAATGCCAAAAGAGTTTTTAACTTTGAGGCCCAGATTATTACATGATTGAGCTTCTCCAGGGCAGGGGTTATATCTTATTCATTATAGATGAGCATACTTGTTTTTTTTAATGAATAAAATAATGGCTATTTTGTCTAGGTTGTCTAGTCTGGCCATCAAAGGCATTTCAACTTCAGCAAACATAATTTGAGAACTGGCCAGGCGTGGTGCCTCATGCCTGTAATCCCAGAACTTTGGGAGGCCAACGCGGGTGTATCACTTGAGGCCAGGAGTTCGATACCAGCCTGGCCAACATGGTGAAACCCCGTGTCTACCAAAAACACAAAAATTAGTTGGGCATAGTGGCACGTGCCTGTAATCTCAGCTACACGGGAGACTGAGGTAGGAGAATCGCTTGAACCCAGGAGGCGGAGCTTACAGTGAGCCGAGGTCATATCACTGTACTCCAGCCTTGGTGACAGAGTAAGACTATCTCAAAATAATAATAAATGTGAGAACTATTCTATGCCAGCCGATGTGCTAGGTGCAGAGACACAGAGATGAAAAAATACAGTGCCTTTTCTCTAGGAGCTCACAGTCTGATGAGGAACAGGCTCTAATAGAGGTGAGTACAAAGTACTAGAGGAGCATGCCATTCTGGCTGTGGAGACAGAGGAGGGCATCAAAGGAAGTGATATTTACACTGGTTCTTAAAGTTGAATGCACGTTCTCTAGGTCAGTGGTCCCCAACCTTTTTTACACCAGGGACCGGTTTCATGAAGGACAGTATTTCCACAGACTGGGGGTTGGGGGTGGGGGTGGGGAATGGTCTTGGGATGAAACTGTTCCACCTCAGATCATCAGGCATTAGATTCTCATAAGGAGCATGTAGCTTAGATCCCTCACATGTGCAGTTCACAATGGTTGACGCTCCTGTGAAAAATCTAATGCTGCCACTGATCTGACAGGAGGCAGAGCACAGCAGTAATGCTGGCCCCTGCTGTGCAGCCCAGTTTGGGGGCTCCTGCTCTAGGTATTAGAATGGGGGAAGATCCTTCTGGGGAATCAAATGTGGGAGGTTAATTGGAAGAAGGTACTGATGTGACTGATGATAGTCATAATAAAATCCAAGGTTTACATCACTAAAAAAGTAATCATTACCACATTCTCAGTTGTGCTTATATTTTTCAATTATATATGTATTAGATTGGTGCAAAAGTAATTTAGGTTTTTGCCATTACTCGATAAACTTGATTCTTTTTAAGAAATATATTAAAAGTCTGACATCCTGTGTGACTTTTCTGGCAGATGATGACTTATGAGTGGTATTTACCCAAGATGGCAAAGCACTTGCCAGGTGTCAACTTTCCTGGGAACCGGTGGAATCCTGTGGAAGGAATATTACCTAGTGGAATGGTCACATTTAATCTTTATCATTTTCTTGAAGTAAATAAACAGTAAGCATTCTTTTTGTGTAATAGCTTTTCTAAAATCTTAAGCTTTTCTGAAATTGTTTCTGTAGCAGCTGTGCCTCATCCAAAAGACCAATTTTCTATACCTATTTCCCTGTCACTGGTGAGATTATCTTTGTAATTAAATTGAATATCTGTGCATAAATAAGGCCAGGCAGAAATAAATGTTATTGTTTTGGGTAAAGGAAAAATAAAGACAGATTAGCAAGAACAGCAAATAAGATCTTAGTACAATTCACAGAAATTGGAGATGTGCCTGCCTACTTGAAATCATTGCAGGTGGATGGCAAGCAATTATAGTTCCCCCGATCAACACTATGGTCCCCCTTTTAAGTGTAAAGCAAATGTTTTCAGGAATAATCAGTGTATAAAAATAGCTTAAAGATTTTTATAAAGGATAAGACATTTTTATAAATAAGAAAAACATGTAGTTTATGCTAGCTGAGATAAAATATGAGAATTGTGAATTCTATACTTGAGAACATAAAATTATTTGTAGTTAGGTCAAGAATAAATAATTCCCCCAGTGGTATAGTGTTGAACATTTCTTCTGCTATGAAGTGCTTAAGATTGTCCAGAGCTTGAAGAAGAAACACTTATTTCATGATTTCTTTTTTCTTATAAAGAAGACTTCAGAATGTCTTTGTAAATCCCGAAGTTAAATTATCCCTTGCTAAGAACATAATAATGTGGTATTTTGGGTGTTTAGAGCCTGAAGTTTATGTGGCTCATGGAGTAAACGAAAGTAATGGGTATAAATGTGCTGTGAGAGTAACATTTATTCTATTCTAGATAAAATATTAGGAACCATTAACATCCCCAGATTGGCATTTTTGTGAATTTTCAAGAATTCAATCCCACAAGCGTTTACTGAATGTCTACTGCGTTACAACTTGTATTAGGCTCCGGCAGTAGAAAGATGAATGAGGTTCAGTTACAAATCCAAGTAGAACACAATCTAGTTGTGTACATACATAGATGTGAATACGACTAGCCATAATTTGGTGGGATAAGTTCTATACTATCAATGCCTTGTAAAGTGTCAGACATAGTAAATGCTCAGTAGGTGTTTACTGAACAGATAGATAATTTAACTGACAACATATGCCAAGTATTCTGGCAGCATGGATGGGAAGCCGTTAATTCTGTTTGGGGACATTCATTCAGCATTTTTAAAATAAAAACTGCATGTCCAAAATGTTCCAAGAACAATATGATGGAAATGTCATATGTTCTTTGAGGAAACTTAAACAACACAGAAAAGTGTAAAGATGATCAGTATCGTCTGTCTCCCAAGGACAGATGCTGTTAGTATTTTGATAAATATTGTTGGATTCCACTCATCTTTAACATGAATGACTTATTTTTAAAATACACATACTCAATACATACTGTATTATAGATAGCTGAGATATCATTATCTGTCCAATTTTTTTTAACCTACCATTATATCATAAGCATTTCCCCATGTATATTATTGTCATTTTTGGCTAATATTCTCATAAGATGCATAATAATGTAACAAATATTCGATTTTTTGGGATATTCTCTCTGTTTCTAGACTTTTGCTATTATAATATACAATGATGATGAACATTCTGCCCCATAAAGTTTTATTGTTAATATTTTTGACTAACAAAGATCACTGCATAAATATGACTTATTAATATCAGTTCTTTAAATAGTTTTTAATTGTAAAAGTTGCATGTGTTTGTTACAGAATGAGAAATTTTTTTTAAAACTAGAAGAAAACATTGTCCTAGTCACTCAGAAACAACACACATATAAAAAATGCATATGTTTTACAAAGGTGAAAGCATAAGTGTCCTGTTTTTTATACTTACTATCATAAAACAATTTCCTTACGTTTTTACAAACTGTTTGTAAATACATGTACTGTAATTTAAAAATAATAAGTGAATAAAACCATTAGGAGATATTTAACATGGTATCTAATTTTAACTATAATAAATGTATACCTACAACAACTGCTTTGTATATGTAGGTTTTTTTTGTGGAGGGGCAGAATTTTAAATTATTAGCATCGATTATCAGAAGTAAAATTACTAAGTCAAAGGACATGCATTATTTAAAGGCATGTGATAGAGATTTTTTTTCCCCTCAAAGGGATGGACCATCATCACATGAAAGTTATCTAAATGTGTACCTCTGAAAGGAAGCTAGCTAATGTTTAGTGAGCACCTATTATTTTATTTTTAACAAGCAGTAATACTTACTTTTCTTTTTAGGGGGTGTGGTATACAGTTCTATGAATTTTAACACATGTGTACATTTGTGTAACCACCACAGCAGTCAGGACACAGAGCAGTCCATGATTCCGTGAACTTTCTTGTGCTGCTCCCGTATAGCCATACTGTCCCCTCAGGCCTAACCTTGGCAACCACTGATCTGTTCTTCATCATTATAGCTTTACCTTTTCCTGAATGTCATATAAATAGAATCAAAGTATGTATGTAACCTGTTGATATTGGTATATTTCACTTAGTGTAATGCCTTTGAGAACCATCCTAGTTGCTGTGTGTATCGATAGTTCATTCTTTTTGTTTCTAAGTAATGTTTCATTGTATGGATGTACTGTGGTTTGTTTATCCATTTACTCATTGAAGGACAGTTGGGTTGTTTCCAGTTTGGGGCATTTATACGTAGAGCTGCTATAAACGTTCATCTACGTTTGTGTGTGAGTATGTTTTTCTGCATAGGGTTGGGATTGAGTTGTTTGTTTTCTTATTGTTGAGTTTTGAAAGTTCTGTATATGTTCTAGGTACACAACCTCTGTCAAATATGCAGTTTGTAAATATTGTCTCGCAGTTAGTTGCTTGTCTTTTACAAGTGTCTTTTGCAGAGCAAAACTTTTTTATTTCTTTGAAATTCAAATCCAATTTTTTTCTTCTATGAATTATATTTTTGGTATCATATCTAAGAACTCTTTGCCTAATGCCAGGTCACAAAGATTTTCTCATGTTTTGTTCTATGAGTTCTGTAGTTTTGTTTTTGTGTTTGGATATCAAATTGTCCTCATACTCTTTGCTACAAAGATTATCCTTTCTTCATTGCATTATATTTGCACTTTTCTCTGTCTATACCAAAGGAAAAAATCTTCTGGGGTTTTTTATTGGATTTAACTTAATTCATGTTTTTGTGGTTTATCTTTTTCATCCTTTTGTTTCTAACCAACCTGTATCATATTTAAAATGGGTGTTTTATAGACAGTATATATTTGAGTCTTGTTTTACTATCTCAGATATCTCTATCTTTAATTGCTGTGTTTAGACCATTTGCATTTAATATAAATATTGATATGCTTACATGTATGTCTACTATTTTATTGTGTTTTTTTAGATTAATTGACTTTTTGTATTTCTTTTTTTTTTTTTTTCTTTTGAGACGAAGTCTCACTCTGTCACCCAGGCAGGAGTACAGTGGCACAATCTTGGCTCACTGCAACCTCTGCCTCCCAGGTTCTAGCGATTCTCCTGCCTCAGCCTCTTAAGTAGCTGGGATTACAGGCATGTGCCACCATGCCCAGCTAATTTTTGTATTTTTAGTAGAGACGGAGGTTTCACCATTTTGGCCAGGCTGGTCTCAAACTCCTGACCTCAAGTGATCCACCTGCCTTGGCCTCCCAAAGTGCTAGGATTACAGGTGTGAGCCACTGTGCCTGGCTGACTTTTTGTATTTCTTTTTAAAATGTCTATTGAGATTTTTTACTGTATCGCTTGGTAAAGTTTTTGTTGTTTAGTTTTTTTTGAAGTTGGTTGCTGTTGAGATTGCAGCATCCACACTTAACTTTTCATGGTCTACGTAGGAGTAATAATTTACCACTTCAAGCAGAATGTGGAAACCTTACTACCATATAAGTCTTTTACTTTTTGTGTTATATGTTATGTCAGATAGGGTCATTTTTATTTCAGTAGTCATACAGATGTTAAAGAACTTAAGAGAAAAAAATAGTCTACAATATTTATTCAGATACTTACCAGATCTGTTGTTCTTTCTTCGGTCCTGATATTCCACATTTTCCTCTTGTATGATTTCCCTTCATTCTGAGGATATTCCTTAAGCATTTCTTTTAAACCAAGACTATTAACAGTGAATTCTCTTAGTTTTCCTTTATCTAAAAATGTCTTTATTTCACCTTCTTTTTTGAAGAATATTTGTGGAAATAGAATTCTGGGTTGATAATACTATTTTCTTCAGCATTTAAAAATAATACTTTAGGCTGGGCACAATGGCTCATGCCTGTAATTCCAGCACTTTGGGAGGCTGAGGCAGGAGGATTGCTTGAGCCCAGGAGTTCAAGACCAACCTTTACTACATAGGGAAACCCTGTTGCTACAAAAAAAAAAAAAAATTAGCTGGCTGTGGTGGTGCACACCCGTGATCCCAACTACTTGGGCAGCTGAGGTGGGAAGATTGTTTGAATCCAGGAGTTTGAGGCTGCAGTGAGCTATGATTGTGCCACTGTACTCCAGCCTAGGCAACAGAACAAAACCCTATCTCAAAAAAAAAAAAAAAAAAAAAAAATGTAAGTTACATTTCTTTGGCCTGTGTAGTAGCTTCTAAGTAGAAATCTATGGTAATTCAAATAATTGTTCCCCTAGGTGAAATGTATTGTTTTTCTCTGTCCATTTTCAAGACTTTTTATTTGTCTTTAGTTTTCAGTAGTTTGATTATAATATATTTTAGCATGGATTTCTTTGAGTTAACTTGTTTGGAGTTCACCAAGTTTCTTCAACCTGTAAGATTGTATCTTTCAAAACATTTGGGAACTTTCCATATATTATGTCTTTAAATAATTTTTCCTGTTTCACAGTGTTTCTTTTCTCCTTCTGAGACTCTGATGAAATGAATTTAGACCTTTTGGTATTGTCCCACAGATGCCTGAACTCTGTACTTTTTTTCAATGTTTTTCTTTTTTTGTTTAAATTGTATCTTTCTGTCTCTCTCTGTCTTCAAATTCCCTGACATACTGTCTCGCCAAACTTATATTAAGCCATTTGGTTCCTTTTTATATATTTTACCTTTTTATTGAGCTTCTCCATCTTTCCTTTTGTTTCTAGAGTATTTGCCCTTCTCTAGGCAATGGTTATAATCATTGTTTTAAAGTCTTTGACTGACAATTCTAGCATTTGTGTCATCTTAGAATTGACATCTATTGATTTTCTTTTCCCTTATCAGTTGAGGTTTTTCTAGTTCTTCATATGCTGAGTAATTTTGGATTGTATCTGGACATTTTGCGTATTTGGGTCTTATTTAAATCCCAAGGAGAATGATGACTTTTTGGTTTGTTTGTTTAGCAAGCCCTTGGCCAGGTTAATCTCAGCTTTCAAATTCTGGCCTGCCTTCTGTGAACTGTGGTTCCAATACCAGTTCTGTTTCCAAAGCATTTGCAGTGCTATTTGGATCAATCCTATGTGTCTGCTACTGTTACCGGTGGCGAGTGTCTGAGTTACTGGCAGCAAACCCATAGAGGTCTGCAACAACTTCAATTCTTGCCTCCTCAGAAGAAATAATTCAACTGAGGGGCATAAGACAGAAGGAGAGATCAGGGCAAGTTTTAGAGCAGGAGTAAGTTTATTAAAAGCTCTAAAGCAGAAGTGAAAGGAAGGAAACTACACTTGGAAGAAGGCCAAGCAGGCGACTTGAAAGACAAGTTGCCGCATTTGACCTTTGACTCAGGGTTTCCTATGTTGGCATACTTCTAAGGTCTTGCGTCCCTTCTCCCCTGATTCTTCCCTGGGGTTGGGCTGCCTGGATGTGCAATAGCCTGCTAGCACTTGGGAGGTGAGAATGTGCACTGTGGGCCAGGCACAGTGACTCACGCCCATAATCCCAGCACTTTGGGAAGCTGAGGCCAGTGGATCACCTGAGGTCAGGAGTTCAAGACCAGCCTGGCCAACATGGAAAAACCCTGGCTTTACTAAAAATACAAAAATTAGCCAGGCATGGTGGTGCATGCCTGTAATCCCAGCTACTCTGGAGGCTGAGGCAGGATGATTGCTTGAGCCTGGGAGGTGGAAGTTGCAGTGAGCCAAGATCGTGCCACTGCACTCCATCCTGAGCTACAAAGCAAGACTCTGTCTCAAAAAAAAAAAGAGAGAGAGAGAGAGACTCTGCAGTATGTTTACTGGAGTTGTATGCATGCTCACTTGCGTTCTTCCCTCACTGGTGGAATGGCCCTAGAAGATCATATACCCGTTAAACTCTGCTATTTTGCCTCTTAGTGCACATGCTTGAGCCCACTTGTTCAGTTCCTGAGATCTTTTCAGGAAGTTGCTGATCACCAGTGTCAGGTGTTTCTATCTATTGGGAAACTGCCTTTTCCTGGTGCTGGCTGTGACCAGTTACTATTTTAGAGAAGCAGTGTGACAACTGTCTGACCATCACCTGATGGTTTTCTGAAATTCCTGGTGGGGTTGGGGTGGGACGGAGGGGAGCTGTCTCCTGCCCTGCTCATCCTGACTAGCTACCTATGGTAACACTACCGGGTACCCAGTCTGGAACCTGGGTCGTGGTCTGCCCTGTGGTTAATTTTACAAACTCTGTTTAGGGTCAGACCTGTGCATGCTCAGCTCAGAGATAAGCAAGGAGCTTATATACAACTTTATGGAATTACTCTCTTCATCTCTCTCCTTTCTGTGGTCATCCCATTACTTTCCACCTTGCTGGGGCCTTCCTTTTTGGTTCTCTGGCCAGAAAGCTGGGGCTTTAATTTCTTTCTTCTGCTATGCCCTTCCTGTGACTGTGTCTGCATCTGGAGCCAGGCTGAAGGACAGAGAGAGACAAAAAGCAATGGAGATTTGCCCCACACTCTTGGAACCACAATGCCTCTGCCTAGAGAGAAGTTTTGGGTGCCTGCCAACCCACCGCTACTCTCACTATGCTGCTGCCTCCACTAATGCCACAGTGTTGCCTGGCACCTGGGAAAGGAGAGAAGGAAAAAGACCTGGGGGATTTCCTCCACTGTCTCCAAACCTTAGTCCCCTTTTCTACTTCTTGGGCTACAGAAAAATGTGGGGACTTTTCTTGGAGCTTTTTTTGTCCTTATTTGAAACATACTTCTGAGTTTTGAGCTTCCTTTTTTCCCACATGGTGGGAGAAAAATGGTAAACTTATCACTAATGTGGTAGAACGTCTAATTCTGGTCATTTTTCTCAATCTTCTTTCTACCATTTACTTTTCAGACTCCTCAGATAGCTGCTCCACATATTTTGTGTCCAGGAATTAAAGTTGTGTACAGTGGGAGAGACAAGGTAGACTGTAGTTATTCCTTCTTCTCCAGAACTAGAACTTTATTATTTTTTTTAAATAAATAGAGATGGGGATCTCACTGTGTTGCCCAGCCCGGTCTCAAACCCCTGGCCTCAAGCGATCCTCCCACCTCAGCCCCAAAGTGTTGGGATTACAGGTGTGAACCACCACGTCCAGCCTCTATTATATTTTGACACTTAATTTTATCAGATATCTCATTAATCTTAAACAGCTCTGAAAGATATTTGTTGTACCTGTTTCACAAATGAGAAGACTAGACCCAGATAGTTCAGTAATTTTTCCAAAATCATATAGGTAATAGATATTGGGAAAAAAAATCTAAAAATGATCTTTCATGAATTATATTTACTTAACATTTAGAACTTTAAATTTTAAGTACATCATGTATTTTTCTGCTTCCAACAGAAAAGAAACATTTGTTTGCATAGGAATTCATGAAGGCGACCCAACCTGGAAAAAGAACTACTCACTTTGGCCATGGGGGTCTTGTGACAAATTAGTTCCTTTGGAGATTGTATTCAACCCTGAGGAATGGATTAAACTTACAAAAAATATCTATAACTGGACTGAAGAATATGGAAGGTATGAAGAGCAGTTGCATTTTGATGCATATAAACATAGCAGTTTTGAGTACCCAAAAAAACTACTACATTTTGAGATGCCTTTTAATTTTTTTGTTTTACTTTTTATTAATTGTTAATATTGTTACTCGCTACCCACAGAATACCATAATACAACAGAAAGAGAACGTGTCTTTCTCGTTCTCCTATTTACAAAACAGTGGGGAGAGTGGAGGGAAGAGGGTGCTGGTTGTGTGGATACCATGATGGGGGATAGATGATGGCACCTTCTACCTCCAAGTCTTTGAATGCTACATCGTCCACCATCCTATAGCTCATTGCCCTAAAAGCGGAAGAGGTTCATTAACTGCAGTTGAACTTTAAAAGGCATTCTGTTGCTTATGATAGTTTCCATTTGCACAAACTTGTCACTTTTTTTTTCTTTAAGAATGGCAGATAACTTCTCTGTGAGGGAAGACTCAGCTTTAAGTAACTTTGTTTTCAGAGTTTCTTGGCATCAACCTGGTTATGTTTTAGAGGCATTACTAGCCTTCCTTTAAGCATTTGTACATAGAGTTTACTGTTTCCTATACAGAAAATGAGTCACTATCTAGGCTGCTCTACCTATGGAGTAGCGATTCTTTTACTTGCTTTCACACATTCACACAGAGTCACTATCTAAAGAAATGTGCCTCCAATACCTACTTTTGAAATTATGAATTATTTAAAGATTATATAACCTATTGCTTATAAGTTAAGAGCAACAGACAAGATTATATTTTAAAATACTGTAAAGGTTTTTTGAAAAGTCAGTATGCACAAATACAGACCACATTGTTGTATAACAGCCAGAGATGGATGATCAAAGCACTCTACGGCCATCATAAGAAAAAGAACAGCTGAACAACTAGTACCGGTACATAACATTGCTCACTATCCCCATTCCATCAAATATATACATAGTAAGAAAATTTTTAATTAAGAGAAAGAAAAATCAAATGGCTTGGCCATTGTTCTTTGAGCAGCATCAAAGCTCCAGCAGTGATTTTCCAAGCCAGGAGTCCCTTCTCTTCAGGCTGATCCCCTTGTGTCACAGCTCTTTAGCTCTTACCTCTGTCCATAGAGTGACCTACACTTCACCTCTGCCCTGTTGCCATCTAACGTATAGTTCTTATGAACGGCTGGCTCCCTAGATACTTCCAGTGTCTTCCCATTGATCTTCTGTTTGCTCTCTTGAGGCATGGGAGCTCATTATGCAGATTAAGAAGATAGAACTAGAACTACCATTTAACCCAGCCATCCCATTACTGGGTATATACCCAAAGGATTCTAAATCATGCTGCTATAAAGACATACACACGTATGTTTATTGCAGCACTATTCACAATAGCAGAGACTTGGAACCAACCCAGATGTCCATCAGTGATAGACTGGATTAAGAAAATGTGGCACATATACACCATGGAATACTATGCACCCATAAAAAAGGATAAGTTCATGTCCTTTGTAGGGACGTGGATGAAGCTGGAAACCATCATTCTTAGCAAGCTATCACAAGGACAGAAAACCAAACACCACGTTTTCACTCATAGATGGGAACTGAACAATGAGAACACTTCGACACAGGAAGGGGAATATCACACACTGGGTCCTGTGGTGGGGTGAGGGGAGGGGGGAGGGATACCATTAGGAGATATACTTAATGTAAATGATGAGTTAATGGGTGCAGGACACCAACATGGCACATGTATACATATGTAGCAAACCTGCACGTTGTGCACATGTACCCTAGAACTTAAAGTATAATTTTTAAAAATTTTAAAAAAGATATTTACCAAAACCCAAACTTCCTTATAATTCAACTTTTTTAGGAGAACAAGTTTATTAATTTGATCACTATCAGTATTTCAAGATTCATCTTATTGGCCTTGTCAGATGATAAAACAGTCATGATGTATCCTTTGCAAAGATGTGGATGATGGCTGGGCATAGTGGCTCACGCCTGTAATCCCAGTACTTTGGGAGGCCAAAGCAGGTGATCACTTAAGGTCAGGAGTTCGAAACCAGCCTAGTCAACATGGTGAAACTCCATTTCTACTAAAAATACAAAAATTAGCTGGATGTGGTGGCGGGTGCCTGTAATCCCAGCTACTTGGGAGGCCAGGGCAGGAGAATCACTTGAACCCAGGAGGTGGAGGTTGCAGTGAGCCGAGATCGCACCATTGCATTCCAGCCTGGGCAACAAGAGCAAAATTCTTTCTCAAAAAAAAAAAAAAAAAAAATGTGGATGACAGAAAAATATTACTGTTTTCTTGTAACTACAGGTTTGATCCATCTTCTTGGGAATCTGTGGCCAATGAAGAAATGTGGCAAGCGAGGTGACTAATCTACATTTTTGTGTGTGCAGTCTATTTTTAATATGACAGGGAAGTAGCCTATGGCAGTTTTAATTTCAAGAGTAGGGGTGAGTAGTGATAATGAAAATAACATTTATGAGCAATTACGTTTTTGAGGCACTGTGCTAATCATACGTGAATATTTCAGTTCATCCACACAATAACCTCTGAGGTTATTGTTTAATAAAAGAACAAACTGGATGTGGAAAGGCTACTTGTCCAAGGGCACACTGCTGCTATTGATGGAGTCCAAAGTTCACATCTGTCTGCCTCTGGAACACTCATCTCTCCTATGCTTTCTTGCCTTAAAGTGAGTGTAATTGATTGAGTAGAAATTCATCATTACAATCTTGCCTCCATTTGTAATGTGCCTGTTAATTAGTTAAGCACTTATTTAATACTCACTGGAGGCCAGGCACCGTGCTAGGCATTGAAGCTACACATATGAATACGACACAGTTCCTACCCTCATGAAGTGCATAGTCTAATGAGCAGACAGACATGTTAAAGGAGATTAGAATATTAATCTGATGGAGCCTATACTTTCCTGTAGTTCAGAGAAGAGAGATGTCATCCTGTCCTGTATGGAACATTTCATAGTGATGCAACTTCTTTTGGTTCCTGTCATTGTTTTTTTTTTTTTTAAATCATAATAACACTAACAAACTTTGGCCTAAGTTTTAATGTAAAAGTCCTAAGTAATGCAGACGGAGTATCTTGTACATAGGGAGTGTTTCCTTCAGCAAAAATGTATTGATGTCCAGTCTGAGCCAGGGACTGTACACGGAGAACAGTTATGATACAAAGAGCTTACATAAGTTCGAAGAGGTTTTTAAATAGTGGTCAAGAAATACAGCTGCAAAATAATGATTGTAAATATAGATCAAAGATATACCGTATGTTTGCACAATTTACTGTGATTGAATGTGGGAAAGCTGGGAAGAAATCACATAAAAGAAGAAAGCAGGTCATTATTTACACAGGTATTGATTTAATTGGTGTTCTGAATACAACCTGGATGAGTTCATGGGGTCTAAGGGTCTAGTCACCTTGGAAGAACTGGGCACACATGGCATGAGCTTCATGATGGGTACCTTAAGGGATGTGTTGGCTAACTCAGCAGGTTTCCCTTTTCCTGGCTTCTCTTGCATAACAATAAAGTACATTTGGAGGATGAACAGTGTATAATAGTGATGACGAGTGTAGGCTTTTTTCCTAAAAGATTTAGTCATTAGTGTGAATGCAGCATCTTGGCGGGTTGGTGGAGGGATTGTTGTTGGTTCAGAGCAAATGTCCATGAATATGAGAGAATTGAAAATAATACAATAAAGAATTTTGTACATCCCTTATCAGTGGAGAAGCCTGGAAGATTTAGCCCTGAATGTGCAATTGACTGTATGATTTTAATGAAGGTTCCTATCCCCACCCCCAGGATGAAAACACCATTCTTCATCTTTAACCTGGCAGAAACTGCTCACATGCCTTCTAAAGTGAAAGCTCAACTCTACGCTCATGCATATGACGTATGTTATACTTTTATATATAGATATAGATATATTTGGTGGGAAGGTGATGGTGATTGTTCGGGATGGATAGAGGGTATATCACATTAGAATTTTTATTCTTTTATTTCCCTCTTAATTTGGGCGTTATAAAGCAGCACATATGAACAAATCCTCAATTGTATCATAATATCCAAAGTAAATGGCTCTGGTAAGCAGAATAATACCTCCCACCCAAAAAAAGATGTCTATGTCCTAATCTCCACAACCTATGAATATGTTACCTATGTAACGAAGCAGGGGTGGGGGGGATTAAGTTAGGGGTCTTGAGACAGGGGTTATCCCAGATTATCCAGGTGGGCCCAACATAATCATAAAGGTCCTCATGAAAGGGAAGCAGGCAGGTGAGAGTCAGAGTAGTAGACCTGATGCAGACGCAGAGGGCAGAGAGAGACCTGAAGATTCTACATGCTGACTTTGCAGATGGAGGAAGGGGCCAGGAGTAAAAGAGTTCAGGCCACCTCTGGAGGAAGTAAGAAAGGGTAAGGAAACAGATTCTCCTCTAGAGCCTCCTGAAGGAGCGCAGTCATGCTGGTTTTATGACTTCTCACCTCCAGAAGTGCGAGGTGATAATTGTATGTTGTTTTAAGCCACTGTGTTTGTGGTAATTTGTTACAATGGCAATAGGAAACGAATATAACAGCTTAATATAAAACAAGTTCTAGCTGGTTACTCTCTCTGCAGAAGTCATGACCCTGGCTCCACTTGAAATGATAGGGCCGTAGCTTGTTGAGATTTCATGAGAAGAGAGAGAGTCATGGAGGGTGGCTCTGTCTTCTAACTGTGGCCCCAGGAAGCCAAATGAACCTTCGGAAGACACAGACACACTGAAGATCTTGCACACATCGGTCCTCTCTGATGGGAAGTGGGAGCAGATACAGGAGGCTTGCTGTGGCACTCTTGTAACCAAGTCTCTGCTTTGCTGTGACTTATGGCGCTGGGCACTTCAGACACTTGCAGAGTCTGCTCTGTAGGAAACTAATATCCTGACACGGGCCAATGAAAACAGAGGGTAGGACCTGTATATATGAGCAGCTGAGATATTTCTGCCATCTCTAGACTGCTGTGGTTCTACTCAGCCAGGACAAGTGTTTGGTGCTAAGACAAAATAGCATGGTGTCCAATCAGTACGACTACTTTTACTCCTCAATTGTGATCTCTGGTTCCTTGTTTATTCACTTATATTCACTCACAAGGCATTTCTTGAGCACCCACTCCATAGCAAATAGTGTGCTGCAGACAGTTAAGTCTTATCCCTGCTATCAAAAAGGTGGCAGGCTAGAGAGAGAGACAGAAGATCAAGTCTTCAGTCACAGTTCAGACTTGAGAGTGCTGTGAGAGGCACGCAGAGGTGCTACGGAAACCCAGAGCACTGGACCGGAGCAAGCTGGGGAGTAGGCTGGTGAGGGAGGAAGGAAGGGAAGGCTTCCAGAGGGAATGTCATTGGAGTGTCATCTTGAAAGATCAGAAGGAGCTAACCAGACAGATGGTAGGGCAAGGAGGCGAGAGAGGGAGGGGAGAGCAGTCCATAAGGAGCAAGCCATGGGGGCAAAGGCAGAACCCTCTGAGGCACCCCACTTGAGGACAGCAAGATACCCGATTATAGAAGGCAGCATGCTGGAGTTCTGTCTGGCAGTAGGGAGGCCCAGCTACTAGGCCCACTCTGCCGTTAATTGTCAACTGTGAGTCAATGAACCTCTCCAGGCCTTTATTTTTTTTTTTTTTCTAAAAAAGAAAATGGGCTTTAAACTTGAAAAGATCGTCTTTCATATCCTGTTCATATAATAATCCTGTTTATCTCTAATACCTTGTAATTCTTTGAAAAACAAGTAATATTTAGTTGCGAGAAAGCTGAGACTTACTGATATTTTATATTCTCATCAGTGACCGCTTCCATGGTGCGTTGTTAGGCTACTACTAAAGCTCGCTTGTGGATTTGTTGTCCCTTTGGGTCAGCAAGCTCTATTTTTTTTCAGTGAATACAGATTATTGGTATCTCCTTTGCATAGTCTCCAGATGTGTGACAATGTTTACAAGACAAATGAGGCCAATTACTTCATGGTAATTACTTAATTACCACCCCTAGTGCTAGTTTTTCAAGAATGTTCTTGTTAGGTGTAAAGAATATATTTTTGTTGCTGTTTACATTATCCTACTCAATAGCTCATACAGAATATTAAGTTCAGGTGACTTAATAATTTAGGCATGGTGGGGGAGCAGGGCAGGGAATAGCCAATTTATTCCTATAGGAATAAATTGCATAATTTGAAGGTGTCCTGCTGCCTGAAGACTAGTAGGTGGGTCATGAATGAGCCTCCATTCTCTGGAGCAGTTGGGGAAATGCTCCTGGAAGTATTGGCATCTACTTTGGACTTCAGCACCTTAGTGTGGGTTGGTGGGGTGGGGATGGTTAATGGGTACAAAAATATAGTTAGACAGAATGAATACAATCTAGTATTTGATAGCACAACAGGGTAACTACAGCCAACAACATTATGATACATTTAAAAATAACTGGAAGAGTATAATTGGATTGTAACACAAAGAAGGGATAAATGCTTGAGGTGATGGATACCCCATTTACTCTGATGTGATTATTATGCATGGCAGGCCTGTATCAAAGTATCTCATGTACCTCATAAATATATACACCAACTGTGTACCTGCAAAAATTAAAAATAAAAAAGTAGCAAACATGAATCTAACAGGTATATATTTCTATAGAAATATGTATTATACTTAATTTACAAAATAAAATTGGTATGTGTAAAGCAACAACAACAACAAAAAAACTTAGTAGGATTTTGAAAACTGGACAGCTCCTGAATGCCTACTTTGTGTAGGGCAGCATGCTACAGCCTTTATATCTGTGTCTTATCAGAGGAGGCCTCAGGAAGAGAAACCACTGGAGAAAAAACGATGAGGAAAAGGGTAAAGCAACTTTGAATATTTTACCAAGAGGATAAAAGGGTAGGAGGCTCACAGTAATCTTGATGTATATGAAAGCGCGTGGTGATTCTTTCCCATTTTTTCTTTCTTTTCTATTTATTTATTTTTTATAACTAGAGATGGGGGTCTTGCTTTGTGGGCCAGGCTGGTCTCCCACTCCTGGTCTCCAGCAATCCTCTGGCCTCGGCCTCCCAAAGTGCAGGGATTGCAGGTATGGGCCACCATACCCAGCCTCTTCCCTATTGTGTAAAATCAAGGGAACTAAGGGGAAATTTGCTTTAAAAGGCAGCTGGATGACTGAGGGTTGTTGACTATTGAAACAATATATCAAACATGGATTATGGAATTTTTCGTGAGGGTGGTATTTTAAAATAGGTATGCATTTGTCTGCCCTGGAGTAGGAATTGGAAAAATAGATAATATGATTGGGTTTCTTTTAACTAAACGATGTCATGTCTAATTCAAAAAGCACTTGTCCCTCGGAGAAAGCACTATTGCTTTCCTGTGGTCTCAGAAAGTCTACAGGTTAAACGCCTGTGAATACAGCTCTAACTTGACAATCTCCAAGAAAGCTGTGAGATTCCCAAATAAGCAACTGTAATATTCCATTTTGCAGATTTATATGTTTTATTTGTTAAATTTTTGATGTGTTTCCTCTAGAAAACTCAATATCAAAAAATCTAACTCTATACAATTAATACTCTCTCTCATGTTGAAAAGCGAAATTCTAAATTCCTATGGGCAAAGTTTTAACTATCAAAATTGTAAATTACAGGATACTGTGAAGCTTTTCAGTATCTCACTTTAAGGATATCTCTTAAATTCTGTCACACTCAGCCTCTGTGATGATGAATTTGTCTGGATTGTTTTATCGTTGCTATTGTTATTAGTGTTATTTTTAATGTAGAGAGAAATTTCTGTCAAAAATGTGGTACAAAAATTTAAATTCCTTCAAGTTCTTTTTCCAGGCAGTCTTCTAAAGAAAGCTGTTTCTTTTTCCTCCAACAGCTAAATTTAGAGTTTCAACTCTTCTGCCTGTTGAGTAAATAGCTTTCCATGAATTAAAACTAAATCCCTTCCCCAGAAGGACATCTTTCTGGAGGAAGAGTATTTTGTCCTAACACAGTGTGTCTTAGGTTTCCCCTGCAACATCCGAAAACCTCAGAAGCAGTTTTAGATGCAGCATATTTGCCTCCTGCTACTGTAATAATTACAGTAACATTCTTGCATTTTCTGCATGGCCTAGCAATGATTAGATTTTTACTGGAGACTGCTTGAATTTTTTGTTTCTTGTTATTAATTCCTCTGTGGTTTTTTTGTTTGTTTTTGAAAAAAAAAGTCAAAGAATAACAATGGAATACCAACATTTCTGCTGTTTTCTAGCTTTATAAGGAGATTGTCTATTTGCAAAAGGAGCACCCAGTGAATTGGCACAAGAACTATGCCATTGCCTGTGAGCGGATGCTGCGTCTTCAGGCAAGAGATGCAGACCCTGAAGTGCTGTTATCTGAAACCATCAGACATTTCCGTCTGTACTCTCAGAAAGCACGGAATGATCCACAGCAAGCTGATATTTTAGGTGCTCTAAAGCACCTGAGAAAAGAACTGCAAAGTCTGAGAAACAGGAAAAATGTCTGACACAGCAAAATATGAAAAACCTGCTCATCATTCAGCTTCCAAAATTCTGAAGTCCGGAAGTTTTTTCTTCAAGAAAAGAAGCTGCATAAAAAATTTAAAACTAAGTCATCTCCCAGATATAAGTAACATGGTCCAGCAGTACTGTTTAATGGGGTGTTCAGTGACTAAGATCTACTATTTATGCAAAATTCTGTTTATCCCATGTTACCAAATTACCATTTCAGTGAGAAGCTTTATGAAAAGTCTTCTGACTTCCAGTCTTTTACCAGATGACTGCGCTGGATTAGATTCTAGAAGAGAATGAACCATTTTCATATAACTAAATACTGACCATGAACTGTTTAAGGGCCATGCTTATTGGAATCAGTTTTAAAGTTAAATTCTTTTGATATTAATACCAGACCAAAGACATTTTCTGTTTCCTGAACAAAAAGAATGAATCATGTTAGGCTTTAGGTGAGAGTACATTTTTTACAAAGTAGCTATAGTTGTTACATAGTCTTACACTTCAAGCTAAGCACCAAGTGGGTGATATTTTGAAAAAAGTTTGTGTTTTACTGTCTTAGATCGTTCTCGGAAATCACTGAAAAAAAAAAAAAGCTAATTTGATGTTTGCTTATTTCAGTTGCAGAAACTGGTGAGTAAAAAGGATTTTGCATTTTCTTAATTAATTTTATATTTATGTTTTATTTCTATCTGGACTCAGAGATCTAGGCCCAATAATTAGTAGGCTCTTGCTGCCAAAATGCAAAGGGGAAAAAAATGGCAGGGATTGGGGGGGATGGGGGAAGTGGCTCAATAAATTCATTTCTGTTACAAGCATCTTTTATACATATTACTAAAGAGAA